>NW_024420231.1:1715779-1749800 GCF_014898765.1 Herpailurus yagouaroundi | reverse complement strand
TGGAGTCTATCGGGTTTTCCATGAATAATATCATGTCATCTGCAAAAAGTGAAAGATTGACTACATCTTTGCCAATTTTGATGCCTTTGATTTCCTTTTGTTGTCTGATTGTTGATGCTAGTACTTCCAACACTATGGTAAACAGCAGCGGTGAGAGTGGACATCCCTGTCCTGTTCCTGATCTCATGGGGAAAGTTCTCAGTTTCTCCCCATTGAGGATGATATTAGCTCTGGGCTTTTCATACATGGTATTTATGATGTTTAAGTATGTTCCTTTTATCCTGACTTTCTGGAGGGTTTTTATTAAGAAACGTTGCTGAATTTTGTCAAATGCTTTTTCTGCATCGATTGACAGGATCATATGGCTCTTTCTTTTATTTTATTAATGTGATGTATCACATTGATTGATTTGCAAATGTTGAACAAGTCCTGCATCCCAGGTATGAATCCCACTTCATCATGGTGAATAATTCTTTTTATATGCTGTTGAATTCAACTTGCTAATATCTTATTGAGAATTTCTGCATCCATATTCAACAGGGATATTGGCCTGTAGTTCTGTTTTTTTGCTGGGTCTCTGTCTGGCTTCACAGAATTAGTCTGGAAGTTTTCCTTCCCTTTCAATTTTTTGGAACAGCTTGAGAAGGATAGGTATTATCTCTGCTTTAAATGTCTGGTAGAATTCTCTTGGGAAGCCATCTGGTCCTGGACTCTTATTTGTTGGGAGATTTTTGATAACTGATTCAATTTCTTCGCTGGTTATGGGTCTGTTCAAGTTTTATATTTCTTCCTGTTTGAGTTTTGGAAGTGTGTGGGTGTTTAGGAATTTGTCCATTTCTTCCAGGTTGTCCAGTTTGTTGGCAAATTTTTTCATAGTATTCCCTGAAAATTGCTTGCATTTCTGAGGGATTGGTTGTAATAATTCCATTTCCATTCATGATCTTATCTATTTGGGTCATCTGCCTTTTCTTTTTGAGAAGCATGGATAGAGGTTTGTCAATTTTGTTTATTTTTTCAAAAAACCAACTCTTGGTTTCGTTGATCTGCTCTATAGTTTTTTTTTTAGATTCTATATTATTTCTGCTCTGATCTTTATTATTTCTCTTCTTCTACTGGGTTTGGGGATCTTTGCTGCTCTGCTTCTGTTTCCTTCAGGTGTGCTGTTAGATTTTGTATTTGGAAATTTTCTTGTTTCTTGAGATAGGCCTGGATTGCAATGTATTTTCCTCTCAGGACTGCCTTTGCCACATCTCAAAAGTGTTTGGATCGTTGTCTTTTCATTTTCATTTGTTTCCATATATTTTTAAATTTCTTCTCTAATTGCCTGGTTGACCCATTGATTCTTTAGTAAGGTGTTCTTTAACCTCCATACTTTTGGAGGTTTTCCAGACTTTTTCCTGTGGTTGATTTCAAGTTTCACAGCATTGTGGTCTGAAAATGTGCATGGTATGATCTCAATTCTTTTATAATTATGAAGGGCTGTTTTTTGACCCAATATGTGAACTCTCTTGGAGAATGTTCCATGTGCACTCGAGAAGAAATTATATTCTGTTGCTTTGGGATGCAGAGTTCTAAATATATCTGTCATGTCCGTCTGATCCAATGTATCATTCTGGACCCTTGTTTCTTTATTGATCCTGTGTCTCCATGATCTATCCATTGTTGTTAATGGGGTATTCAAGTCCTCTACATTTACCAAATTCTCATCAATAAGGTTGCTTATGTTTGTGATTGTTTTATATATTTGGGGGCTTCTGTATTTGGTGCATAGACGTTTATACTTGTTAGCTCTTCCTGATGGATAGACCCTGTAATTATTATATAATGCCCCTCTTCATCTCTTGTTACAACCTTTAATTTAAAGTCTAGTTTGTCTGGGGGCGCCTGGGTGGCTTGGTCAGTTAAGTGTCCGACTTCGGCTCAGGTCATGATCTCACGGTCCGTGAGCTTGAGTCCCGCGTCGGGCTCTGTGCTGACAGCTCAGAGCCTGGAGCCTGTTTCAGAATCTGTGTCTCCCTCTCTCTCTGACCCTCCCCCGTTCATGCTCTGTCTCTCTCTGTCTCAAAAATAAATAAACGTTAAAAAAATTTAAAAAAATGTCTAGTTTGTCTGATATAAGTATGGCTACTCCAGGTTTCTTTTGACTTCCAGTAGCATGATAGATAGTTCTCCATCCCCTCACTTTCAATCTGAAGGTGGCCTCAGGTCTAAAATGAGTCTCCTGTAGATAGCAAATAGATGGGTCATTTTTTTTTTTATCCATTCTGATACCCTATGTCTTTTGGTTGGAGCATTTAGTCCATTTACATTCAGTGTTATTATAGAAAGATATGGGTTTAGAGTCATTGTGATGTCTGTAGGTTTCATGCTTGTCATGATGTCTCTGGTACTTTGTGGTCCTTGCAACATTTCACTCACAGAATCCCCCTTAGGATCTCTTGTAGAGCTGGTTTAGTGGTGATGAATTCCTTGACTTTTTGTTTGTTTGGGAAGACCTTTATCTCTCCTTCTATTCTGAATGACAGACTTGCTGGATAAGGGATTCTCAGCTGCCTATTTTTTTCTGTTCCTCACCTTGAGGATTTCCTGCCATTCCTTTCTGGCCTGCCAAGTTTCAGTAGATAGGTCTGTCAGTAGTCTTATGGGTCTCCCTTTATATGTTACAGCGTGTTTATACTTAGCTGCTTTCAGAATTGTCTCTTTATCCTTGTATTTGCCAGTTTCACTATAATACGTCGTGCAGAAGATCAATTCAAGTTACGTCTGAAGGGAGTTCTCTGTGACTCTTGGATTTCAATGCCTATTTCCTTCCCCAGATCAGGGAAGTTCTCAGCTATGATTTATTCAAGTACACCTTGAGCCCCAGGAAGGTGGACTTTAATATGAATTTGCAATAAAGAAACCCAAATTGCTCTCAGCATATATATAATCATTAGCAAATATCATATATCTCCTAGATGGGTGTGGAAATGTGCAGTTGTTAGCTCATCCTAGCAATTTCACATGGGAAAATAGATTCTTCCCTGGTGCCCGTGGTTGTTCCCATTATATAAAAAAAATCTTTAGGGTGTCAGAAAATTACCAATTGTTAGTTTAGGATTTCAGTGCCCAGACCAACTAATCTTTGACAAAGCAGGAAAGAACATCCACTGGAAAAAAGACAGTCTCTTTAACAAATGGTGCTGGGAGAACTGGACAGCAACATGCAGAAGATTGAAACTAGACCACTTTCTCACACCATTCACAAAAATAAACTCAAAATGGATAAAGGAACTGAATGTGAAAAAAAAAGTTCCATAGAGGGAAGGAGGCAAACCAGAAGAGACTCTTAAAAACTGAGAATAAACTGAGGGTTGATGGGGGGGGGGGGGGCGGGGCAAAGTGGGTGATGGGAAGTGAGGAGGGCACCTGTTAGGATGAGCACTGGGTGTTGTATGGAAACAAATTTGACAAATTTCATATAAAAATATAAATAAATATAAACCCATGACCAAAAAAGAAAAGAAAAGAAAAGCTAAACCTTTAGATTGATTAACACACTTGCTTAGCTGACTTTATGAATGCAGTCTTTAGCAATTATCCTAATAAAAAGAAGCTTCATTCTGAAGTCTGGGCCTCATTCCGACTTGAGTATGAGTACCTTCACTTAACTGCATTTTGTTTGCGGACTCATCTTTTGCGAGTCCGGCCATACTCTCTGCAACATAGATCCACTACTCTCTGCATCATACATCCACATCTCTTTTCCCCTTCTATATCTTGCTGGATTCTAAACTAGTGTGGTCTTACTCCAAAAGGCTTGGATTTTAAGAACTCCAAAAACACATCCTTTCTCCACATCTGGGCTCTGAACCAAGTAAGATATAGGACAAAACAATAAGGAGAAAATTACATTGACTTTATTCTTTATAAAGGTGATGTTGAACAATGTTGTTTAGATTTTCCACAGGCAGCTGGACTTCCTATTAATGAATTCCACAATTGGACAGAACTTTCCACCCAGCAATGCTGTACAGGGACAGTCAGAAAGGTCAAGGGCTGTTATGCATATGTATCTACTCTCTGATGGAGTCCTGGATATGTGTACTCAAGAAAAGTGGCTTCCTTGCAAGGCTATCTGTGTAGCAGGAGAAAGTATTTCAGGACACATTCTGTGAGAAGACTTCTCAAAAATGAATAAATATCCCTTGTTCTGATTGGTACCAAGCCACCTTCTGAGGAACTAGCTTTCCATGTGTTTCAGGGAGCGGTATGTAGCAATACCTCTCACTCCTTGACAAAGTATGATTGCAATGGAGGCTCATCTTGTGGAAGGGGATTGGAATAAGTTTTTAAATTCCAAAGTAGGATAAAAATGACAAAACATTAAAACTGTTCCTGAAATCCCTTCAGTGGATAATTAAGGAAATGTTCAAAATCTTATACCCACCCTTCTACCCACACATTATCCCCACATACACACTATAACCAGACAACTATAGATAAACATGCAAGATAATAGTACATTTAATGTAGGTATATATACATATGGAATATAACTATAAAAATGTATTAATAAAAAAAATCTGAAGTCAATTAGTGGTTATTACCCTAGATAAATATGCAGTGAGAAAAGAACTTCAAGTGAGATACAGCTCTATATGTAATATGTAATATTTTATTATTTAAATGGAAATTATAGAAGTGTGTTACATTATTTTTATACTTTCTATCTAAAATATTTTATAACAAGTAATGTTCCTATGAGATTTAATTATATTTTAAAATTCATTCATATTAATTTAGAGAAATTAATAGGAAAAAATAGGTCCAAAATGAAATATGTAATTAAGAAGCAATCTTACCATTTGTTATTGTTTAAAAAGTGTATTATATTTGTGCATTTCCTCCCATTGTATTCTGAATTCATGCATCTATAATGTAAATTCATTACATGTGAGCTTCACATGTGACTCAACATTTGGTAAAGATCACAAAACCAGTTATTAGATATTCTGAAGTTGACAAGCAACTGTGGCTCAAAGTCCCCAACCCTAAACATTGGGAAATGCAATCTTTTCTCTGTGTTAGGGTGAGGCTGGCACAGGGGAAGTGACTATCCATGGCACTATAGACAAAGATCCATTTATGATTCACGTCTCCTGATTTTATTATGTTTTACAGAACACCCATCTTGATATATGATTCTGTACTGTCTCCTTTCTGTGCCTCAAAGGAAGGTTCCTGTCCCCGTGTCAAAATTAAAGGTAAAATGATCAGAAAGAACATTCAAAAAAATAAAGAGGTCATCCTCTGCAGCTTCACTTACATTAGCATCATGTATTTCATCCTATGAAGAAATAATCACAAAAGCTTACCTGTTATATATATATATATATATATATATATATATATATATACATTTCCTTTCCTATGATTCAATACAAATGGTTTCTGTGAGATGTTAACTTTTAAGACATCTCTTTTGTGGGTGGAGAAATACAACAAAGACCATACTATATTTGCTGAAATTTTGTGTATCAGAAAATTTCTAAAGGTTTGCTCATTTCTCATAACAGCTCTCTAGCTAAATATCAATATGCCCATTTTACGAATGAGCAAGTTCAAGCTCACAAAGGGTAACTCATTACTCCAGTGTCACACATGTTCATTTACATATCTTGCTTTCCCCTAATTAATACATTATGTATATTTTTTGCTACTTGCCTATTTCATTCACTATGATAGCTCCAAATATTAATGTGTATTCTTTTATGTATGTAACTTGGCATAGGTTTAAAATTTTAATTAGCGTGTATATTGGTTATGGTGAGTTTTCTGTTCATACCATTTGACTTTTTATCTATTTATTACTAAGACTTCATTCCGTACCAAGTATATTAAGTAGGTTAGTTAACGATTTAGTATAAAAATACCATTAGAACAAATCAAGAAAAATTCTGAATACTAAAGAGATAGCAAATGAAACACACAATCTAGTGTAAGAATATATCATTTCATAAGTTTATAAACAATGTGGCAGAATTGAACATGAATGATCAAATACATTGATCATATCAGTTACCATAAATGTTCCTGAATTACTGAGTAAAAGAAAAAAATTCAAATTGCCTATTAAAAGAAATTCCAAAAGTATACTTATTTTCAGACATTCGCATAACACAAAATAATTAGGTTAAAATTTTTATAAAAAGGAAATATATCTCGGGCATTTGGGAACAAGAAATGAAGGATTATAACCTTGATATTAGTGAGCAAAATTGAGAACAAAATGAATCTTAAAAGAATAAAAAAACCCAATTTCTTATGCTAAAGGCTAAAATTCTTAATGAGGATATGAGATGTTAATACAGTACTTGTATACCCAATCACACACCAGAAGTATTCATAGAGAAAAAATACATTCGTTACAAGGAAGAAACACACTCATAAAGATGATTCTAACATTGGTACCATAACTAACATTTTTAACTAGCATGTGGAAAATTTTAAAGTCTTAAAAATTTCTCATTATAGAATAAATAACCATGGTTAGTAGAAAAGAATTGATGTTTCAATCTCAATTCCTAGGAACTCTCCTAACTAACTACATACTTTTACATCCTTCTGAGGGAATGAAGGAGTCGTTAATTTCAATTTATGCAGTCAGAAAAATATATGCATATTTATTGCAAATGCACATTAAAAACCATGTTTTTGTCAAGCTGATTCATTCCTTCCATTCAGATAAAAAAAAAAAAAGGACTTCTCTAAGATGGACCTCAAGGGCCACTACAGACCATACAGCTGCTGAAAGGATGAAATTCCACCTGCTAAACTTCTTGTCCCATGATGAGATCAAGTAAATTCTCTAGGCTATTTTGTGAACATCACATGAGATATTCCACATCATTCTTTTGTTCAGATCTATGAGCTCGAGCCAGGCATCGTATCCCATCAGGATGTGAGGTGCTGGAGTCACCTGAGGACTGCTGCCCTTCAATCTGGAGTAGAAACTTCAAAAACTTCCTCTTTTAGGCACCTGATATAAACTTGGTAACTGACATGAAGAACTGCACAAGGAGAGAGAGATCCATCAGTTATCATGTTTTACTGGAGTAACTATGTGCCTGGCACCATGCTAGGCACTAGGTTAGTGATAATGATATTGATACAACTGGGTCAGAGTCATAACAACTACATGCTATAATACACTTCTCAGAGGGTCCTTTTCTTCTCTTTTCCTCTTCTATTGCCTATCAAAAGAGTTGAAAAGGAGTAAGAAGTGGCCTGAATTCATATGGGCATTCATGATCCCACAGTAAGCACAGGGCCATGGACTTGCTCATGTGTACCACAGACTGTCCTCAGTCATCCTGTGGGTGAAGCATTTTCATCCCCATTTTACAGAGGGGAATGCTGGGTCTCAGAAAGAGTCATTGCATGTCTTTCTGCGCTCCTGCCTTTACAGGAAAGCATTTCCAGGACATCCCTGGAGTAGAAATCACACTCACTGGGGCTCTGTGGAACCTCAATGAATTTACCTATGAGACTACCAGGGCACTGAACCCCAAAGCAAGAAAGAGGCAACTTGGATTGGGATCCTTTGGTCTTCCCACACCACATGGAGATTCAGCCCTCACCACAAAGACCCACTGTACCGAGTTGCAAACACCTGAATTTAGGACCTGCTCTTTTCGCCAGGTGTTTCTGTCTCTATTAAATAGTTCTCAGTGTAGCCACAATGACATCAGGTTTCTATAGCAACTGCACAGGTCAGATAGATCTTCCACCCTTTAAATGCCTCCCATCTTTAATATGCACTTACAACGAATATACATATGCTTCTCTGACTGTATAAATGATAATTAATGGATACTATGTTTTCCCAGAAGGATGTGAAAATATGCAGTTATTTGGAAGGGCTCCTAGTATTTGAGATCTTAACATGGATTCTTTCTGCAATTCTGGTTTTATCCATCCTATAAAGAAAAATTTTAAAAGCCTGAAAATTTTCATGTGTTACTTAAAAACGTCACTTATAAGACTGGAATTTTTATAGTAATAATTATCAGGGGCACCTGGGTGGCTCAGTCAGGCAGCTGACTTTGGTTCAGGTCATGATCTCCATGGTCTCCATGATCTCCATGGTTTGTAAGTTTGAGCCCCGCATCAGGCTCTGTGCTGACAGCTCAGAGCCTGGAGCCTGATTTTGATTCTGTCTCTCCCTCTCTTTCTGTCCCTTCCCTGCTTGTGCTCTCTCTTTAAAAAGTAAATAAATAAACATTAAAAAATAATTATCAATGTGTTTGCCCTATTATGATTCCTAGCAATGTCCATTGTACAAATCAGAAATTGTCAAATATCAGTATGATTATATGCCTGCACCATCACTTTTTCAGTTTTGTACTCTGGACCATTATTTCCCTCCCTGTGCCCTGCCCCCAAACACCCACTCACATTTTCACAACAGATTAGTTTTGAACTCCTGTAACTTTGTCAGTAGAATCATACAGCTTGCATTTCATATTCATCTGGCTTGTCACATCCAGCCATTTATTCATTTATTTATATTATAGTTCTAAATTATCTTTTATTTGACATGAATATATGAAACAGAAAAAGATATATATACAAATGAACATATTTTAAAGACCTGCATTCTGCCTCTAAAGATGGATGTGACACCGGAGTAGTGAGTTACCTTTTGTGAGCTTGAACTCATTCATCTCTAAAAAGGGCATAGTGATATTTACCTCAGAGCTGTTATGAGAAATGAACAAACCTTTAAAAAACATCTGATACATAATATTTCAGCAAATATATGTATGGTATCTGCTATATCATAAAGAAGATGTCTTTACAAATGATCACTTTGAAGAGATCCTTTGGATTGTGCAGAAGAAATTAAATGAATACATATTTATGTGATGGATTAGCTTTGGTAATATTTCCTGATAGAATTAATTCCCTGAAAATGGTGGAAAGGAAGAAGCCAGAGATCACCTCTTTCTTTTTTTACATTCTTTGTTCTTTTTACCTTCTATTTTAACCCTAGAATAATAGCAACTTTCCTTTCAGCAACAGAAAAGAGATAGTGCAGAATAACAGAGTCTCCAGATGGGTCTGCTGTACAACAGACTCTAAAAGAGACATTAATTCCAAATACCAGATTGGTCCTTGACTACAAGACAATGGGTAGTGACTTCCCTTGTGCTGGCCTAAGCCCTAATACAGAAATATGATTGTAACCCCAATGGTTAGGTACAGCATCTTTAGACACAGAGTGGTTTGTCAACTTTGGAAAATGCAATAACAAGTCTCATGATCTTTAGCAAATGTTGAGTCATATGTGAAACCACATGCAATTTATATACATTATAAATATAGATAGAGAATGTAATGGGAGGAAATGGAAAAACATGATACTCTTTTTTCTTAAATTAATGAATGGCAGAATTTTTGATTAGTTATATATTTCATTCTGGAGTTAACTATTTTTCTACAATTTCTAAATTAATATGATTCATTTTGAAATCAGAATTAAGCTCATAGAAACACTGTTGGTTATAAAACATTTTAGAAATTCTAAATGTAATAAAACACAGTTCTGTAGTTTCCTATTAAAAAATAAAATATTACATATATCTGTCAATTGAAGTACTTTTCTGAATGCATTGGCCTCTTTCTTACCTAGGGATTATCATTCACAAAAATTTGAATTTGTCATTCTAATACATTTCTTTATAGTTTTATTCTATATATATATCCCTAAATGAAATATGCTAGAATTCTTTTGCATGTTTTATCTATGGTTGCCTGGCTGTAGTTTGTGTTTTTACGCATAGGTAGAGATTTTGAATATTTCCTTACATTTTCTTGACAGGATCTAAGGAGAAATTTTAATGATTCATGAATTTCATCCTATTCCAGAAATTTATAAATGTGTTCCAATCCCCTTTCACAAGATAAGCCTTCAGTGCAATCATACTTTTTACAGAAATGAAAGGGTATTCCTTCACACTACTCCCTGAGGAACATGGAAAGCTATTTCTTCAGAAGGTGGCTCAATTAATATGCAATTAGAACAAAAATATTATTCATTTTGAGAAGTTTTCTCAAAAGAAGTATTCTCATCTGCTACAAGGATAGCCTTTTAAGGAAGCCACTTTTTTTGAGCACACATAAAGAGGACTCCATCAGAGATCTGAAACATATGCATTGCAGTTTCTTGACTTTTCTAACAGTCCCTGGGCAACAAACACTACTGGGTGGAAAGGTCTGTCCAATTCTGGAGTTCATTAATAGGAAGCCCATCTGCCTTGTTTGTGGCAAATCTAAGCCACATTCTCCAACATTACCTTTATAAATAATAAAGTCAATGCATTTTTCTTCTTATTCTTTGGTCCTATTAGTTTTTTCAGAGCTCAGATGTGGAGAAAGGGTGTATGTTGGAGGTTCTTAAAGGTCCAAATATTTTAGAGCAGTGTTATAGGAATAGTTTCAAATCCAGCAAGACCTAGAAAGTGGAGAAGAGATGTGGATGTATTTTAGACCCACCTCTGAGGGCAGAGAATAAGAGGTGTTCCTTAAGGGCAGCCTGCTACAAGAGTTTTGAAGGGAGAGGCCTGGACCATGCAGCCCATTTGTCCTCCCAACCTCACTAATCAGGTATGTGATTCTCCTGAGAGTTGAGTGAGTTTATGGAGACTTAGATCTGCTTGGAGAATGTCCTTACTCCTGGAAGAAAATATTGAGAATGGAGGATAAGAATTACCTATGAAAAAATTAACATGTGGTTCAACTGACTACATTTCTTCTTACTGACCAACTGTAAAAGTTTGTCTGCTTCCTTGAAATAACCTTCAGACTACTTAAATGATATTTTTTGTATGTTATCTAGATCATTCAGTCACTTGATTATAGACAATCTCTTAGTTGTCTACCACAGATGGCTTACTGGTTTAGCATGGCCTTGACTTTCTCTGTTGACTCTCCAAGGGTTAGTTCATCTCCAAGGACCCTAGGATATCTATCTGGGGCTCTGTGTATTGATCATACTTCTATAATGTCTCTTGAAAACAAACAAAATTTGTGACAAGCACATTCTTTGTTTCATCAACCTGGGCAAAGTTCTACCAATTTCCTGGGTCCCAATCTAGTACCTCTAGTTACTATGCTTTCTCACGTGTTGACCTAAAGGACACTGTTTTGTTTTCAGCAAAAGGGCAAAGAATGTATGAGTATACAGAGGCATTTACAGGTAGAGAAGTAGCCTAAGCATTGTGGTTCCATAGAAACGTGATGTCAACATACCAATTACAACTTTTTATAGAGACATACATGCCTTGGCAGGGATTGCTAGGCCCAGACCTAGGTGTTTGGGACCCTTCTGGGGAGTAACGAGACCAAAGGAATCCATATCCAAGTCACCATTCTCTTGCTTGGGGGCTTGGTGCCCTATCTGTCCTGTAGGAAAGCCCACCGGGGTCCCACCCAGCCCCAGTGAGTGTGGGTCCTGTTCCAAGCCTGTCCTGGAGTCTCTTTCCTCTAAGGCAAGGGTTACAGAGGTAACAAACATAATGACACTCTCTGAGTCCCAGCTTCCCTCTCTGTAAAATGAGGATAAAGCAGAGAAAGAAGAAAAAACACCTGCAAGAAGTCTGTTACAAGTGGTTTTTATGATCATGACCCAGTTGTATTACTGTCATTATCATCACTGTCAGCAGATATACAGTGTGAACTGCTCAGAGGGTCCTTACCAGAGAACAGGGTGTTCACCCTCCATCACTCCCTGCCTTGTACAGGCTGCCCAAACTTCCTCCCATTCCTATCATTCCCTGTCCATGACACAGAACACAATAGCTGCCCAGACCTTGCTCCAGTGCCCTATTTTATCTCACTCACCTATCCCCTGTCTGACCTGGGCCACTTTTGTAATACCTGCCACAGACTGCCAAGACGTGTTTCAATGTCTGAAGGCCATGGAGTACGGTTTTTCACATAGCTGAAACTCTTCCTTTATATCTACAAGGGGTTTTGTTGTTGTTGTTGTTGTTGTTGTTGTTGTTCAGACAGAATTAGAATCATTCTATTTTGGTGCAAAACCTGGGTTTTGGGGAGATTGTTATTTTTCTAGTCCTTGCAGACTCTTCATAGAAGAGAAGCTTGATGATGGTGATACTTCAGTGTCATCTTTTGTAAAAGCCTGAACTTCTGCTTGAACATTGTGGTGAAAGCAAGTGGGATGAAGGGGATGTGATCCAAACCCACCAGACAGAGCGTTCTTCAAGTCAGGATGTAAATGTGAGAATTTTTTTTTTTTGGTAAAGCATATTGATGGCCTTTCTCTCAATATTTCATAAAAATGGAATGATACAACATGTGGCATTTGCATATCCTTTTTTCTGTAGCTTCACATTAGTTATGTTTATAGCAAATGTATATGCAAACCAAACACTTTCTGCAAATGAACAATTTATTGCTTTTCAGTAAAAAAGCATCACTGAGATGGGTCTCAAGGCCTACTACATAGTGTGTACCTGCTGGTGGAATATAATTCCACTTGCTAAACCCCTTCTCCCAAAATGAGATCAAAGTAGCTTCTTATAAATAATGTACTGAAACAGGAAGAAATAGGAAATTTGAACAGACCAATTAATGAGCAAAGAAATTGAATCTCTACTCAAAAATCTCCCAACAAACAAGAGTCCTGGACCAGGTGGTTTTCCAGGGGAATTTTTTAAATGATATCTCATGGATATATAAACCACATCTTTATCCATTCATCAGTTGATGGACATTTGGGCTCTTCCCATAATTTGGGTATTGTTGATAGTACTGCCATAAACATTAGGGTACATGTGCTCCTATGAATAGCATTCTTGTATGCTTTGGATAAATTCCTAGTAGTGCTATTGCTGGGTTGTAGGGTAATTTTGTTTTTAATTTTTTGAGGAAACTCCACACTGTTTTCTATATGCTAAGTGAAATAAGTCAGTCAGAGAAAGACCGATATCATATGTTTCCACTCATATGTGGAATTTGAAAAACTTAACAGAGGACCATGGGGGAAGGGAAAGAGAAAAAATAGTTTCAAACAGAGAGGGAGACAAACCATGAAAGGCTCTCAAATACACAGAAAAAAATGAGAGTTGATGAGGCTGGCAGAGGAAAGAGGAAAATGGGTGGTGGGCATTGAATAGGGCACTTGTTGGGATGAGCAATGGGTGTTGTATGTAAGCAATTAATCATGGCAATGTACTCCTGAAGCCAAGAACACACTGTATACACTGCATGTTAGCTAACTTGACAACAAATTATATTTAAAAAATTTTTTTAAAAAACATGTATCTCATGGACTTAATATTCCCCCCCCCCCTTTTTTTGTAATTCAAGTTTAAGTTAGGTAATGTAGTATACTCTGTGCTTAAAGAATAGAACCCAGTGATTCATCTCTCACATATGATGCCCAGTGCTCATCCCAAAAATTGTCCTCCTTAATGATAACCACCCATTTAACCCACCCCCAACATGCCCTCCAGGAACCCAAGGGAATTCTACCAGACATTTAAAGAACAGCTAATACCTATTCTTCTCAAACGGCTTGAAAAAATAGAAATAGAAGGAAAACTTCCCAAATCATTCTACAAGGCCACCAGAAAAAAAAAAAAACTACTTAAAAGGAGATTTACAGGCCAATCTCCCTGATGAACCTGGACGAAAATTCTCAACTAGATACTAGCAAGTCAAATTCAACAGTATATTAAATGAATTATTTACCATGATCATGTGGGATTTATTCCTGGGTAGCAGGGTTCGTTCAATATTTGCAAATCAATCAACATGACATTCCACATTAATAAAGGAGAGGATAAGAACCATGTGATTCTCTTAATAGTTGCAGAAAAAGCATTTAACAAAATAAGCATCCATTCTTGATAAAAACCCTCAACAAAATAGGGATAGATGGACCATACCTCAACATCATAAAGGCTATATATGAAAGACTCACAGCTAGTACCATCCTCAATGGAGAAAAATGGAAAACCCTTCCCTTATGGCTGGGAATAAGACAAAGATGTCCACTCTCACCATTACTATTTAACATAGTACTAGAAATCTTAGTTTCAGCAATCAGACAACAAAAAGAAATTAAAATCATGCAAATCACAAAGGAAGAAGTCAAACATTCACTATTTGCAGATGACATGATATTCTGTGTAGAATACCTGAAAGTCTCCATCAACAATTGCTAGAACTGATATGTGAATTCAACAAAGTTGCAGGATATAAATCAACATGCAGCAATCTATTGCATTTCTACATAGCAGCAGAAAAAGAAATCAAGGAATCAAGTCCTTTTGCAATAGCACCAAAAACTATAAGATACCCAGGAATAAGCCTAACCAAAGATGTAAAATATCTTTACTCTGAAAACTAGAAATCACTTATGAAATAAATTGAAGAAGACACAAAGAAATTTAAAAGCATCCCACACTCAGGGATTGGAAGAATAAACATTGTTAAAATGTCTATACTACTGAAAACCATCTACACATTTAATGCAATCCTTATCAAAATCCCCATGAAACCAAAATATTTCAAAGAGGTAGGACAACAATACTAAAATTTTTTTGTAGCCACAAAAGACACCAAATAGCCAACATAACACTGAAAAAAAAATACAAAACTGGAAGCATCATGATCCTCATTTTTAGCTACATTACAAAGCTGCAGTCATCAAGACAGTATGGTACAGGCACAAAAAAAGGACACATAAATTAATGGAACAGAATAGAAAATCCAGAAATAGTCCCACAACTATATGGTCAAATAAACTTTAACAAAGCAAGAAAGAATATCCAATAGAAAAAAAAGACATCTCTTCAACAAATGATGCTTGTAAAACTGGATGTTGACATGCAGAAGAATAAAACTGTACTATTTTCTTACACTATATACAAAGATAAATTCAAAATGGATGAAAGACTCATTTAGGAGAAACATGAAACCATCAAAGTCCTAGAAGAGAACACAGGCAACAACCTCTTTGACCTTGGTCACAGCAACTTCTTACTAGACATATCGCTAAAGGCAAGGGAAACAAAAGCAAATATGAACTATTGGGACTTTATCAAGGTAAAAAAAAAAAACCTTCTGCACAGTGAAGGAAACAATCAACAAAACTAAAAGGCAGTATATGGAATGGGGGAAGATATTTGTAAAGGACGTATCTATAAAGGGTTAGTATCCAAAATCTATAAAGAACATATCAAACTCAACAAATAGCCCCGAAACAAATAGCCCAGTTAAAAAAAATGGGGAGAAGACGTGAATAGACACTTTTCCAAAGAAGACATCCAAATGGCTAATACATGAAAAGATGTTCAACATCACTCACCATCAGGGAAATAAAAATACAAATCAAAACCAAAATGAGATACCACCTCACATCTGTCAGAATTGTTGAAATTAACAACATAATAAACAACAAATGTTGGTGAGGATGTGGAGAAAGGGGACCTTATGAACTGTTGGTGGGAATGCAAACTGATGCAGCCCCTCTGGATAACAGTATGGAGGTTCCTCAAATAACTAAAAATAGAACTACTCTAGGATCCAGCAATTACACTATTAGGTATTTACCCAAAGGATACAAAAAAATAGTTTCAAAGAGGTACATGCACCCCAACGTTTACAGCAGCATTATCAACAATAGCCAAACTATGGAGAGAGCCCAAATGCGCATCGACTGATGAATGGATACAGAAGATGTGGTATATACAAGTATAGAATGGGAAATTACTCAGCACTCAAAAAGACTGAAATCTTGCCATTTGCAACAACATGGATGGAGCTAGAATGTATTATGCTAAGCAAAATAAGTCAATCAGAGAAAGCAAGCATCATATGATTTCACTCATATGTGGAATTAAAGAAACAAAACCGATGAACGTATGGAAAGGTGGTGAAAGTGAAGAGATGAAAACAAACCACAGAGACTTAACATTAGAGAACAAACTGAGGGATTGGTGGAAGGAGGTAGGTGGGAGTTGTGCTAGATGGGTGGTGGGTATTAAGGAGAGTACCTGTTGTGATAAGCAGTGGGTCTTGTATGTATTGTGATGAGCACTGGGTCTTGTATGTAAGTGATGAATCACTGAACTCTCCTCTTGAAACCAGTAATGCACTGAATGTTAACTAGCAAATATTTAAATTTAAAGAATCTGGTTATTTCCAAGGTAGTTTACCAGAGTTTAAATGGGAATTTTCTGGTCATGTTTACCTTACTGTATAGGTAACCTGATTGGTTTTCAAAGGGCCTGAGTTAAATTATCCAATTTCCTTCCCAAAGAACCTAGACTGTATCTATAGCAAATACCTATGAGGAGACTGGTTGATAAAAATTTTGTGAGTAATTGATTGTGTCCACAATATCCTAACATACAGTCTTGCTTTGTTGTTTGTTTTTTTTTTTTTTTTAATTTTCAAACTTTTATTTCCACCTTTGGAAAAACTCTAGATTAGATATCCCTAGATCTAATTGACAAACTGCTACATTTTTATAAATAGATATTCTAATTTTATGTAAAATCAAGAACAAAATAAGGAAGATGAATATTATGAGGTCACATATGAGAGTAGAGTTTTGCCTAGTATGACTTTATAAATTCAGTATTAGATAGTTGAGGGGAATTGAACCTAGAGAAAGTTTTGTAAACATGTATGATGTGGGTATTATTTTTTGTTTAGATTTTAATAGGCTAACTTACAGTTCATTAATACTTCTGGACACACACCATAGGGGTCATCAATTTCTTAATTAGTATTGAGTCCATTTCATTCCAAATCTCTGTATCCTTAGATTAGTGTTAAAAATAAATTAGATTCCCAGTATAAAAAAGAGAGAGAGAGATACATCCAGATTCAGGAGGCACAGGGATCCCCAACAAATTCAATTGAAGGAGGTCCATACCAAGACACATACTTATTAAAACGACAAAACATGATAAAAAAAATAATTTTAAAAGTCACAACTGGAAAAAGAGAGTGTCACATATAAAAGAAATCCCATAAGACCGTCAACAGATTTTTCATCAGAAACATTGCAGGCTAGAAGGGAGTGGCAGATATTCAAAGTGCTGAAAGGGAAAAGTCTGCAGCCAAGAATATAATACCCAGTAAAACTATCGTTCAGAATAGAGAGAGAGATAAAAGATTCAGAGACAAAAAAAATGCTAAAGGAGTCCATGACCACTAAACCAGAGCCTAAAAGAAATGATAAAGGAGACTGAATGGAATGGAAAAACCTTAAGTGTATGAAACACACACACACACACACACACAAAAGCAGTAAAAATAAATACCTCAGTAAAAATATGTCAAGGGATTCACAAAATAAAAGGATGTAAAATATCACACCAAATATCTGAGTTATTAAGGGGAAAGGAATAAACAATGAGTTCAAAATTCAGTGACAATCAGTTTAATATAAACTCCTATAGGGGCACCTGGGTGGCTCATTTGGATAAATATCTGACTTTGGCACAGGTCATGATCTCATGGTTCATTTGTTTGAGCCCCGTGTCAGGCTCTGTGCTGACGCTCAAAGCTTGGGGCCTGCTTTGGATTCTGTGTCTCCCTTTCTGTCCCTCCCAGGCTTTCACTCTTTCTTTCTCTCTCTCAAAACTAAATACACCTTAAAAAAATAAATAGACTCTTATATGTAGAAGATGTTATATACAAACCAAATAGCAACCACATATCAAAAAAAGTAGTAGATATGCAAAAAATCGAGTAAGGAATCCAAGTATATCGTTAAAGAAAACCAATAATCATAAAAGATAAAAAGAAAAGAAGGAATCAGAAAAAGTCTACAAAAACAACTATAACACAAGTAACAAAATGAAAATAAACACATATTTGTCAATAATTCCTTTGAATGAAAATGGACTAAATGCTCCATTAAAAAGACATCGGGTGTCAGAGTAGATAAAAACAAGACCAATCCATATGCTGCCTACAAGAGACTCATTTCAGAATTAAAGACCCATGAAGATTGCAGGTGAAAGCATGGAGAAACATTTATCATGCAAATGATGTCAAAAGAAAGCTGGAGTAGCAATACTTATACACTTTAAAACAGTCTGTGAAAAGAGACAAAGAATGACACTCTATAATAATAAATGGGGTTAATCTGACAGGAAGACATAACCATTGCAAATATTTATGCACCCAAAATAGAAGCACATGAATCCATAAAACAGTTAAAAAAACATAATGGAAGTAATCAAAAAGTAATATAATAAGAGCAGGGGGCTTTAACACACATTTACATCCATGGACAGATTATCTAAACAAAATAAACAAGCAAACAATGGTTTTGAACCACACACGGGAATAAAAGGACTTAAGAGATATGTTCAGAACATTCCCTCTTAAAATAGAATACACTTTCTGTTGAAGTACACATGGATTATTCTCCAGAACTGATCATATATTAGGTAACAAAACAAACCTTAACAAATTCACAAAAATCAAAGTCATACCATGCATTTTTTCTGACCTCAACATGATGAAACTAACAATGAACCACAAGAAAAAAATCTGAAAAGGGCACATATATATCTAGGTTAAACATCATGATACAAAACAATGAATGGGTCAACAAAGAACTCAAAGGAGAAATCAACAAGTACATGGAAACAAATGAAAATGAAAACACTGTTGTTTTCAAAAACTGTATCCCAAAATCTTTGGGATACAACAAAGATACAACAAAACCTGTTCTAAGAGGGAACTTAGTAGAAGTACAGTCCTATCTCAAGAAGCAAGAAAAGTCTCAAATACAACCTAGCCTTATACCTTAAAGGAGCTAGAAAATGAAGAAAAAACAAAAAAAAAAAAACCAGCAGAAGTAAATAATAAAGATTAGAGCACACGTAAATTATATGGAAACTAAAACAAACAAACAAACAAAAAAAAAAAAAAGAGGAAAGATCCAGGACACCAAGAGCTGGTTCTTCGAAAAGATGAACAAAATTGATGAAACTCGAGGCAGACTCATGAGAGAGAAATAAAGAACTCAAATGAATAAAATCAGAAAAAGAGATGTCACAACCAATAACAGAAATAGGAAATTGGTAAGAGATTATGAAAAACTATATGCCAAGAAATAAGACAACATAGAAGAAATGGATAAATTCCTAGCAATGTATAACCTGCCAAAACTGAACAAAGAAAAAAGAAAATTTGAACTGACCAATTAACAGCAAGGAGATTGAATCAATAATCAAAAAATTCCCATAAACAAAAGTCCAGGAACAGATGCTTCACAGACGAATTCTACCAAACGTTTAAAGAAGAGTTAATACCTGTTCCTCTTAAACTATTCCAAAAAAAAAAAAAAATAGAAGAAAAACTTCCAAATCATTCCATAAGGCCAATAACACCCTGACACCAAAACCAGAGAAAGACACCACAAAAAACAAAGAACTACAGGCCAATATCTCTGATGAACATAGATGTAAAAATTCTGAACAAAATATTAGCAAACCAAACCCAACAATGCATTAAAAAAATCATTCACCACAATCAAGTGGGATTTATTCCTGGGTTGCCAGTGTGGTTCAATATTTGCAAATCAATCAACCTGGTGCATCACAACAATAAGAGAAAGATAAAAATGTATAATCATTTCAATACATGCAGAAAAAGTTTGGACAAAGCACAACATCTATTCATGGTAAAAGCCCTCAACAAAGTCAGTTTAGAGGAACAAACCTTAACATAATAAAGGCCATATATGAAAATCCTACAGCCTACATCATACTCTGGGGAAAAACTGAAAGCCTTCCCTCTAAGGTCAGGAACAATATAGGATCTTCACTCTCAACATATTTATTCAACATAGTGCTGGAAGTCCTAGCCATAACAATTAGAAAACAAACAGAAACAAAAAGCATCCAAACTGGTAAAGAAGTAAAGCTTTCACTATTTGCAGGTGACATATTACTCTATATAGAAAACCCTAAAGTCTCCACAAAAAAAAAAAAAAAAAACACAAAAAAAAACACTACAACTGACAAATAAATTCAGTCAAGTCACAGGATACAAAATCAATGTGTAGAAATCTGTTACATTACTATACACTAATAATAATGAAGCAGCAGTAAGAGAAGTTAAGAAAACACTATCATTTACAACTACAACTAAAGTAATAAGATACCCAGGAACAAGCTTAACCAAAGAGGTGAAAGCCCTGTATCTGAAATTATAAAACACTGATGAAAGAAATGGAAGACAACACAAAGATGGAAAGGCACCCCATGTTCACGGGTAGAAAGAACTGATACATTTTATTTTTTTTTTATTTTTTTAAACTTTTTTTAAACATTTATTTATTTTTGAGACAGAGCATGAACGGGGGAGGGTCAGAGAGAGAGGGAGACACAGAATCCAAAACAGGCTCCAGGCTCTGAGTGGTCAGCACAGAGCCCGATGCGGGGCTTCAACTCATGGACCGCGAGATCATGACCTGAGCTGAAGTCGGACGCTTAACTGACTGAGCCACCCAGGTGCCCTGAACTGATACATTTTAAAATATCTATACTACACAAAGCAATCTACACGTTCAATGCAATCCCTATCAAAATACCAACAGCATTTTTCACAGAAATAGAACAGAAAATCTTTAAATTTATATGGAACCACAAAAGATCCGGAATGGCCAAAACAACCTTGCAAAAGAAAATTAAAGCTGGAGGTACCACAATTCCAGACCTTGTTATATTAAAAAACTGTAGTAATCAAAACAGGATGGTACTGGCACAAAAATAGACACATAGATCAATAGAACAGAATAGAAAACACAGCAATAAGCCCACAATTATATCATCAACTAATCTTTGACAAAGGAGGAAAGAATATCTAATGGGGAAAAAAAGGCAGCCTCTTCAACAAATGGTGTTGGGAATTCTGGTCAGTGACATACAAAGAATGAAACTGGACCACTTTCTTACACCATACAATAAAAATTCAAAATTGATTAAAGACCTAAATGTGAGACCTGAAACCATAAAAATCCTAGAAGAGAGGACAAGCAATAATGTGTCTGACATCAGCTGCAACAACATTTTTCTAGATGTGTCTCCTGAGGCAAGGGACATAAAAGCAAAAATAAACTATTGGGACTAGGTCAACATAAAAAGCTCTCCACAACAAAAGACAACAACAAAAACAATCAACAAAACTAAAAGGCAAGCTATGAAATGGGAGAAGAAATTGGAAAGGACATATCTGAATAGTATCCAAAATATACAAAGAACTTATATGAGTCAACACCCAAAAAGAAATAATCCAATTAAAAAATGGGCGTAAGACATGAACAGTCATTTCTCCAAAGAAGACGCACAGATGGCCAATAGACACATGCATAGATGCTCAATATCACTCATTATCATGGAAGTGCAAATCAAAAATACAATAAGATATCACTTCACACCTGTAAGAATGGCTTAAAAAAAAAAAACAAGATACAAGTGTTGGAGAGGAAGTAGAGAGAAAGGAACCCTTCTGAACGGTTATTGGGAATGAAAACTAGTGTAGCCATTGTGGAAAACAGTATGGGGTTTCCTCAAAAAATTAAAAATAGAACTAACATATGATTCAGTAATCACACTACTGGGTATCTACCCAAAAAATACAAAAAGCACTAGATCAAAGGTATACGTGCATTTGTATGTTTATAGCAGCATTATTTACAATAGCTAAATTATGGAAGCAGTCCAAATATTTATTGATAGATAAATGGATAAAGCAGATGTGTTATATATACACAATGGAATATTATTCAGCCACAAAAATAATGAAACCTTACAATGAAATGGATGGAGCTAGAGAGTTACAATGCTAAGCGAAATAAGTCAGAGAAAGACAAATACCTTATGATTTCAGTTATATGTGGAATTTAAAAAACAAAACAATCAAAGGAAAGGAAAATGAGAGAAACCAAGAAGACACTTTTAACTATTAAGAACAAACTGATGGTTATCAGGGGGGCGGTAGGTGTGGGGTGGGTGAAATAAGTGATTAGTATCAAGGCTTGCACTCGTGATAAGCATTAGGTGATCAAAATAAAAATTTATAGGGGTGCCTGGGTGGCACAGTCAGTTAAGCCACCAACTTTGAACTCACAGTTTGTGGGTTCAAGCCCCACGTGTGGCTCTGTGCTGACAGCTCAGAGTCTGGAGCCTGCTTCAGATTCTGTGTCTCACTCTCTCTCTCTGCCCCTCCTTCGCTCACGCTGTCTCTCTCTCAAAAATAAATAATAAACATTAAAATAAATAAATGAAACAAACTAAGAAAAAAATCTCATGGATAGAGAAAAGATTGGTGGATGTCTGAGGCAGTTGATGAGGAGCAGGAAACACAGATGATGGAGGTCAAAGGTAAAACTTCTAGTTAATAAATAAGTCATGTGGATGTCATGTGCAACAGGATTACTGCAATAAATAATTCCCTATTGCATATTTAAAAGCTGCTAAAAGCACAGACCCAGACAATCTCCATAACAAGAATAAATAATTTGTAACTATTAAGGTGATGGATATTTACTAGACTAATTGTGGTGATCATCTTGTAATGTAGATATAAATGTCAAATTATTATGTTGTACACATACATACAAAACGTAACGAGTGATTTGCTTTCTCTTACTTATGACCATTACATAACTCATCTACAAAAACTGGCACCAAAGCTAATCCATGAAAAAATATGTATACATGTCCTTTCCTGCTGGTTTAAATCCCAATGATTTCTATGCTTTGTTCATGGTCCAGTTACCTCCTTTGTTAGGGGAGAACACAGGAGAGGCTGATACTTGTCAGATACTTTCTGATGCTTTATTAATTTCTCTTCACAATAGTTCTGTAAGTATCAACACATCCATTGTATAGAACACACTGCAGGAAATGTAGTGACTTAACTACATGGTCCCAATGACGGGACCCTGATCACGTTACTTTTGTTCCAGCAAATTATCAGGCAGACTGAGCATCACACCTCATTCTTCTCTTTCAACTCCTATTTCTTGGGCTGAGAGTCAACACCCTTTGTTCTTGTGTAACTAGAAGAGAGAGTCAGAGGATCAGGCAGCATGTGGAGTAGGCAGTAAAGTTAGACGAAAGGAGAGCACATGAAATGCAGGGGAAAGTAGTGAACAAGTGTTTGCCTGTCCCCATTCAGGTCACTGGAAGCTGTGCAATGATGCTATGCCTCCTCTCCAGCTCCATCTTAGAGT
Source organism: Herpailurus yagouaroundi (assembly GCF_014898765.1). Taxonomy (NCBI): domain Eukaryota; kingdom Metazoa; phylum Chordata; class Mammalia; order Carnivora; family Felidae; genus Herpailurus; species Herpailurus yagouaroundi. The sequence continues at coordinate 1,726,516 of NW_024420231.1, read as the reverse complement.
TTCCTCCTGCTCACAGCAGTGACACTGAATTTCTGGATTTGTGGAAGTGTGAGCGCATCGTGGCTTGCTGTCCCATATCCAAGTATTCTGTCTGGTAGTCATGCAATGATGTTCATGTCAGAGGCAGCACACTGACAGAATGAAGAAAGCAAAGCTGGAACAGGCAGCTAACATTTTGATGTCTTTCTAAATGCCACATGCTGTAGGCTTCTCTTTTCAGACTCCTTCTGCCAGGAGACTGGCTTTCACTTCAACTACAATATCAACAATTGGAGAACAATGATTCTCCAGCTTACTGCCTTCAGACTCCAACTGTAACTCTTTGCTGAGTCTTCAGCCGGCTTGGCCACCACCCCCCCCCCACCTTCAGACTCTGCCAGGTCTGCAATCTTAGAGTCATTTTTGTAAAATAAATCTCCACCAATATAACAACACCCTGTTGATTCTGTTCCTCTGAAGAACACTGACTTCAAGTCGCTATTAGAAGTGCCATACCCAGGCAGGTCTCCACACCAGAACTGCATCCTCCCGGCCATCCAAACTCTGGCCTTTGCCAAAAGCAAAACATCCTTGCTCTTCAGGACACCACATGAGAAAGAACTGTAATTAAACCCTGTAGACTGGGACCAGGGAAATGGGTGAACCTCTGTCCTGGTTGATGGAACAAAAAATGTCTCTGTCTTCAGGAATTTAATTTGCATTAAAGAGACACTAGGGCCATGTTATCAGTACACAGAACCCCAGGGAGATATCATAGAGTTCTTAGAGAGGAGCTAGGCCTTGGAGGGTGAACATGTAAAATCAAGGCCATGCTAGGCTGTCAGCTATTTGTGGCAGAACACTAAAAACTGCTTCTAAGTAAGTGATTGAATGATCTAGATACGTAAACAAAAATGTCATTTAAGAAGGCTTAAAGCTGTTTTAGGGAGGCAGGCCTAAAGTATTACATTTTCCACTATTTTATTTTACTTTGCTTCTGTTTTGTTATTATTATTCTTTGGTTTTGCTATGTATTTTTTCCTATAATATGGGTATTGTTCCGTTTGATTGCATTACTTAGTTCTGTAATTCTCCCCTCATACTCCTGGATTTTTTTTAACTCTCTTTTTCTCATCCTCCTCTTTTTCCATAATTTTATCTTCTAATTCACCTATTCTCTCCTCTGCCTCTTCAATCCGTGCATTGGCCACCTCCATTTTATTTTGCACCTCATTTATAGCATTTTTTAGCTCCTCATGACTATTTCTTAGTCCCTTGATCTCTGTAGCAATAGATTCTCTGCTGTCCTCTATATTTTTCTCAAGCCCAGCAATTAATTTTATGACTATTATTCTAAATTTTTGTTCTGTTATTTTGCTTAAATCATTTTGATGAATTTGTTAGCTGTTGCTACTTCCTGGAGTTTCTTTTAAGGAGAATTCTTCCATTTCATCATTTTGGGTAGTCCCTGCGGTAGCTCCAAACTGCAGGGCACTTCCCATGTGCTGTCCAGAGTAACTTGTGTTGGTGCACAGGGCCACAGTCAGACCTGATGTCTGCCCCCAGCCCACTGCTGGGGCCACAGTCAAACTGGTGTATACTTTATCATCCTCTCTCCCAGGGGCAGGACTCACTGTGGAGTGGTGTGGCCCCTGTCTGGGCTACTTGCACACTGCCAGGCTTGTGGTGCTGCTTCGAGGTGATATGGCCAAGGGCATATTAGCCAGGGTGGATCCGCCAGGTGCACAGGGGTGGGAGGGGCAGGCTTAGCTCGCTTTGCCATCAGTGGTCCCCTGCAGCAGGGGCCCTGCAGCACTGGGAGGGAGGCAGTCCCATCAGAAGGATGGATCCACAGAAGCTCAGCGTTGGGCATTTGCGCGGTGCAAGCAAGTTCGGTGATGGGAACTGGTTCCCTTTGGAATTTTGGCTGGGGGATGGGAGAAGGTAATGGTGCTTTCCAGTGCTTTTGTTCCCCCACTAAGCTCTGTCCTTCCGGGACTCAACAACTCTCCCTCCCTGTGTCCTCTCACCTTCCCCAGTCTCCAAGAGCAGAGCTGTTGACTTTTAACATTCCAGATGTTAAGTCCTGCTGGCTGTCAGAACTCACAGAGTCCAGCCCCTGTGTTTTTGCAAACCAGACTTCGGGGCTCTGCTTTGCTGGGCGGGCTGCCCTTCCACTGCCCTGGCTCCCTCCCGCCAGTCCCTGTAGCATGCACCGCCTTTCCGCCCTTCCTACCCTCTTCCATGGGCCTCTTGTCTAAGCTTGGCTCCAGAGACTCTGTTCTTTTGGCAGTTTTCTGGGTTATTTAGGCAGATGTGGGTGGAATCTAAGCGATCAGCAGGACAAGGTGAGCCCAGCATCCTCCTATGCCACCATCTTCCCCATGAAGTTTTCCCTGCCATGTATTTTTTATGTTTATTTTATTTTTTGAGAGAGAGGGAGGTGCAGAGAGAGATGGAAATGGAAGATTTGAAGTGGGCTCTGTGCTGTCAGCAGAGAGCCCAACACAAGGCTTGAACTCACGAACCATGAGATCATGACTTGAACTGAAGTCAGACACTTAACTGACTAAGCTACCCAGGTGCCCCATTGCCATGTAATGTTTAAATGAAATTAAACGCATCACTCTTTTCCTAATTGCTGCTGGAGTTTTATCCATGGCTAAAAAATTATCTTGCACTACTAGGTTACAAGAAGAATTTCACTGGGCGTACTTCTGTGGACAGGAGAGAGACAAGAGAAGGATGGATCATATTGGGGTGTCAGGCATAAGAGGAACAGTTGGAGAAGTGACCATGTTGTAAAAATTCTGTGAATATCATGTGACTAAGTCAAGAGAATTAGATGTTGATCAGGATCTTGGTCTTGTGCTTGTCTTTGAGAACTTTATGTGGGTCCAGGCTCCCACAACTGGGAGACGAGGATTTAAATGAAGTAGAAACTCCATGGCACTTCAGATGGACCACTCACATAACTAAGAGAGACCACCCTCTTGGGAAAAAGATAAACGCAAAATCTATTCCAAAATTGACCAAATAACCTGGCTGCAGACTATAGAGAATGTAAAACATCTAGTTTGCACAAAAGGTGCAAGAACCAAGACTGAAACCTCACAAGTGTTACCTCATTCTTCACTATGTGGGAGTGAGGTCTCCTCAGGAGAAGGTCATAGCCTCTTAGTGTTCCTCAAAAGGATGCAGGTGAGGGTAAAAGTTGCCTCAGTTTCCCAAGGTAGAACCTCTTCCTGATCTACCACATTATTTCCTGGTTTCCATTATTTGCCAGATTTGCAAGACACAGGGTGAAGCTTGGGCTAAACTTTCTTGGAATGGAGTCCATTTGAAGTCATATTTCACCACCCCACAGGATGAGCACTAATATCCATCTTACTGCCTGTGGACATTTCCAGATATGCAGTCTAGATATCAAGACAGGAAAGATGTGGATATAGATATGGATTTAGACTGTGCCTGGCTCACAGTACATATCCAATTCAAATTTAATAAACATGTGATATACATGTAGGTATAAATAGGAAGTAAAACTATGTAATATGTGCTGTCATTCATTTATACACATATGAAATTTCAAAGAGATTTAGGATCACACTAAAGTTACTGTTTCATAATCTGCCTTGAAGAAAAGTTTTTGTGTATCTTAAAATTCTTTCTTTTCATGGGAAAAAAATAGCATGCAGAAAATGAAAACAATGCCCCTATGTAGATATATCTATCCGTGTAGTGGGTCATCTGTCAAATGGGCAGGTTGATATTTATCTCACAGAGCCACTGTGGGGAGAAATGAACAAATAAATCAATAGTATCCTATACTTAGTAATGTAATCCTTTAACACATATAAAAAAATATATAAAATTCTTCATTATGTAGGACAAATATTTACATATTTATCAGCCCATATACATACAAGAAATTATCCCTAAATTTATGTGTTAAATAACATCCTATAATATAAAAATCTGATATTAAAAATATTCATGATTATTATTGTCCTACTAGCCTTCCTATTCTTGCAGTTAAATATTTATGTAGGAAACAAAAACAACCCATTTCTATGTTTGGTATTCATCATCATCTAAGCACAAAATTTTGCTTTATAACAGAGGAAAATACTTACTTATTGTCCTTGTTTGGAGAATTATTAGCTACAACATATTTTGAAGTATTTATCAAAATGATAAATTTGGAGATAATTCTGGAAGTTTTTCTATATCAGTATACGCAAAATTAGCAATTTAGTGTTCTACAAAAGAACTGGTTGTCTAAATGATTCCCAAACACAAATTTTCTTCTAGAAGATAGTAGGTATTAAATACTCAAAAAAAGTGTTTCCCAAGTGTTCATAAAGAATATTTCATATATTCATGTCAAATAAAAGATACTTTAGACACTTTAAAAGAAGTAAATAAATAAATAAATATCTGCATGAAACAAGCCAGAAGAAAATAAAATGTAACTATATGATTACTGTTACATTAATTACAGGAAATCATAAGTAACCCATTTACACAAAGATCACTGGGTGCCTGGGGATAAGACATGGTGAGGGAGTGGGTGGTGGGTGAGTACAGAACTGAAAATATGGTGTCGTAAGAATATAATCATAATGGTCTTTAAGAATACTTGCTCATTATCATTGACAATTCTGGGTATCATAATAATAGGGCAAACACATAGGAAGATATTACTGTATAAAATTCTAAATTCTTGAAATTGACATTTTTAACTAACACTTAGATGATGTCAGACTTTCCTAATATTTTTCTTTATACAATGGATAAAACCATGTTTACCAGTAAAGAATCCATTTCATGATCTCAAATTGCTAGCAATCCTTTTAATTAACTACATATTTCACATCCTTCTGAGAGAACATAGGATTCATTATTTATGGTCAGAAAAATATATGCGTATTAATTGCAAGTGCATGTTAAAGATCAAGTTGTTGTCAAGCTGAACAATTGTTGCTTTCAGACAAAGAAGGACTTCTTTAATATGGGCCTCATGGGCTACATAGAGCATGTAGCTTCTGAAAAAATAAAATTTTATGTCCTAAAACCTCTTCTTCTTTGGTTTGATTAAACCAAAACAACTTCTCTACTTTTAGGTTAGTTTGTGAACCTCAAGGACCTATTTCACAACATGCTATTGTTAGATCTCTGACCTCACTTGAGCCAGGCATCATATCTCACAGGGACGTGAACTGTCAGGAACTCCTGAGGACTACTGCCTTTGAATCTGGAGTAGAAGCTTCAGCGGCCCTCAAGACACAGGTCCTCAGAATCTGACTCCTTCCAACACCTGAGAGGAGGTTGGCCACATTCATGAAGACCTGCACAGGGAGAGAGACCTAGATATCAGTATGATTTATGGAGTAATGATATCCTTGGCACCATGCAAAGTACTAGGTTACAGATAATGACATTCATATAAGTGATTGGTGGTCATAAAAAACAATATATTTTAATGGGCTTCACAAAAGGGCCTTTTTCCTCTTTCCTCATCTCTCCCCTAAGAACAAAGTTGAAAAAATAAGAAGTGGCCTGAATTCATAAGGCATTCATGACCCCACAGTAACCACAAGTCCATAAGCTTGCTCATGTGTATCAGTGAACTTCCTCAGAGGTCCTATGGGTGAAGCATTCTCATCTCCATTTTACAGAGGGAAAATCTGGGGCTCAGAAAGAGTCGTTACCTATCTTTCTGTGACTTTGTCTTTAGAGGAAAGCATGTCCAGGACACCCCTGGGGCAAGACCCACACTCACTGAGGCAGGACAAAACCCCAATGGCTTTACCTAGGAGAAAGCTTGAGTGCCACATCCCCAAACAAGAAAGAGGCGACTTTGATCTGAGATCCCTTTGTATCCTCACACTCCAGGGTTGTTCAGCGCCTGAAGCATGGGGACTCACTCTGCCAACTGAGCCCCAAACACCTGAAAATGGGACCTGCTCTCCTCTCCAGGCCACTTTGGTCTCTATTAAAATGTCCTCAGAGTTCACAATGAAGTTCACAATGAAGACTTCGCGATGAAGTCACCTTTTTTCTGACAACAGACACTCTCAAGCCTCTCCTTCACAATGGAACTGCCTCTGATCTTTCAGCCATCAGTTGCAGCATCCTGGGAAACTAAATCCTTTTGGCTACCCAAAACTAAGGTTTCAGTCAGCTGGGTCAAGACCTCTGCCCTGGGACGTGATAATGTATGACTTTAAAGCACATGTTTGACACCTCATATATCCATCGATCCATCCACTCATCTGTTTAACAGGCATTAAGATCAAACTCTACATTGTCCCTTTGTTTTAAGGCTTTAAGCTTTTGCATAATGGCAACAAAGTAATGTGTGAAAAGGGTGGTGTGGTAAATTCAGATGTTAAATCTAATAAGATTTCAGCCTGCTCATTCAAGTCTCTTATAATTGATAAATTATAATTATAGTTTAATGCCCTGGGCCCCTCTCCACATCTCTAGTTACTCTCTTTTACATATACTTGCAACAGTATTCTTTGATGAATACTCGACCCTTAATTCACATTGCCTGCACTTACCACCTAACTTAGTCTCCATCCCTCATCTAAAGGTTGCTATTCGCCCATGCTTCCACAAAAATTACACTTGCCCATTCTACATCCCAGTATTTGTCACATGTATAGATCAGGAAGATTTAAATGACAGTTCAAATGAAGACAAACATGTATTTCACCCAGAGGATAAGATTTCTTTCCCCCAAAACAGAATAAATTGCCTGGGTATAGTGAAGCATTTTATTGCAGTGAGATCAGTTATGTACAGGCTAGAGTTGTAGTTACTTTCCATAGACACAGAGTCAGATAACTGAAAGGCTATGATTCAGAAAATGGCCTTTTAAATGAAACATATTTTCTCCAACATAGCTCTACTTTTCTTTCATTAAAAAGGATTTTGCAAATGTGTTTTGTGCATGTTAGCAATAATATTTTCTGTTCACTTCAATAACCTCTTTCAGAACTGATTTTCATTTCTTTCTAGAGAAAACTAGGTATGGAATAAAATTATGTGAAATAACGTTGTTCTACACTCTCTACCCTTGTTAAACATATTTTCTAAAAGCATTGTCTGTGTCATGTTTAGATCATACAGTGGTGATGATATAGGTAGAGTTAGGGAACTCTTGCTGTTACTGAGTGTTAAATTGTTTTCTGTACCATAGAAATCATGCTAGACTTTCTTTTTGAATCTTTCTATTAAAAACCCAACAAAATAAGTATACCTGAATCTATACTGATATAAATAAATGCACCAGTTAATAAAAAAATCGATCACAGAAGACAAATAGTCTTTATAAAATAGGTCCAAATAATATATGTAGATACCTCTTCTCCATGTGCTGAATCTTAATCCTGCTTCTCACTCCTGAGGACCCGATAGACTTAGTGACTCATTTCTTGAGTAGGTGAAAGGAGAATAGTCACTGTATGTACAGTGGGGAAACTAGACAAAAACAGCTTTAGTCCTAAAATGAAGGCCAACATCTCTAGTGACCCACTGATGTCAAGTGGGTGTCATGTATTCCTAAATGTGAGGTGATGAGAAGGGCACTTCAATTCTGTGGTTTTCTTTCTTGAAACCCATAACCAAAATGTAACCAAGAGAAAAAATAACACACAATGTCTGCACTCCTCAACACTCTCAGGGTGATAATAACAGTCTGGCAGTTCCCCAAGCAATTCAACACAGAATTACCTTAAGACCCTGCAATTTCACTACTAGATTCACAGGCAGGATAGATGACCACATATGTCTACATAAAAACTTGGACATTAATATATGTAGCATCATTACTTGTAATAGCCAAAAGTGGAATCAATCCAAATGTCAACCAATTAATGCATAAATTAAGAAATGAGGTGTCTTATTTGACAAAAAAGATCCTACATCATCAATGAACCTGGAAAACATCACCAAGTGAAAAAGGCCAAATATGCAAAAGAACACATATTGTATTATTGCATTTATACAAAATATGCAGTGAGAGACCATAACTATAGGTGTACCTAAGGAATTCCCCACTTTCCATCCTGAATTCCAGAAATTCTGTCTTGTGGGTTTAAGTCATAGCCTCTCACTCTCAATTTCCTGCTTCACCATGTCCAAGCTGCAGTTCACATTTTTCTCAGAAGGTGACAACAATATACCACCATCATCAAAGTTGGGTATGATGTTCATACCATCATTATTTATATTAGTAAAACAGGAAAGAACCAAAATATTCACCATCCAAATGTTTAATGAATCAAAAAAAATATTGGCATATTATATGGCAATTAAAAAGGAATGAAGTACCGATACATGCTATAACATGGATAAACCCTGAAAACGTTAAGCCAAGTGAAAGAAACCGAATATTCTCAAAGCCACATATTATAGGATTCCATTTAAATAAAGCGTCCAGAGACAGCCCATAAATATGCTGTACCTAAAGAATTTCCCTGCTCCATCCTGACTTCCATAAATCTCAGTCTGGGGGATTTGGGTAACACCTGCTCCCTCCCACTTTTCTGCCTTGTGATATTCAAGCTGCAATTCAGGCTTTGGTCACAAGGTGGCACCAACGCACCACCATAATCAACCTTTGTTCCCAAGAAGTGTCTGCAAGGAGTAAAGACTAATCAATAATCAATAATTTCTCCCCAAATCCAGAATTTGAACCTATGAAGAATGATTCTAATACTGTTAGGTGTCAATGAAAACTGTGATATCACATACACCGCGGCCTGCAGATGAAAAATACGAGGTGGCAAAAGCACTCTTTGGCAGTCAATGGGAGATATGCAAAAGGACAATGTAGAGCAGAACAGAACAGGGGGTAGCTGACAGGATGGGGCTTCACAGCGGGGTCTGAGCAGCTGTGCTCTGTGTCATGGACAAGGGATGACAGACGAACTGGGAGTAGGTCAGGGCAGCCTGTACAAGTGTGGGATAATGGAAATGAACATCCTGTTGTCTGCTAAGGGAAGAACACACAGTGCACACTGCACATGAGCTGACAGTGATGTGGGAAGAAATAAGTTAACACAGAGAATGTAGCTTGGTGTCAACAAAACACGGACATGCTTTAATATTCTTAGGGATGTTCCAAGCAGAATTGTCAAAATAGTAAATTGTTTCATATTATTTTACTTGTTGCAAAATATATTATTTTTCATTTAAAAAACAAGAAAAATGTAAAGAAATGTGATGTTGCTAGGTGGCAAGATCCAGAATGGCAGCTCTGAGAGTCTCAGACTAAGGTGGACGGGTTGCATAAAAAAAAGCTTCTACACAGTGAGGAAACTAAAAGGCAACTGACAGAATGGGAGAAGATATTTGGAAATGACATATTGGATAAGGGCTAGTATCCAAAAATTAAAGACCTTATCAAACTCAGCACAAAAAAAAAAAAACCAACAAATAATCCATTGAAGAAATAGGCAGAAGACATGAATAGACACTTTTCCAAAGAAGACATTAAAATGGCTAAAAGACACATGAAAAGATGCTCAACATCACTCATCATCAGGGAAATACAAATCCAAACTATAGTGAGATACCACCTCACACCTCTCAGAATGGTTAAAATAACTCAGGAAACAACAGATATTGAGGATGCGAAAAAAAGGGAACACTTTTCCACTGCTGGAGAGTATGCAAACTGGCATAGCCACTCTGGAGAACAGTATGGAGGTTTCTCAAAAGTTAAAAATAGAACTACCCTATGACCCAGCAAATGCAATATTAGGTATTTATCCAAAGGATACAAAAATGTTGATTCGAAGGAGCACAAGCACTCCAATGTTTATAGCAGTGCTATCAACAATAACCATCTTATGGAAAGAACCCAAATGTGCATTGATTGATGAATGAATAAAGAAAATGTGGTGTTATATACAATGGAATATTAGTGATCAAAAAGAATGAAATCTTGCCATCTGCAATAATGTATGGAACTAAAGTGTATTATGCTATGCTAAATAAGTCAGTCAGAAAAAGACAAATATCATATGACTTCACTCCTATGTGGAATTTAAGAAACACAATAAATAAACATAGGGGAAGGGAAGGGAAAATAAGATAAAAGCAGAGAGGGATGCAAGCCATAAGAGACTCTTAAATACAGACACCAAACTGAGGGTTGCTGGAAGGGAGGTAGGTGGGGTGATGGGCTAAATGGGTGATGCACATTACGGAGGGCACTTGTTGGGGTGAGCATTGCATGTTATATGTAAGTGATGAATCACTGGGTTCTACTCCTGAATCCAGTACACTATATGTTAACTTACTTGAATTTAAATAAATAAGTTTTGGGGCGCCTGGGTGGCGCAGTCGGTTAAGCGTCCGACTTCAGCCAGGTCACGATCTCGCGGTCCGTGAGTTCGAGCCCCGCGTCAGGCTCTGGGCTGATGGCTCAGAGCCTGGAGCCTGTTTCCGATTCTGTGTCTCCCTCTCTCTCTGCCCCTCGCCCGTTCATGCTCTGTCTCTCTCTGTCCCAAAAATAAATAAATGTTGAAAAAAAAATTTAAAAATAAATAAATAAATAAATAAATAAGTTTTAAAAATTGAAAAAAGACTATTAGAAGTAATAAATTCAGTAAAGTTGCAGGATACAAAATTTATGCACAGCAATTCACTATGTTTCTATACACAAGTAATGAAGCAGAAGGAGAAATTAAGAGAAAAGTGCCATTTACAATTGAACCAAAAAAAGAAGAAAAAAACCTA
>NW_024420231.1:1672272-1715679 GCF_014898765.1 Herpailurus yagouaroundi | reverse complement strand
TTGTAGGGGCGCCTGGGTGGCGCAGTCGGTTAAGCGTCCGACTTCAGCCAGGTCACGATCTCGCGGTCCGTGAGTTCGAGCCCCGCGTCAGGCTCTGAGCTGATGGCTCAGAGCCTGGAGCCTGTTTCCGATTCTGTGTCTCCCTCTCTCTCTGCCCCTCCCCCATTCATGCTCTGTCTCTCTCTGTCCCAAAAATAAGTAAACGTTGAAAAAAAAAAAAGAAATGGTAAGATATTTCATATTCATGGATTGGAAAAACCAATATTGTTAAAATGTCCATACTATCCAAAGCAATCTACATGTTAAACTCAATCCTTATCAAAATACCACCAGCATTTTTCACAGAAAAAGAACCCATAATACTAAATTTGAATGAAACCAAAGACCCTGAATAGCCAAATCAATCTTGAGAAAGAACAAAGCTGGAGGCATCACGATTCCAGGTTTTAGTATATACTACAAAATTGTAGCAATAAAAACAGTATGGTTCCGGGACAAAAATAGACACATAGACCAATGTAACAGAATAGAGAGTGCAGAAATAAACCCATGATTATATGGTCAATAAATCTGTGATAAAGGAGGCAAGAATATACAACAGGGAAAAGACAATCTCTTCAAAAAATGGTGCTGGGAAAACTGCACAACTACATGCAGAAGAATGAAACTGGACCGCTTTCTTACACCATCCACCAAAATAAACTGAAAACGGATTAAAGACTTAAATGAGAGACCTGAAACCATAAACATCCTAGAAGAGAACATAGGCAGTAATTTCTCTGACACCAGATGTAGCAAAATTTCTCTAGATGTCTCCTAAGGCAAGGGAAAAAAGCAAAAATAATCTATTGGGTTTGCATCAAAATAAAAAGCTTTTTCACAGCAAAAGAAAACATCAACAAAACAAAAATATAACCACTGCATAGGAGAAGACATTTACAAATGATATATCTAATAAGTCGTTATTATCCAAAATATAAAAGAACTTATACAGTTCAACACCAAAATACTCCAAACAATCTAATTGAAAAAATGGGCAGAGGACCTAAATAGACATTTTTAAAAAATATTTATTTTGAGAGAGACTGGGGAGAGGGGCAGAGAGGGAAAAGAGAGGATACCAAGCAGGCTCCACACTGTCAGTCCAGAGCCTGACAAGGGGTTTGATCCCACAAAACCATGAGATCATGACCTGAGCCAAAATCAAGATTTGATGCTTAAATGACCAAGCCACCCAGGTGAGACACCCGTAGTAGACATTTTTCTAAAAAGACAATGCATATAAAAAGAATTATTCATGATCATCAAGTGGGATTCATTCCTGGGCTTCAGGGCTGGTTCAATATTTGGAAATCAATCAATATGATACATCACGTTAATAAAAGAAAGGATAAGAACCATATGATCTTGTCAATAGATGAAGGAAAAGCATGTGACAAAATACAGCATCCTTTCTTAATAAAAACCCTCAAGAAAGTCGGGAAAGAAGGAACATACTTAAACATCATAAAAGCAATTTATGAAAAGTCCACAGCTAATATCATCCTCAGTGGAGAAAAACTGAGAGCTTTCCCCCTGAGATCAGGAATACGATAGGTATGTCCACTCTCACCACTGTTTTTCAACATAGTGTTGGAAGTGGTGGCATCAGTAATCAAACAACAAAATAAAATAAAAGGCAACAACATTGGCAAAGAAGAAGTCAAACTTTCACTTTTTGCAGATGACATGATACTCTACATGGAAAACCTGAAAGACTCCACCAAAAGTCTGCTAGAACTGATACATGAATTCAGCAAAGTTGCAGGATACAAAATCAATGTACAGAAATCAATTGCATTCGTATACACTAATAATGAAGCAACAGAAAGACAAAGAAACTGATCCCATTTACAATTGAACCAACAGCCATAAAATACCTAGGAATAAACCTAACCAAAGATGTAAAAGATCTGTAAGCTGAAAAATATAGAAAGCCTATGAAGGAAATTGAAGAAGACACAAAGAAATGGAAAAACATTCCATGCTCATGGATTGGAAGAATAAATACTGTTAAAATGTCAATAATACCCCCAGAAACCTACACATTCAATGCAATCCCAATCAAAATTGCACCAGCATTCTTCTCAAAGCTAGAACAAGCAATCCTAAAATTTGTATGGAATCACAAGACCCCGAATAGCCAAAGTAATATTGAAGAAGGAAACCAAAGTGGGAGGCTTCACAATATCAGACATTAGCCTCGACTACAAAGCTGTAATCATCAAGAAAGTATGGTATTGGCACAAAAACAGACACATAGACCAATGGAATAGAATGGAGACCCCAGAATCAGACCCACAAATGTATGGCCAACTAATTTTTGAGAAAACAGGAAAGAGTATCCAATGGAAACAAGACAGTCTCTTTAGCAAATGGTACTGGGAGAACTGGACAGCAACATGTAGAAGAATGAAACTAGACCACTTTCTTACACCATTCACAAAAGTAAACTCAAAATGGATGAAAGACCAGAATGTGAGACAGGAATCCATCAAAACCTTAGAGGAGAAAGCAGAAAATAACCCCTTTGATCTCAGCCACAGCAATTTCTTACTTGACACATCTCCAAAGGCAAGGAAATTAAAAGCAAAAACGAACTATTGGGACCTCATGAAGATAAAAATCTTCTGCACTGCAAAGGAAACAACCAACAAAACTAAAATGACCCCGACAGAATAGGAAAAGATATTTGCAAATGACATACCAAATAAAGGGATAGTATCCAAAAACTATAAAGAATTCACCAAACTCCACACCTGAAAAACAAATAATCCAGTGAAGAAATGGGCAAAAGACATGAATAGACACTTTTGTAAAGAGGACATCCAGATAGCCAACAGGCACATGGAAAGTTGCTCAACGTCACTCATCAGGGAAGTACAAATCAAAGTCACACTGAGATTCCACCTCACACCGGTCGGAGTGGCTAAAATGAACAAATCAGGAGACTATAGATGCTGGCAAGGATGTGGAGGAATGGGAACCCTCTTGGACTGTTGGTGGGAATGCAAACTGGTGCAGCCGCTCTGGAAAACAGTGTGGAGTTTCCTCAAAAACTTAAAAATAGAACTACCCTATGACCCAGAAATAGCAGTGCTAGGAATTTACCCAAGGGATACAGGAGTGCTGATACATAGGGGCACATGCACCCTAATGTTGATAGCAGTGCTTTTCAGTAATAGCCAAGTTATGGAAAGATCCTAAATGTCCATCAACTGATGAATGGATAAAGAAATGTGGTTTTTTATATACAATGGAATACCACCTGGCAATGAGAAAGAATGAAATCCTGCCATTTGCAACAACGTGGATGGAACTGGAGGGTATTAGGCTAAGTGAAATTAGCCAGGCAGAGAAAGACAGTTACCATATGTTTTCACTCATATGTGGATCTTGAGAAACTTAACAGAAGACCATGGGGGAAGGAAAGGGGGAAAAAATTAAAAACAGAGAGGGAGGCAAACAATAATAGACTCTTAAATACAGAGAACAAACTCAGGGTTGATGGGGGGTGTGGGAACGAGGAAAGTGGGTGATGGGCACTGAGGAGGGCACTTGTTGGGATGAGCACTGGCTATTGTATGGAAGCCATTTTGACAATAAATTATATTAAAAATAAAAATAAAATAAAATAATAAAAAGGCAATGCAGATGGCTATCAGACACATGAAAAGCTGCTCAACATCACTAATCATCAGGTAAATGCCAATCAAACCCACAATGACATAACACCTTACATCTGTGAGAATGGCTATACTAAAAAAATACAACAAATAACATGTGTTGACGAGGATGTGGAGAAAAAGGAAACCATTACATTGTTGGTTGATATGTAAATTGGTACATCCCCTGTGGAAAACAGTATGGAGGTTCCCCCAAAACAAAATTATGAATACCACAAGTTGCAATAATTCCACTCTTGGGTATTTATTCAAAGAATACAAAAACACTAATTCAAAAATATATATGCACTCCTATGTTACTGTAGCATTATTTGTAATAGCTAAGATATGGAAATGGAAGGAACCTATGTATCCATCAATAACAAATGATAATGAATATATGTATACGTATATATAATGGAATATTATGCATCCACAAAAATGATGAGATTGTGCCATTTGAGACAAGACAAAGGGACTTAGAGGGTATTAAGCTAAATGAAATAAGTCTGACTAAGAAAGACAAACACCGTATGATTTCACTCGTAAGTGGAATCTAAACAAAACAAAACAAAAAACAACCAGAGAGTAATGAATTAAAAAAAAAAAAAGGAGAAGTAGACCTATAAATACAAACAACCAATGGTTGCCAGGATGAAGGCGGGTAGGGAGTTGAGCAAAATGGGAGAGAGAGTGGGAGATACAGAATACTAGTTATGGAATGAATAAGACATTGAAATAAAAGACACAACACAAGGAATATAGTCAATGATATTTTAATAGTGACGTACTGGGGCAGATGGTAGCTACACTTGTAGTGAACATGGTATAGTGCATAAACTTATCAAATCACTATTTTGCACACGTGAAACGAATGTAACATGTGCCAATTATACTCAAGAATAAAAATTAAAAAATCAATACCCAGGAATCTCGTCATCACTGAAATTAATATTGTGCACTTTCATTCTATTCTTTTGTTAGTGGATATATGCACGTGTACTACATATGCATTACATGCACAATTCATAGTACTATTGTGAGACTATATGTGCAGATTATATCCTGTGGTTTTGTTATATTTGATTTTGCTTTTATCTTACCTTTATCTAAAGTACTAACAAGGGGATGAAGACTTCTGATTAAGTGACAAGGATAATACATGATTTAAATTTGCCTTTTAATAAACTCCTTACCAGCCAACCAAATACAATTCTTGATCAATGCATCTGGTTGGAAATGTCATACCTGTACCATATGAAATAATGTTACGTGTATGGGTCTGCTTGTGAGCATTCTATAGAACTCCTTTTATGCATATGTCACTCACTCTACTGAAATTTATAAAATTATATGCTCATGGAATACTGTAATGCCTGGCAATATAATCCTCACTCCTAAATTATACACTTTATAGGAACGTTAGAAATATTATTATAATTAACAAATGATAATAAAAGACAGCAATCATTACAGGGCACATAGCAAGTAAATCTCTTGCTCTAGATCATTCAACTGACAAATAATACTACCCAGTGTCATATCCTCATCCTTCTGACCCTAAAGCCCACATTCCTAACAACTATTTCTATAGTGAATGTTCTTCCATGTTACACTGGAGGGAAAGGGAAAAGGGAAGGGACATACCTAATGTTCTCTGGTCAGCTGAAAGTTCTGGCAACTGAAATACAGATTGGATGAGTTTCATCTTCTATAGCTGACCCATTCTTATTCTTTGCTCTTCTGAACTCTTTCCTCTTCCTGCAATTCTGTAAGAAAACTGTTTCACCCATCGAAATAGGAAGAAAATAAGAGACCAGAAAGTATGTGGAATGAAAGCAATGATGACGTTGGATCAAAGTTCACTTCTTGATGCCACATTTGCAGATGCATTCAGTGTCAAAACTTTTATTTTATGGGACAGAAGAATTTTCTCTTAGAACCCATAATCTGTCTTGTAAGAATCTATCCAAAAGATACCATATAAAAAGGAAAAAAAGGCAAAAGCATAAAACCAATCCTGACCAAAAAAAAATCAGACATGAGACATGAGACAAGACTAGACATGAGACAAATGCCCAGCAATAAGGAGATGATTGAATAATATAAGGACATCTACATCCTAGAGTACTGCTCAGCTATAAGAAGCAATGAGTACTCCCTCCTTATGTTTTCATGAAGTGATCTCCAGGATACATTGTTCAGTGAAGAAACAAGGGGTGGAAAAGTGTGTAGAGCTGCTACTGTCCAATACAGTAGGCAACAGCCACATGTAGCTATTTAAATGTAAGGTAATTAAACTTAGAAGAAATTAAAAGTTTAGTTCCTCAGTCCTACGTACCACATTTCAGGTGTTCAACAGCCACAGGTAACTAGTGGCTACTGTGTTGGACAATGAAGACTGACAAAACAAGAGCAGAATCTCTAAGCACTATGGGGCAACTGCAAAAGTAGTAACATACATATCATGGGAACACAAGAAAGAGGAATAAGAAAGTAACAGAGGCATATTTTACATGACTATGAATTTTCCTAACTTAATGTCATAAAACAAACCACAGATGCAAGAAAAGCAGAGAAATACAAACTGGATATACATGAAAACATTAGACATTGGCACACCATTTTCAAAGTGCAGAAAAACAAAGATAAAGACAACATCCTGAAAGAAGCCAGTGGGAGGGGAAAACACGTTATTCATAGAGAAGCAAAATTAAGACTTATATCTGACTTCTCAGAAGCCATGCAAATAACAAGAGAATAGAATGAAATGTTTAAATTGTTGAGAGAAAAGCCACCAACCTAGACATCTGTAACCTGCCAAACTGTCTTTCACAACAAAGAAATAAAATTCCTTTAAAAAAGCAGACAAAACTGAAAATTGAGGAAATGTGTTGCAAAAAGTGGTAAGAGAAGTTGTTTAGAGAGAACAACAATGGTATAGGTCAAACTCAAATCCACAAA
Organism: Herpailurus yagouaroundi; assembly: GCF_014898765.1. NCBI lineage: Eukaryota > Metazoa > Chordata > Mammalia > Carnivora > Felidae > Herpailurus > Herpailurus yagouaroundi. The sequence goes on along the minus strand of NW_024420231.1, from coordinate 1,709,011 downwards.
ACAAAGGAAAATCCTTAAAGAAGTTATAAATGAAGGTAAAATAAAAAATTATTTTTCATATTTTTAAATGATCTACTAGATATGTTTGTTAAAAATTAAAACAGCAACACTATATTCAATTTCATATGCTTATATATAAATATATATGCTGATATATTCTTATGTATAGATGAAATGAATAACAGCAGTGACACAAAGGCTGGAGGAAAGAATTAGGCTTATTTTGTTATTATAAGACACTTGCTCTCCCTGTGAAGCAGTAGAGTATTAGTTGAAAGTGCACTTGGATTAGTAAATGTATACTGCAAACTCTAGGGCAGCCACTAAAAAGAAAACATAAAGAAGTATAATTGCTATCCTAAGAAAGTGGATAAAATAGAACCATATAAAATGTGAAATAATGAGGTCTCAGGAGGACTGCTGCCCTTGAATCTGGAGTAGAAGCTTCAGCAGCCATCATAGCTCAGACCCTCAGAACTTGCCTCCTTCAGGCACCTGATACGAGCTTGGCCACCAGCATGTACAGGGAAACACAGATCCAGCAATCACTGATACTAGTGTAACTATGTCCCACCACCACGTCTGGCATGGTATAAGAGTGAAAAATTAATTTGTGGTAACAACCATATGTAATAATTGACTACTCACAGGGCCTTTTCTCCTTTTTTCCTTGGCTATGTCATAACAAAATTGGAAAGGAATAAGAAGAGGACTGAATCTCTATACATATTTATGATCCCACAGTAACCACAAGGCCATAGGCTTGCTCATGTGTATCACTGAGTGTTCTCAGTGATCCGGTGGGTGAAGTATTCTCATCCACATTTGACACAGAGGGAAGATGGGGCTCAGAGTTGTTCCATCTCTTTCATCCTACAGCCCTGATTTAGAGAAATTCAGCTCCAGAACACCCCTAAAGCAGGACGTACACTCACTGGGGTAAATGGGGACCCCAATAGCTTTACCTACAAGACCCTGGGCATCAAGTACCAAAGTGAGAAATAGGTGACTTGGTTCTGGATCCTCTGTCTCCCAACACCCCAAAGTGGTTCAGCTGCCACCGTGAGGACCCACACACTCAGCTGAGTCCCAAACACCTAAAGGTGGGACCTTGTAGTTCCCACCAAGGTATGCGTGTCTCTATAAAAAAGTCATTACAATCACCACGTTTACACCAGGTTTCTATGGCAAATGGGATGCATCAATTGGACCTCCACACTGGAGATGTCTCTACACATTCATACAGTTCCACTCATTGACTTGAAAGCAAAACTCCTTAACTCATCAGGTCAACATGTTAGAAAGCATACTTATTAGAAGTACTGGCCTGGGACCTAGGCAAATGGAAGAACTCTGCTCAGGTTCATGGAACAAAGAATATCCCTGTCAGCGATTTTGTTTGCCTAAAGGAGACAGTAGGCCAGTTATTATCAATACATAGTGACCCATGGTGATATCCTAGAGTTCTTGAAAATGAACTAACCCTTGAAAATGAACTAATCCATTGATTGATGAATGGATAAATTGTGGTATATATGAACAATTAATATTATTCAGCCACAAAAAAGAGTGAAGTCTTGCCATTTGCAGGGACATGGATGGAGCTAGAAAGTATAATGCTAAGCAAAATAAGTCAGTCAAAATAAAATGCCATATGATCTCATTCCTGGATTGAATTTAAAAAAAACAAAGCAAGCAAAGGGAAAAATAAGAGAAGGATAGAGAGACAAATTAAGAAACACTCTTAATTATGGAGAACAAATTGATGTTTACCAGAGGGTAGGGAGTGGGGGATGCGTGAAAGACATGATGGGGATTAAGGAGTATCCTTGTTGTGATGAGCACTGGATATTGTATGGAAATGTTGAATCACTATATTGTACACCTGAAACTAATATAACACTGTATGTTAACTAACTGAAATTAAAATAAAAATTTTAAAAAACAAGGCCATGCTCATGACAGTTAACCATCGGTGGCAGAAAACTAAGAGACTGTCTGTAATTCTGTGACTGAATCATCTAGGCATATATACAGAACATGTCATTTAAGAAGTCCCAGAGTTATTTCAGTGAGGCAGCCCTAAATGATTACTCAGTTAAGTCAGAAACCTAGTTAATTAAACTACATATTGGTTCCTCCAGGGGAATTTTTATCCTCCACTCCCAATATTTTCTTCCAAGTGTAGGCACATCCACGACTAAACACATCTAACCTCTCGATACACTCATTTCTCTATGTAATCACTTACCTGATTAGTGAGTTTGGAAGGACAAATGGATTGCACAGCCCATGCTTCTTCCCGCAAAACTCTTGTAGCAAGCTGCCCCTTTGAAGCACATATTTTCCTCTGCCCTAAGGTGTGGGTCTAAAAATACATCCACAGCTCTTCACTTTGCTGTCTGTCGGGTTCCCAAACTATTACTATGGTCTTACTCCAAAAAGCTTTTGACCTTAAGGGCTCCCAAAATACACCCCATCTCCACATCTGGGATCTGAACCAACTACCAAACAAGACAAAAGAAAAAGAAGGAAAATGCATCAACTTTCTTATAAAATTGATGCTGGAGAATGTGGCCTAGATTTGTTCCAAAAAAGGTGGGCTTCCTATTAATGAATTCCAGACTTAGACAAATATTTCCACCTAGCAGTGCTGGAGTTTCAGTCACAAAAGTCAAGGACTACAATGTATATGCTGTCTAATGAAGCAGTCCTGTCTAGGTGTCAAGGAAAGTGACTTCCTTGCAAAGCTATTTCTGTAGCAAAAAAATGTAATTCATGATACCTTTTTCGAGAAAATTTCTGAAAGTGAAAAAAAAATTATTTGCTCTAATTGCATACTCACAAAGCTGAGGAAATAGCTATATTTGTATATCAGGGAGCAGTTTGAAGGAATACCCTCTCATTCCCTTAAGCACCATGAGTACAATGGAGGCTCATCTTGCGAAGAGGGATTGGAACAGATTTCTAAACTCCAGGAGTAGGATAAAAAAGATATATCATTAAAATTTCTCCCAAAATCTCTTCATAAAACACTTAAGGAAATGTTCAAAATGTATACCCACACATAAACCCACCTGCAGACTATAGCCAGGCAACTATGAATAAATCATGCAAGAGAATAACAGCATGTTTCATGTAGGGATATATACTATAATGAAATATATTAGAAATTTAAAGATCTAAATTTTTGTGTGTCTGCACCCTGGATAAGCAGGAAGCTAATGCAGTCAGAAAAGTACTTCAAATGAGATACAACTACCTGTAATATTTTATTATTTAATAGAGTGATACAGAAGTGTGTTCTATGTATTATAATTTCTGCTGAAATTATTCTATAACAAGAAATGTTTCTGTAAACTTTAATTTTGTTTTTTAAATGATTCATATTAATTTCAAATTGTGAAAACCATGGTAGGGCCAGAGTGAAGTATATAATTGATCAGCAATCCTACCATTCATTAGTTTTATAAAAAAATATCATGTTTGTGCATTTCTTCCCATCACACTCTCTATGTGTGCATCTGTAATGTATATTCATTACATGTGGGTTTCACATATGACTCAACAATTACTAAGAAAATTAAAGAAGTTATTAAATTATTTAATTTTCCCAAGTTGACAAGCAAGTTTGAGTCCAAAGGCCCATCCCTAACCATTGGGTTTACAATCTTTGTTCTGTGTTAGGGCTAAGGCCAGCACAGGGGAAGTGACTACCCATAGTACTATAGGCAAAGACAGACTTGGGACTCACGTCTCCTGATTTCAATCTGTTGTAAGGCAGACCCATATTTATACTCTGTTATTCTGTATTCTCTTTGCCCCTGAAAAGAAAGTTACTATCCCATTGTCAAAATGGAAGGTAAAAAGAACAGAAAATGTAAAAATTAGTTAATCAACTAAAGAGATGATGATATGATTCATTTTCACCATTTTCAGGTAATTCATCCAATTAATAAATATCAGCAAAGCTTATCTGTTATATATATAAATAGATATTCATTATATTTTGCACTGCTCAGTCTGAAGGATCGCTAGATGTTCATTTTTAAGATAGGTCTTTTGTGGGTGGAAGAACACAGCAAACAACAGACACTTTTTGCTGAAACATTATGTATCAGATGATATGTAAGGCTTTGCTCATTTCTCATAACAGTTCTCTGAGGTAAATATCAATGTTCCCATTTTAGATGGCTAAGTTGAAGCTCACAAAGACTAACTCACTACTCCAGTGTCAGACACATTTTAAAGGCAGGAATGCGGGTCTACAAAATATGTTCATTTACACATATTCTTTTCCCCAACTATTAAATTTACATATTTTTAAGCAACATGTCTTTTTCACTCAGCATGATATGTCAGGATACTAGTTTGTATTCTTTATGTATTGTAACTTGGGATACTTTTAAAAGTTTAATGAGTATGTACATTGCTTATTATGTGAATTACATGTTCATACCATTGACTATTACTTATTTCTTGACTTATTTCTTGACTATTACTATAACTTACTTCCTTGGTAAGACTTTCTTCCATATCAAGCATATTGATACTGTACTGTAGTACTGTAGTATAAAAATATCACTAGAACAAAACAACAACCATTTTAAATATTCAATAAAAGGAAACAGGGGAGGGGGCATTTGGCTGGCTCAGTCAATACAGTGTGCAAATCTTTTTTTTATTTTTTAATGTTTATTCATTTTTGAGAGACAGAGAGAGACAGAGCATGAGTGGGGGAGAGGCAGAGAGAGAGAGGGAGACAAAGCATCCAGAGCAGGCTCCAGGCTCCGAGCTGTCAGCACAGAGCTCAATATGGGCCTGGAACCCACAAACTGTGAGATCATGATCTGAGCTGAAGTCAGGTGCTTAATCTACTGAGCAACCCAGGTGCCCCATATAGAGTGTGCAACTCTTGATCTTGGGGTCATGAGTCTGAGCCCCACACTGGGTGTAGGGGTTACTTAAAAAAATGCAAAGGGGTGCCTGGGTGGCTCAGTCGGTTTAAGTGTCAGACTCTTGATTTTGGTCCAGGTCATGATATCAAGTTCCACATTGGGCTCTGCTGGCAGAATGGAACCTGCTTGAGATTCTCTCTCTCCCTCTCTCTCTGTCCCTCCCCCAATCACTCTCTCTCTCAAAAACAAATAAATAAATAAACATTTTTTTAAAAATAAAAATAATAAAAAATATTTCAGGAGTTTATAAACAATGTGGCATAACTGAACTCAAATGATTGATGTCATTGATCTTATAAGTAAATGTAAATGTGTTTAACTCACCTAGTAAAAGCATTTTAAAATTGCCTGTTGTAGGAAGATATAAAACTGTACTTTTTTTCCAGAGATAAACCTAAAACAAAGGAATTCAGATTGGTTAAAATTTTTTCCAACAAGAAAATATGTATCAGAATTGCCAATAACAGTAAATAAGGGATCTTAATCTTGTTATTAGAGATAGAAGAATTAGAATCAAAATGGATTTAAAAAGGGAAGGAAATCATAGTTTCCAATGGTAAAGGCTAAAATTCACAAGGAAGATGTGAGATATTAATATATATATATATCTAATTACAAAGCAAAATTATTCATAGAACAAAAACTACGGTAGGTACAAGGGGGGGAAAGAATCACACTAATAATAGGTGATTCTAACAGACTTCACTTAATCTAAAAATGATTATGTTGAGAAATATTTAGTCATTGTAGAGAAGATATAACATATCAGTATGTAACTAAAGCAACTGTCAGGGTACATTTTGAAGGATTAAATATTTATATGAGGGATTGGAGAGTGAACAAAATGGCTGACAGGGATCAAAAGGTACAGATGTCTACTTATAAAATAAATAAGTCATAAGGTTTTAATGTTTAGCACGGTGACTACCATTAATAATATTGTATTGCATATTTGAAAGTTACTAAGAGAGTGTACCTTACAATTCTCATCGCAAAATAGATTTTGTACCTATGGATGGTGACATGTTAACTAGAATTATTTTGGTGATCATTTTGCAAAATATACAAATATAGAATCATTATGGTGTACACTGGAAACTTATATAAGATCGTTCAAAAATTTTTACAGGGATCTGAGAGTATTCAGCATTATAGCCTCCATTAGGATATTGTGCATTTGGTGGAAAAGCATTCAGAGTTACTGGAAATATCTCTGATACCTGTTGTATCAATTCTAAATCTCCTTCTTCGTTAGCCTTTATCAACTCTCCCATCAGAGGTGGAATGATAGGGCCCTCATGTTCCTTGGAAGGAGCTATTATGTGAGGCTTGTCATTAGAAAAAGGATTGGAAGTGACTGGATAGGCAGTCTTTCGTTCAACATAAGTAGTAATTTTTGTATTTTCAGGTAAAGGGGGGTATACTTTATTATAAGGGAGGGCAGTAGCCTCCAAGTTATCATTTGTGGGTGGCGACAGAGGCCATTCTTGTAAAGTATCTTCCTCAGGTGCTATAGCCTTGATTTCTTCAGAAGAAGATTCATCCTCACAACTATCAGATGTAAAATCCAACTCATCTCCTTCTTCTTGATGAGTTTTTAATTTAGGTGAAGTTACATTTTGTTCTTAGTCAGACTGTAAAGGCTGTAAAGCCATCTCAATTAAAGAGCATAAAGACCAAACTTTTAAAGAAATGATATGTCCATTTTGATGAGCGCGTCTAAGCGTTTTTATAATTAATCTCCATTTTTTTAAGGTTTAAAAGATTTTTTTCCAGAAGGGTTAAACTAATAGCAATGTGTTTTAACCAAGTACCAGAGCTCATCAAAAGTTCCCCTTTTCACTTTTACTCCTGAACTTTGCAATAAAGTACGAAGTAATTTAGAGTAAGCTTCATGATCATGAGACTGGGAGTTTCCCATCCTTCACTATCCCAAAGCCCGGACTTACCTGTCCTACCGTTCCGTTTTGGTCCTCTGCAACTGGAAACTGAAGTAGTCTCGAAGACTGCCTCGCCACACCCTGCTCTCTGTGCCAAATGTTGCAGGGAGTATGCAGGAATTGCAAAAGATGAGTCAGCAAAGTGCAGTTAAGTGAAGGTCCTCATACTCCAGTCGGAATGAGGCCCCGATTCCAGAATGAAGCTTCTTTTTATTAGGATAATTGCTAAAGAATATGTGCATAAAATCAGCTAAGCAAGTGTGTCAATCAATCTAATGGTTTAGCTTTTCAAGTTTGAATTTTGAGTTAATTGGTTTCTGTATCACTAGGAAGGGTCAGATGTGAAGGATGATCCCACCGATGTTAATGGCTCTAGGCATTCCTTACAAGCAGCAGTGGCATTCAGCTATGTAAACATGTTCTAAGGTCTTGCACCTTCTTCCTGCCCTTCCCTTTTGAAGTCTTTTCCTTTGATGCTTCTCTCCTGCATCTCCCACAGATGTATTTTTAGACCCATCCCTGAGGGAGAAGAATAAAAATGCTACAGAAGGGCAGGTTGCTAGAAGTGTTTTGAAGGGACAGAGCCTGATGCTTCATCACACCCCAACAGACTCTAAGCCAAGGGTGGGTGATGGCTCAGTGAGACTTAAAAAATGACTCACAGCAATTGAGACAGATCTGGGGGTGACTTTAGTACAAGGGATCCAGAAGTGGCCGACTGGATAAAGCATACATTGTTGTGATCTACATGCAGCAAACTTTTATAGTGTAGCAACTAGCCTATCAATGATCCGTAGCCTTTTCCCTCCTTGCACGATCAATATTACAAGATCAAGAGCGGCCACGTGGAAATTCTTCATTGCAAAGGAGATGTATGGTGCTGAACATGCCCAAAGACCCTGACCTTGAACACTGAACAACATGCTTCTTACATATCCTGCTTGATGGGAATATACAGGTAGGTCAAGATTTGTATATTCTTAAAGTAGTGATTAACAGGGGCATTAAGGGTGTGTTTCCAGAAACCAGCATCCAACACACACCTTGGTTGTGCAACCCATTTGTCCTTCCAACCTCATTAATCAAGCAAGTGGTCCTCTAGATAAAGAAGCAAGTGTGTAGAAGTTAGATATGTCTGGATGTGGAAGCACCTAGATCTGATGAAAATATCAGAAAAGGATAACGTTTCTAAGGAAAAACCAAGGTATGGTTTAATTGACTAGGTTTCGGCATACTAACTATGTTAGTAATCTAACTATTGTAATAGTTTAGACCTGCCTACCTCAGGTGTCCTGAGACTTCTTAAATGATATATATCAATATATTGTTTATTTATCTAGATGATTCAGTGACATGACTCTAGACAATCTTTTAGTTTTCTGCCACAGATGGATAACTTCTCATCTTGACATTGATTTTCCATGTTCTCCTTCCAAGAGCTACCTCATCTCCCAGAACCTAGGATATTTCCTTAGAGGTCTGTGTACTGGAAATACTCCTCTACTGTCTTTTTAAGGCAAACAAAATTCCTGACATTGAGGGCTTTCTTTGTTCCAACTTCCCAAGTCATTGACTAGAGCCTCTAAATTACCATACTTTCTAATGCAGTGGCCTGAAGACTAAAGGTGTTCTGCTTTCAGAGAAAAGCCAAGGCAGGAATGATTGTGCGGAGGCATTTCCCAAGTGGAGAGGCACTGTGTGTTCCATGGTTGCCACAGAAACCTGACATCAACATGGCAATTGTGATGACTTTTTAGGATACAGGCTTGCCTGATGGAGCTTGCAGGGACCAGCCCTCAGGTGTTTGGTACTCAGCTAAAGGTGTGGGTTCCTGCCAAAGGGACTGATCCACCCTGGGGTATAAGGAGACAAAGGGTCTAGACCCTTGGTCCTCTTTCCTGTTTGGGGGCTTGATGCTTAAGCTGTCTCATAGGTAAACCCATTGGGATCTCACCTGGCCCCAGTGAGTGTGGGTCCTACTCCAGTGGTGTCCTGGAGGTACTGTCCTCTAAAGGTAAGAGCATGGGAGGTAAGACAAGTAACCACTCTGAGGCCCAGATTCTCCCTCTGCAAAACAGTGATGAGAATGCTTTACCCACAGGATCTCTTGAGGATAGTCAGGATACACAGGAGCAAGTCCATGGCCCTGTGGTTACTGCAAGATCATGTATAAATTCAGGCCACTTCTTACTCATTTTCAACTTTGTTGTTAATGGATAGGTGAGGAAAAGAGAAGCAAAAGGACTGATCAGAAGTCCATTATAACATGTGGTCCTTAGGACCAATTGTAACTGTGTCACTGTCACTACCTAGAGCTTAGCATAGTTTTGGGAACATAGTTACACTAGTAAAGCATAGTGATATCTGGATATGTCTCTCCCTGTGAAGCTTTTCTTGATAATGGCCGAGCTCATCAGTGATGAAATTATGAAATTTTGGGTTCTTGAGAGAATGACTAAAAAAAAATTCTTGAGACATTTTTGGTGCAAAAAGGTGATTTTATTATAGCACAGGGACAAGACCCATGGACAGAAAGAGCTGCTTTGGGATTGTGAGAAATGACTTATTATATATATTTTTAGTTAGTCAGGGTAAGTCTCTAAGGTATTTGGAAGCAAGACTTTCAGGACCTTGAGGGACTAGCTGCTGTTAAGATGAGGTTACATTCAGTCTTAATAAAACATAAACATTAAGGCACTAATGCAGCCATGAATTTCTCGAGGAAGGTCATGCTGTTTTAGGTAACTATCAGTGAGCTGCAAGAGGTAAGTAGATTTAATTTAAGCAACATTTCTCTTGCCTTTATTTCCCTCATCAGTCAGGTGCCTGAATACAGCAAGTTCTGGGGATCTCTGCCCTGATGGCTGAAGCTTCTACTCCAGATTCAAGGGCAACAATCCTCAGGAGAGCCCAATACTTCATATTTCTTGTTGTATATGAACTCAGGCTCAAGTGAGTTCATAGATGTGAACAAAAACATGATGGTGAATAGCTCCTGTGACATTCAATACTAGTCTGAAATTAGAGTAGCAGCTTTGATCTCATCATGGGAGAAGAGGCTTAGCAGATGGAATTTCCTTCCATCAGAAGCTACATGCTGTTTAGTTGCCCTGAGGCCCATCTTAGAGATGTCTTTTATTGCTGAAAAGTAATAAAATGTCCTGTTGGACAAAGCATAGGTCTTTAATATGCATTTGCAATAAATAAAATTAAATTGTCCTTACCATATGCATAATAATTCTCAATTACCATATATCTCATAGATGGGTTTGGAAATGTGTAGTTGTTAAATCTTCTTAGTAATTTAACATTGCAAGGTAGATTTTTTTCTGGTGCCCCAATTTTTCAACCACATAATAAAAAATTTAAAGGGCCAAAAACTCTCCATATGTTAGTTTGGAATGTCAGTGACTAGAATTTAATATATATTTTTATAGAAATATACTTGACACACAATGTTACATTAATTTCAGGTGTACAGGATAGAGATTTGGCAACTGTATAAATTATTCTATGCTCACCACATGTGTAGCTACAATCTTTCAACATACAACACTGTTACCATACCATATTGCCTATGCTGTACCTTTTATCCTCATGTCTTATTCATTCCTAAACTGGAAGCCTATTCCTCTTACTCCCCTTAAACTTTAACATATTTTTTTTAAATTTTTCTTTTAAATGTTTATTTATTTTCGAGAGAGACAGAATGTGAGTGGGGCAGGGGCAGAGAGAGAGGGAGACAGAAAATCCAAAGCAGGCTCCAGGCTCTGAGCTGTCAGCACAGAGCCCGATGCGGGGCTTGAACTCATGAACAGAGAGATAATGACCTGAGCCAAAGTCGGGCGCTTTAACTTTGACTGAGCCACCCAGGCGCCCCTAAACTTTAATATTTAAAAAAATATATTTATTACCATAGAGTTTGGATAATTGCAATGCTACTCAGCCCCTTCCCATAAAATATCCAGTTCCCTTGAATATCACTATCTTTCCAAAACATAATATGTTTATTTCTGTACTTGAAAAGGAAAGGAACCTCAACTTTCTCTATACATTTGGATAAATTTAATTGGAAATGATTGTTTCTACTTTGATTGTATGTACTGTGGACCAGTTTGATAAACGTAGTGTGGGTTTGGTAATACTATAAGAACATAGTCATGGGAATATTTAACCCAATTTATTTAAAAACATCAGAGAATTATAAATATATAAATATATGTCAAATATTTCATTGAGGTATGGTTGATATACATATACTACATATGTAAAATATATGCTCTCAGAAGTTTTGATATATCTATGTTCCTGTGAATCTAGTACTACAGTCAAGGTAGACCATATCCATCACTTCAAAAAGCTTCTTTGCCTATTGATAATGCCTTCATCTGCCTCTTTCCAGCCTCTGTCTCCATCTCACGCTACTCTATCCCCAGGTAAACACTGTTCTTCTGTCACTATGGATAAAGTTCCATTCTTATAAATTTATTTTAATGGAATTATATATGTCTTTTTGTCAGTCCTCTTTCCCTTACCTAATTATCTATAGATTTATCATTTTGTGCATGTATAAATTTTCTTTTTTATTGTTGACTAATATTACATTATATAGGTACACCACTATTTCATCTTTCATTCACCTGATAATGGATACTTGGGTTGTTTCCAACTTGGAGGTCTTATAACTACAGCTGCTACAAACAATTAGATAGAAGTTTTTGCTTGGACTTATGCTTTCTTTCTCTAAACTTAAGTATATTTACTTACAAGAGTTATAAATGTAATCTTGTTAGAAACTGACAAACTGTTTTCCTCAACAGTCACACCATTTTTCATTACCATAAACACTGTATGAGAGTTCCATATTCTACACCCTGCCATGTCTTGATATGGTCAGATGTGTAGTGAAACATCTTCTCAAATATATTGCCCACTTATTTATTGGAGTGTTTGTTTTCTTTTGATTAACCTTTGTGAGATTTTTTTCATTCTGTTTACAAATCCTTTATCAGATGTATGATTTATAAATATATTCTCCAAGTCAGTGGTTTGCATTTTAATTCTCTCAACAGTTATTTTTGGAAAAACAGTTTTTTGTTTTGTTTTGTTTTTACTTTTTAGAGCATCTATTTTTTCAATATGTTTTCACTCTTATGTGGATCCTGAGAAACTTAACAGAAACCCATGGAGGAGGGGAAGAAAAAAAAAAAAGAGGTTAGAGTGTTTTTTTTATGGTTTGACTTTGACATTGATACCATATCTACAAAATATTCAGCTAACTCGAGGTCACAAGGGACTTTTTCCTGGATTTTCCTCTGGAAGTTTTATACTTTTAGCCTTATATTTAGGTCTGTGATTCATATTTACTTGACTTTTTTATATGATGCAATACATGGATCACAAATGGTATTTGTGCATATGGAGAACCACTTGTCCCAGCACCATTTGTTGAAAAGACTATCATTTCTGCACTGCATTGTCTTTGTACCTTTGTCAAGACCCAGTTGTCCATATATGTGTAGGTCTGTGTCTGGACTCTTCATTTTGTTCCTTTGATATACATTTATAGTTTCATCCTAATACCACACTGTTTTGGTTGCTGTGAATTTATAATTAGTCTTGAAAAAGGTACTGCTTATCCTCCAACTTTATTCTTGTTTTTCAATTTTTTTTCATACTCTAGCCCTTTGCATTTTCACATGACTTTTATAATAAACCTGTCAAGTTCTTTTTTTAAAATGTGTGGCAGGTTTCTTTTCTGGGTTGGTGTTGAATCTATAGATCAGTTTGGAGAGAGTTGACATCTTAACAAAATCATCTGACCCCTTGAAACTGGTATTTTTTAGGCTTCTTAAATTTCTCTCAGCAATGTTTTGCAGTGTTCAGAATGTAGGTGTTGCATATCTGTGGACACAGATGTGCTACATAGATTACCACTGTGTAGTTCATACTTTGTATCCTATTGTTGATGACAATAACTTTTATTATAATTTCCAGGCATTATATTTTCACTGAACCATCAGTAGCCAAATGTTGGTAGGGAATCTTTTTGTTTGAAAACACAAGTACTCTAAGATGGCAAAGATAATTGCTACTTAACAGCTGCATTAATCAGTGTTCTCCAGAGACACAGAATCAATAGGATGTTGGCATGTAGATAGAGATTTATTTAATTAACTCTTGAGATTATGGAGGGTTGGCAAAACCTGATAGTGGAGGCTGGCATATTGAAGATTCAGGAAAGGGGTGCCTGGGTGGCTCAGCTGGTTAAGCGGCCGACTTCGGCTCAGGTTATGATCTCGCGGTCCGTGAGATCGAGCCCCGCGTCGGGCTCTGTGCTGACAGCTCAGAGCCTGGAGCCTGTTTCAGATTCTGTGTTTCCCTCTCTCTGACCCTCCCCTGTTCATGCTCTGTCTCTCCCTGTCTCAAAAATAAATAAAACGTTAAAAAAATTTTTTGAAGATTCAGGAAAGAGAGTTAGACTATGAAAGCTTTTGCTAGACAACCAAAGTGGCTGACACAGTGGAGTCAAAAGCAATCTACTTGAAAAATTCCATTTGGCACAGGGGAGATAATCCCTCCCTTCTAATGAGATCTTTACCTGATTGTATGAGGCCCAGCAATATTATAGAGAGCTAACTGCTTTACTCAATATATACACATTTGAGTGTAAGTCTCATTTACTCAATGTATACACATTTGAGTGTCTCATTCTCACAGAAACATCCAGAATAATGTTTGATCAAATATCTGGGCACTGTGGCCTCACCAAAAAGACACATATAATTTATCATCACCACATTCACTTACCTAGATTTTCATATTAGATTTTAGATATATTGGGCACTATACTAAGGGGAAAATGACCTACAGAAAATTCTATAGGTCATTTTCATAAAACCAATGACTAACACGTAAGAGTGTAGTAGCTTTCAATCTTATTTATGTGATTAGAATCCAACTACAGAGTCTTCTTCTTTATCCTTAAACAAATGCACGTCAGTGAATTCTTGGATTTTTTTGGTGGTAAGAAAGATTGAGAGAGCATTTATGAGTGTGTGTGTGTGTGTGTGTGAAGCTGGGAGGACTGTTTATTGTGAGGAATATGAGAGGTGAATTACTGTGAGTTATGTCAGTCCTACTCAGTTACTAGAACATATTAGGAGACAAGTCAGGATGTTTGCTGTTTGCTTCTCCCCAGCTTTCCTTGACCATGGTTACCATGTGACTCAGAGACAGCTGTGGAATTTGGTGCAGCCTGAAAATCCATTTACGATTTTTCCCTGAATCACCCATTACTCTGATAGTTGTTAAGCATTTCTTTTATAATGCTTCCATTCCTTCTAGATTTGTAAACTGACACTGAATTATTGGGTAAGGATTTTTCTTCTCCCCTATCATTTATTTATTTCTTCATGTATTTCTTTTATTATTTAAATTCCAGTTAGTTAACATACAGTGTAATATTAGTTTGAGGTGTACAATTTAGTGTTTCAATATGTCCATACAGCACCCAGTATTCATCACAACAAGTGCACTCCTTATTCCAAATCATCTATTTAACACATCCCCTCACCCACCACCCCTGTGGTAACCATCAGTTTCTTCTCTACAGTTAAGAGTCTAATTATTCATTTCTCCCTTTTTTTTCCTTTGCTCATTTGTTTTTCTTTGTAAATTCTATGTATTTCTTTTAGTAGTATGATTCATGGATTCTTATTGTGCTCAAATAGTTATGCCATTATAATTATGGATTTTGATGTTCAAATTGTCACAGAATTGGCCACTGTTAGGCCCTTCAAATTGGCTTTTGTGTCCATGGTCAGGTCTCTAAAATTCCATGAGCATGTACTTTGCTCTGTGAGCCTGCATATCCCCCAAACTGTATAAAGAAAACAATGTTGTGAACTTCAGAGCAATGCTTTGAGGATTTAAAATTTAAAAGTCTGAAAATAGCAAAGTACACTGTGTGGCATCTGGAAAGCCCTCAAACTGTTAGCTGCCCATTTGTGCTTTTTCTCCTTCATTCTGTGAATATGATGCCTCTGACATGAATATCATAGCATGAACACCAGAGAGAATACTAAGACATGGAACAACAAGCTGAGATGAGCACCCATTTACATGATGTGAAAGCTTCAGTGTCACTGCTGTGTGCGGGAGGGGACTGGGGGAGGAGCTGGGGAAGAGGCACTGCGTCTTGCACAGTTTCCAGTGACCTGAATGGGGACAGGCAAGCACATGCTCACCCCTTTCCCCTGTGTTTCATGTGTTTCCCTTCCTCTCACATTTCTCTGTATCCCATGTGGTGTCTGAACTTCTGACTCTACCTTGTAATGGACCAGTAGGGAAGGTGTGCATCCTGAGCCCCAGAAATGAGTCAATAGAGAACCAAGTGTGATGTCCTCTGTGCTAAACAGTTTCATTGAGCAAGAATGAAGAGATCAGGGTCTCATCATTTAACTCTTTAGTTAAGTCACTGCCCTTTTTCCAGTGTATTCTATATAAGGGGATAACAATGCTGAATTCTTGGGGCGCCTGGGTGGCTCAGTCGGTTAAGCGGCCGACTTCAGTCATGATCTCGTGGTCCGTGAGTTCGAGCCCCGCGTCGGGCTCTGTGCTGACAGCTCAGAGCCTGGAGCCTGTTTCAGATTCTGTGTCTCCCTCTCTCTGACCCTCCCCCGTTCATGCTCTGTCTCTGTCTCTCTCAAAAATAAATAAACGTTAAAAAAAATAAAAAAAAACCCAATGCTGAATTCTCTAACAAAACAAGGATATTGTGGACTTTAAGTGTGAATCCACACAGGAAAGCAATCTGTGATCATAGTGGGGAGGTTAGAGCATGTGACCTTTTGATTAATTATATTAACAGAGACATCGCATATATCACAGAACTCTGCATGGTAGACATTAAATTTATGGTGCACAAACTACAGATGTTTAGGGCAGGAGTTTTCCAATTGTGGTTCAAGGAACACCTTGTCAAAATCAGTAGGGAGTGCTTCTTAAAATTGCAGGTACATGGGCCCACACTAGGACTGCCATGCCCAAAACTGGGAGGTCCAGTGGGAGGTATTTACATTTTGAATAATTTCTCGTATGTATGATGCTATTCATGCAAGTTTGAAAAGCACAGCTATGAATTTGCAATAAGCTCTTCTTACTGTTTTGAATCACTTAATGTCTTATTTTTGGTGTCAATTTGTCCTGCAACTTTGCTTTAAATATCTGTGTCTATTCCCCATAGATCAAAAAGGGAATAATTCTTTATCTTCAGTCAAACATATTGAGTGTTTGACAGGGAGGGAGCACAGTAATTTTCTAAGAATCCCATACAAAGTACCACAAACTAGTTGGCTTAAAGAATAGAAATTTATTTTCCCAGATTTCTGGAGACTAGAAGCCTGAAATCAAGGTGTTGCCAGGAACATCTTCTCTCGGAACTCTTGGGATATCTAATCATACTTCTCCCTAGCTTCTGGTGGTTGGCCGGCAATGTTTGAATTTCTTGGCTTACAGATGTTTGATTCCAATGTATGCCTTCATCATCAGATAGTATTATCCCTCTTGATTTCACATGATGTCTTATAAGGACACCAGCCACATTTGTTTAGTGACACAAATACTTCAGTATGCCCTTATACTAATTATATCTGCAGTAACCACATGTTTCTGATGTACTTGGGGATAAGACTGCAAGGTATCTTCTTTGCAGTGATGCAAGTCAACCTATAACAGTGAACTAGTTCCTGGAGATGCAACACAGTGGACAAGACAAGGCAGCATCCATGGCACTTTGTTTCTAGCTTGGGAAAACTGGCAACAAACACATAAGCAAGTCAGTAGGCAGAACAACTATATATTAAAAAGTGCTATAAAAAATAAACAAATCCACTGAGTAGGAAATAATGGGGACAGGATTATTATAGGTGGGATTGTCAGTGAAGCTTCTTCTCAGGAAGTGACATTTCAGCTGAGTCTTGAAGATCAAGAGGAAATCGGGTCTGGTCTGGCCTTTGGTTTGTGATGTGCTTGGTACCATTTGTTCCAAGAGCAGATGATGGGCTCTGGTCTGCCTGGCAGACAAAGTGCAGGTGTTAGGAGATGAGGTCAAAAAGGCAGACAGGAACCACATCATTCTGTAGTAATTCTGAGGGTGGAGAGTTCCAGTATGAGAGAGACATGATCTTATTCATGTGCTCAGAAGGTGACTCTAGCCACTGTTCGGAGAATGGACTGGACAGGGACAAGATGGCTGTAGGGATAACTATTAGGAGAATCTAGCAGAAATCAAGGGAAAGATGGGGGTTGATTGTCCCAGTGCCGCAACAGTGTGCAGGGGACAGAAGCGGCCCTGGACCAAACACAATGCAGGAAGGATACTAAGAACAGCAGTGTTAGATGGTGGGGGTTTGTGATAATGGAGTGAATCCACGATGAGCCCTTGACTCCTTGTTTAGTCAGGTGCAGAAATGGTGGTTCTGTTTCCTGATATCAGTTGTTCCAAGTGCTTTTGAGACATTCTGCTGAAAATTAGTTCAGATCCAAAGGTGATTATAGTGATATTGATGTAAAATGTCCCACAAATGGGGTGCTTGGGTGGCTCATTCAGTTAAGCATCCAACTCTTTGTGTAAGCTTAGGTCATGACCTCATGGTTCATAAGATTGACCCCGGGTTGGGCTCTGTGCTGACAGCCACAGCCTGCTTGGGATTCCTTTCTCTATCCTTCTGCCCCTCTCCTCCACTCACTCTCTCCAAATAAATAAATAAACATTAAGAGATTAAAAAAAATTAAAAAAATGAATTGTCCATCAATGGGGAACAGAAAGATGGTGGCAGAGTAGGAGAATACTAGGCTCATCTCACCCTACAAACAACTATATAACTATCAAATCATCCAAATACCCCAGAAATTGACCTGAAAACTGACAGAAAAAAAAAATCTCCACAACTAAAGGCAGAAAAGAAGCCACATCAAAGAAAATAGGAAGTGTGGAGACACTGGTTTAGGGGAGAAATGGATCACAGTTGCTGAGGACGGGAGGGGGCCATGGTGAAACAGAGAAGGGTGAAACAGAGAGGAGCACACAGGGGAACACACAAGGAGAAGGTTAACCCAAAGTCATTGGCTTGGAAAAGGAGAACGGGTGATTTCATGAGTTCTTGCAACCAGTGGGACTTGAAGACTGGAGTTTAAAATGTCAGCAGCCTTGGCTGGGAAAGAGCCCAGAGGGCACTGCACTGCTCCTAGGAAGAAGGCAGGCAAACTACCTGGTGGTAGACAGTATGGAAACAGCAATCTGAACTGTGCCTGGGGCACACAGAACAGAGATTATTTGCCCTTCTTGGAGTGCATCCCTGAGAGATGGTGTTCACCAGAGATGCCTCTCCAGGAACAAAGGAGCGGCTGGCACCACTTCCCTCCCCCAACCCTCAACGTAACACAGGGCCACCTGTGGGAAGCAGCACAGCACTGATACCGGCTGCCTAACTTGCTTCCACCAAGTCCAAAACCCTGCCCTCTGGTGGAACTGCCCTTTATCACACTTACCTCAGCCCCAATGTGGCAAGGCCCCTCCACCAGAAGACCAACACAAACCTGTACATCACCAATGTATCCCAATCAGAGAATTTTGCAGGACCTCAGTGCTGGTGGAGGTTTTGACAGTAATCATTTCACAAGCAGACCAGAGCACACCTAAATAAACCTCAACACATTCAGGACAGAGACCAAACACTACCCACTGCAGACAAGGAGAGCCTCTGCGGACAATTGACCTGAAGGATAGAGTAGCCATATAACAGCAGAACACATTCATAACACACCAGAGACATTCCTTGAAGCAGCAGGCGTGGACACTACATGACCTCTTCTTTACAAGGACATGCTTTCAGGAGTAGGAAACATAACAAGCTTTTTTAACACACAGAAGAAGGCAGCTATTTAGACAAAATGTGAAGATGAAGAATTTATCCAAAATGAAAGAAAAAGATAAGGCTATAGCCAATATGTAAGTGAAACAGATATAAGTAATATGCCTGATGGAGAATTTAAAGTAATGATCATAAGGATACTCACTGGGTTTGAGAAAGGAATAGAAGACATCAGTGAGACCCTTACCACAGAAAAACCTTACCACAAGAAAAGAGTTAATAAAGAATCAATCAGAGATGAAAAATGCAATAAATGAGATTAGAAACATGTTTGATACAATGAATAGCAGGTTGGAGGAAGCAGAGAAATTAATTAATAACCTAGAAGACAAAGTAATGGAATTCAATTAAGGTGAACAAAAGAGAAAAAAAATAATGCAAAATAAGAATAGTCTTAGGGAACTCAGTGACTCCATCAAATGTAATAACATTCATATTATAGGAGTCACAGAAGAAGAGAAAGAAGGAGCAGAAAACTTATTAGAAGAAATAATAGCAGAAAATTTCCTTAATGTAGGTAAGGAAGCAAAAATATAGATACAGGAGTCAAAGAGAATTCCCATCAAAATCATTAAAAGCAGACCAATACCAAGACATATTTTAATTAAATTTTCAAAATATAGTGATAAAAAAATCTTAAAAGCAGCAAGACAAAAAATCATAGAAAATTACAGTGAAAACCCATAAAGCTAATGATTTTTCAACAGGAATGGCAAGCCAGAAGGGAGTGGCATGATAAATGCAAAGTGCTGAAAGGGAAAAGTCTTCAGCCAAGAATGCTCTATCCAGTAAGGCTGTCATTCAGAACAGAAGAAAAGATAGCTTCCCAAAAACAAAAACTAATGGATTTTATGATCACTAAACCAGCCCTGCAAGAAATATTAAAGGGGACTCTTTTAAGTGAAAAGGTCAGACCAAAAGTGACAGCATAAAGGCAGGAAACACAAAGGAGTGAAAGTGAATATTTATGTAAAAAAAAAACCTCACACAATAGAAGGATATAAAATATTAAAAAGCATACACTTAAAACATGGAGACTAGAGGAGAGAAGAATGGGTTCAACCTTCAAGGACCATCAATTTAATATAGATTGTTATTTGCAGAAGAGGTTATATATAAACCGTAGTAATCATATATCCAAAAACACAAATAAACATGCAAAGAATAAAGACAAAGAAATCCAAATATATCACTAAGGAAAATCAACAAAACATAAAAGAGAGAAAGGCAAGAAAGGATCAGGGAAAATCTCCAGAAACAAAAACAAAACAAGTAATACAATGGCAATAATTACATCTATCAACAATTACTTTGATTGCAAACGGACTTAATGCTTCTATCAAAAGACAGGGTGCCAGAATAAATTAAACAAACAAACAAAAAAAAAGACCCATCCATATGCTCGCTACAAGAGATACATTTTATACCTAAAGACACCACCAGATTGAAAATGATGGGATAGAGAAAATTTTATCACATAAAAGGGTGTCAAAAGAAAGCTGGAGTACCAATACTTATATTGGGCAAATGAGAATTTTTTTTCTAAATATTTATTTATTTTTATAAATTTTTATTTAAATCATAGTTAACATATAGTGTAATATTGGTTTCAGGAATAGAATTTAGTGATTCATCACTTACATATAACACCCAGTGGTCATCACAAGTGCCCTCCTTAATATGCATCACCCATTTAGTCCACCCCCTACCCACCTCCCTTTATCAACCCTCAGTTTGTTTTCTATTGATAAGAATCTTTTATGGTTTCCTTCCCTTTCTCTTTTTTCCCTACCCATATGTTCATCTCTTTAGTTTCCTAAACTCCACATGAGGGAAATTATGTGATATATTTTGCTTGCTCCATCAATGTCATCGCAAATGGCAAGATTTCATTCTTTTTGATGGCTGAGTAATATTCCATAGACTGTAACAAAAGAAAGGTCACTATGTCATAATAAAGGGGACATTCCTATAATAAGATATAAAAATTGTAAATATTTATGCATCCATTGGGAGTATCTAAATATACAAAACAATAATTATAAACATAAACAAGTTGATAATAAAACAATAATACTAACACCCCGGTTACATCAATAAACAGATCATCCAGACAGAAAATTAAAAAAAAAGAAAACAATGTCCTTGAAGGACATACTTCACGAGGTGGATGTAACAGATACATTCAGAATATTCCATCCTGAAACAGCAGAATACACATTGTTTTCAAGTTCACACAGAACACTCTCCAGAATATATTGCATATTAGGTGGTCTTAACAAATGCAAAATGATTGAAATCATACCATACAACTTTTCTGACATTATGCAACTAGATGTCAACCACAAAAAAAAAATGGATAGATAGACACAAATACATGTGGGTTAAACAACATGCTACTAAGGAATATATGGGTCAACTAGGAAATAAAAGAAGGAGAAGAATGTGTGGAAAAATTAAAATGAAAATTCAATGGTCCAAAACCTTTGGGATGAAACAAAGCAATCATAAGAAGTATATAGCAATGAGGGTTACCTCAAGAAGCAAGAAAAATCTAAAGTAATCAACCTAACTTTACATGAAAAACATCTAGAAAAATAAAAGCAAATTAAATCTAAAGGCAGCAAAAATAGGGAACTACTAAAGATTAAAGAAGAAATAAATAATATAGAAACTAAAATAAAAATAGAACAGATCAATGAAACCAGGAGCTGGTTGTTTTACAAACTGATAAAATTGATAAACATCTAGCCAGACTTATTATAAAGAGAAAGGATGTAAATAAATAGTCACAAATGAGAGAGGAGAAATAACAATCAACACCAAAGAAATACAATTATAAAGTATATTATGAAAAACTTTATTCCAAAAATTACACAATCTATAAGAAATGGATAAATTCTTAGAAACACACAAACTACCAAAAACTGAAATAGCAAGAAATAGAAAATGAACAGACCCATAACCAGTGAAGAAATTGAATGAGTAATCAAAAAACTCCCAATAAACAAAAGTCCAGGACCAGATGGGTTCACAATCAAATTGTACCAAACATATAAAGAGGAGTGAATACCTATTCTTCTCAAACTATTCCAAAAAGAAAAGGAAGGAATACTTCCAAATTCATTCTATGAGGCCAGCATTACCCTGATAGCAAAACTGGATAAAGACTTGGCTAAAAAAAAGAACTAGAGGACAATATCCCTGATGAACATAGATGCAAAAATCATCAATAAAATAGTAGCAAACCAAATCCAACAGTATATTAAAAAAACCATTACCATGATCAAGTTGGATTTATTCCTGGGCTGCAAGCATGGTTCGATATTTACAAATCAATCAACATGATACACCACATTAATAAAGAAAGGATAAGAATCATATGATCTTTTCAATAGATGCAGAAAAAGCATTTGACAATGTACAACATCCATTCATTATAAAGCCCTCAAAAAAGTAAGGTTAGAGAAAATATAGCTCCACATATAATTAAAGCCATAAATGGAAAGCCCACAGCTAATATCATCCCCAATGGGGAAAAACTGAGATCTCTTCCTCTACAGTCAGGAGCAAGACAGGGATGTTCACTCTTGCCACTTGTATTTAACATAATACTAGAAGTTCTAGCCACAGCAATCAGCAAGAAAGAGAAAAATGTGGCATTCAAATCAGCAAGGAGGAAGTAAAACTTTCACTGTTTGCAAATGATGTGATATTCTATATAGAAAATCTGAAAGATTCCACCAAAAAATTGTTAGACCTGATACACAAATTCAGTAAAATCACAGGATACAGACTCGATGTACAGAAATCTTTCATTTCTATATATCAGTAGTGAAGCAGCAGAAAGAGAAATCAAGGAATAAGTATGATTTACAATTGCACAAAAAACCATAAGATAACTAAGAATTAACCTAACCATAGAGGTAAAAGATCTGTACTCTGAAAACTAAAACAATGATGAAAGAAGTTGAAAATGACACAAAGAAATGGAAAAACATTCCATGTTCATGGTATGCTAGAACAAATATTGTTAAAATGTCTATATTACCCAAAGCAATTTATACATTTATTGCAATCCCTATCAAAATACCACCATCTTTTTCCACAGAGCTAGAATAATCCTAAAATTTGTATGAAACCACAAAAGCTCTCAAACAGCCAAAGCAATCTTGAAAAGGAAAAGCAAAGCTGGAGGCATCACAATTCTGGACTTCAAGTTATATCACAAAGCTGTAGTCATCCAGACAGTATGGTACTGGCACAAAAACAGGAACATAGATCCTTAGAACAAGATAGAAAACCCAGAAATAAACCCAGAACAATATAGCCAATTAATCTTTGACAAAGCAGGAAAAAATATCCAATGGTATAATATAAAGACAGTCTCATCAACAAATGGTGTTGAGAAAACTGGACATCAAAATGCAAAATAATGAAACTGGTCCACTTTCTTACACCATACACAAAAATAAATTCAGAATGGATAAAAGATGTAAACGTGAGACAGGAAGTCATTAAAATTCTGGAGGACAACACAGGCAGTACCTCTCTGACATCGACTGTGACAACTTCTTACTAGATATTTCTACTGAGGCAAAACAAACAAGCAAAACTAAGCTACTGAGACTTCATCAACAAAATAACTTTCTGCACAATGAAGAAAACAATCGATAAAACCAAAGGCAACTTACAGAATGGGATAAGATATTTGCAAATAACATATTTGATAACGGGTTAGTATCCAAAATCTATAAAGAACATAAAACTCAACACGCCCAAAACAAATAATCTAGTTTAAAAATGGACAGAAGACATGAATAGACATTTTTCCAAAGAAGACATAGAGATGGCTAACTGACACATGAAAACATACTCAACATCACTGGTCATCAGGAAAAAGCAAATCAAAAGTACAATGAGATATCACTTCACACCAGTCTGAATGGCTAAAATTAACAACACAGAACACAACAGGTGTTGGCAAGGATGCAGAAAAGGGGTACCCTCTTACACTACTGATGGGTACGCAAACTGGTGACATCACTCTGGAAAACAGTATGGAAGTTCCTCAAAAAGTTAAAAATGGAAATATCCTATAATCTAGCAAATGCACGAGTATATTTTTAATCAAAGGATACAAAAATGCTGATTCAAAGGGATACATGCACCTCGATGTTTATAGCAGCATTATCTACAACAGCCAAATTATGGAAACAGCCCAAGCACCCATTGACTGATGAATGGATATGTATATATGTATATAAAAATATTATTCAGCCATCAAAAAGAATTAAATCTTGCCATTTGCAAGGATATGGTTGGAACTAGAGTGCATTTTGCTAAGGAAATAAGTCAGAGAAAGACAAATACCGTATGATTTATCTCTGGAATTTGAGAAACAAAACAAATGATCATAGGGCAACAGAATACAGAGGAAAACCAAGAAACAGACTCTCACCTACAGAAAACAAATTGATGGTTACCAGAGGTGTGGTGGGTGGTGGGATGGGTTAAATAGGATATGGGGATTAAGGAAAACTTGAAATATGAGTAATGTGTGCATCAGTTGGTACATAGGATTCAGTTATAAGATTATTAAGCAATGTTACAGACCTTTTTAAATCTATTAAAATTGTAAGAATCGAATTTGCATGTATTTATAAAAATATCTTGAATTTATTGAGTTGGTACTTTGTGCCTTGCCATTTTCTCAGTATATAGTAATAATTGATCAATTTTCAAGATGGCAACCCATGAAAAAGGTCCAATTCTTTTCCCCATTTTACAGAACAGGAAACAGGCACAAAGATGTTCTTTGACTTTGTCATTGTCCCAAGAGAGCCTATATCCCAATGTTTCTGCAGGGAAATTTTAAAAGTGATGTGATTCTTCATTATTCATTCTTATAAAAATCAAAATATGATATATTTTGTTTTAACCTTTTTCTTCTATGGTCAGTACTGTATAATCCAATTTTGCAGATGAGACAAATGAGTGAGTGTAAGGTGAAGTGAAAGTCATTAAATTCACAGTGTTTGTAAGTGCAGAAGTAGGGTTTAAACCTAGCCTGTCTCAAGAACTCATACTCAGGGGGTACCTGGGTGGATCAGTTGGTTAAGCGTCTGACTTCTGCTCAGGTCATGATATCATAGTTTGTGGGTTCAAGCCTCGCGTTAGGCTCTGTGCTGACAGCTCAGAGCCTGGAACCTGCTTCAGATTCTGTGTCTCCCTCTCTCTCTGCCCCTCCCCTGTTCACGTTTTGTTTCTCTCTCTCTCTCAAAAATAAAGCATTAAAAACAAAACTTTTTAAAAAATTTTTAACGTTTATTTATTTTTGAGACAGAGAGAGACAGCATGAACAGGGGAGGGTCAGAGAGAGAGGGAGACACAGAATCTGAAACAGGCTCCAGGCTCTGAGCTGTCAGCACAGAGCCCGACGTGGAGCTCGAACTCACGGACCGTGAGATCATGACCTGAGCCGAAGTCGGACGCTTAATCGACTGAGCCACCCAGGCGCCCCAAAAACAAAACTTTTAAAAAAGAACGCACACTCATAACCGATATACTCAGGAAAAAGAAAGAGACATTTGTTGAATTGTGTCATCCCACAGTGGGTGATGTTAGTCCTGGCCCGTATTTCTTTATGTGGTGTCAAAAAGAAAACTACAGGCCTAACATGGAGTCACTTACACCAAGCCAAGTCTTCAAAGTGCAGCTTGATACCCAACCTAATTATACTGTCAACCTTCCCCAGAAATGTTATCTTATGAGTCAGGAATTTTCTGGTCAGCACCAATAAGGTACTATGTCACAGGAAAACTGGAGTTGGTCATTTTACTGGGTTGGTCATTATTTCTTGTGCCTTTCAGTGCATGGAACCTTTATATAGGTATTATAAATTTTAAGATAATCTACATCATCTCCTTACATCCTGGGCTGCTCTTTTGTCACCTCATAGGTGATCATTTTTATAAATGTTTCTATTTTAACCTTCCAGATTTAAAGAATATAATCAATTATAATATGTATATTAATTTTCTCCCCCATTTATGAGTAAAAGGCAGCATATTCTACACCAGTGCTATGCAATAAACATTTCTGCAGAAATGAAAATACTCTGTGTCTGTGCTGTCCCACATGGTAGTCACTAGCTACGTGCATGTGTTCAGCACCTAAAATAAGGCAACTTTGACTAAGGAACTAATTTTTTTCATTCAAGTGGAAATAGCCCTGTGTGGCTGTGGCTACTTTATTGGACAGCAGCAGCTCTACCTTACTTTTTTCACCAAACAATATATCCTGGAGATTACTTCACAGCAGTACAGAGAGGGAACCCTCATTGTTTTTCTAGTTGCATAGAATGCCAGTATGTAGATGTGTCATATCTTATTTAACCAGCCCTCTATTGGTGGATATCTGTCTTATTTTTAGGTTTTTGCTGTTACAATGTTTTCTATAAGGAATATCCCTGTATTTGTGTATTTTTGTATTTTCCATTGTTTTTTATAAGATGTATTTTTATAATCCTAAAGGATTACTGGTTAATCCAGGTTACTGGTTCAAAGAGGAAATAATGTAATTTCACTAGATGTTACAAATCCCATCCACAGGGTTTGTACCATTTTACATCATTTCATGATGCATGAGAATGCTTATTTCCTTACAGAATATCATACTGATAAGAAGAGATAATGATTTTCTTTTCCTTGCATGTCTTATCATGAGTTAACTTGAGGAATTTTCACACAGTTAAAGACATTTTTTTTGGTCAAAATCCGTTTGTATCTGTTGCCTCTATTTCTCTCCTGGAGTGTTTTGAATATATTTTTGCTTTCAGTTTTTCATGACTCTTTATGTATTATGGATAAAACGTTTTGTGATATAAATTATAAATATTTTTTCACAATATGTAATTTTTCAATTCAGTTCTCTGATGCTTTTTGCTTTTGCCACATAATGTTTAAATGAACTTAAATACATCAGTCTTTCCCTAGTTGCTTCTGGGTTTTTAGACATAGCTGGAAAAGTTTCCTGCACCACGGGTTTAGAGAAGAATTTCACTAAGTGTACTTCTGTGGACAGGAGACAGATGAAACAGACATGGATCATATTGTGGTGTCAGGCATAAGAGGAATAGTTGGGGAGGTGACTTCTTTTGAGAAGTCTGTGAAAGCTATGTCACTGAGTCAAGAGAACTAGATGCCAAAGTCAAGGTCCTGGTTTTCTTCTTATAGTTGAGAACCTGGTTTCTCCTCTTCCTCCTGTGGATCTGGGTCTAGACTCCCCATACTGGGAGATGTGGTCTTAAATGAAGCAGAAACTGCATGTCAGCTCAGATGGACCCCTCAGAGGACTAATTGAGAGGGACCAATCTCCTAGACATAAGACAGATACAACATCATTTCCAAACTCTACCATACAACCTGGCCATGGAATAAAGAGAGAGTAAAACCTGTAGTTTGCACCCATAAGAAAAACAAGACTAAAACCACACAAGTGTTACTCATCCTTGATTCTGTATTTCACAGTGAGGTCTCCTCAGGAGATAGTCATAGCCTGTTGGTGTTATTCAAGAGGACGGGAAGTCTGGGTTACAATTTGCCTCAGTTTCCCAAGGCACAACCTCCCATTGCCCAACATTGTTATTTCCTGTTTAGATGATAATTTTCCAGGACTCAGGGTCAAGCTTAGGCTAAATTTGCTTGAAATGGAATCCATTTGAAACCAAACCTCACCACTCGATTGGGTGGACACTAACATTTATCTTGCTGCTTGTGGACATTTCTACTTATCTAGTCTACATATCAAGAGAGGGGAAATGTGAATGCAGATGTGGAATTGGACTGACAGTGCCTGCCATACAGTAGATATGTATTCACATTTAATAAACATGTGATGTAATGTAGCCATAAGTAGGAAGTGAAACTATGTATATGTTCTTTTCTTCTTTTTTATACACATAGGAACTTTTCAAAGAGCATTGGGATCACACTATTGTTACTGTTTCATAATAGGTTTGAAGAAAAGTTTTTGTTTCTGTATCTGAAATTATGCCTTTTCATTAGGAAAAATAACCTGTAGAAAATGAAAAAGATGCCTCTACATAGATATGTGTGTCACTGTAGTGGGTCATCTGTAAATGGGCAGTTTGATACTTCCCTCATAAGGCTGTTGTGAAGAGAAATGAAAAAAAAAACAATAAAAATATTTGATAAGTAATACCGTGAAATTTCAGCAAATACATTTATGGTGTTTCCTGTGTTCTCCCGTCAACAAAAGAAATGAAAAAAAAAAAAACAATAGAAAGTATCTGACAAGTAATACCGTGAAATTTCAGCAAATATATTTATGGTGTTTCCTGTGTTCTCCTGTCAACAAAAGAAATGACTTAACTATGACCAACTCATAGAAGTCATTGGGATTTGACACAGCAGTTAAGGAAATGTATACAAATGGATATGCTGGATTAGCTCTGATGCCATTTCTTTGTAGGTTATTATTGATTATGGTGAGAAAGAGAAGACAAATAACCCCCTCATTACTTTTAATTTGTGTGTAAAACATAATAGTTTGATAATTATATCTCTGTCATAAAGTGATCACCACAAAAGTCTGGTTAATATCCATTACCCTACATAGTTATAGACTTTTTGTGTGATGAGAACATTCAAGATCTACACTCATAGACACTTTCAAATGTACAAAAGAGTGTTATTAACTATGTCACTATGCTGTACATAATACCACCATGACTTACTAATTTTATAACTAGAAGTTACACTCATAGACACTTTCAAATGTACAAGAGTATTATTAACTATGTCAGAATGCTGTACATAATACCACCATGACTTACTAATTTTATAACTAGAAGTATGTACCTTTTGACCTCGTCCCCATTTCACCCAGCCCTCAACCACCACCTCAGGCAACGACCAGTGTGTTGTTTATATACATGAGCTCAGGGGATTTTTTTTTTTGCTTAGTTGTTTTTGTTTATTTTCTTATATTACACATGTAAGTGAGATCATATGGTGTTTGTCTTCCTCTGTTTGACTTATTTCACTTAGTGTAATGCCCATAAGTTATAACCATGTTGTCAAAAATTGCAGGATTTCATTCTTTTATGGCTAAATAATATTCCACTGTATATACGGAATATATACCACTTTGTTTATCCACTCACCCATCAATGGACACATACATTGTTTTCATATCTTGGCTATTGTAAATAATACTGCAATAAACTTGGAATTCATATATCTTTTAAAGTTAGTGTTTTGATGGGGCGCCTGGGTGGCGCAGTCGGTTGAGCGTCCGACTTCAGCCAGGTCACGATCTCGCGGTCCGTGAGTTCGAGCCCCGCGTCAGGCTCTGGGCTGATGGCTCAGAGCCTGGAGCCTGTTTCCGATTCTGTGTCTCCCTCTCTCTCTGCCCCTCCCCCGTTCATGCTCTGTCTCTCTCTGTCCCAAAAATAAATAAATGTTGAAAAAAAAATTTAAAAAAAAAAAAAATAAAGTTAGTGTTTTGTTATCATTGGAAAAAAATGCTCAAAAGTAGGATTCCTAGATTGTATGGTGCTCTATTTTTAATTTTTTTGAGCTCCTTCCATAGTGGTTGCACCAAATTACATTCCCACCAACAGTACACAAGGGTTTCATTTACTCTACAGGCTATACAACACTTATTATCTCTTTGTTCTTCCAAAGAATAAGCATGGAATGTATTTACATTTCTTTGTGTCATCTTCAATTTCTTTCATCAATTTTATAGTTTTCAGAGTACAGGTCTTTCACTTCTTTGCTTAGGTTTCTTCCTAGCTATCTTATTATTTTGGGTGCAATTATAAATAGGAATGCTTTGTTTCTTTTTCTGTGGCTTCATTATTAGCATATAGGAATGCAACAGATTTCTGTATGTTGACTTTGTATCCTGTGACTTTGCTGAATTCATTTAACAGCTCTAGCAATTTTTTAGTGGAGTATTTTAGGTTTTCTATATATGGTATCATGTCATCTGCAAAGAGTGAAAATTTTCCTTCATTCTTTTTGGGTGTTTTTTTATTTCTTTTTGTTGTCTGATTGCTATGTCTAGGACTTCATGTACTCTGTTGAATAAAAGTGGTGAGAGTGGACATCCTTGTCTTATTCCTTACCTTAGAGTAAAGGTTGTCAGCTTTTTCCCAATGAGGATGGTGTTAGTTGTTGGCTCTTCACATATAGCCTTTATTATTTTGAGGTATGTTCCCACTAAACCTACTTTGTTGAGGGTTTTTCAGTGTTTCTCCCTTTTAAAGCTGTGCTACAACAAGTATTCTATCTACTCACATTAGATGCATCCTGTGTGAGTTCAGAATCCCAGTACTTCCTCAATACCTGTGGTCTTCAGAGCATTTAGTCTGATTTTTGGGTCAAGATAATGCCACCAATGAATCACAAACGATGTAGAGGCAGATGACTGGAATCACCATGGTTATGCCCACAGGCACCAACAAAGCTTCAAAGACAGAGGGGAAGCTTCATAGCTGACAGTTGGGCACTAGTGGGTCAGTGGTCACTAGATGATGTTGAATAGGAACTCATGGCTGAAGACTGGTGATTCCAGTAATGAAAATCAGAAAAAGGTGGGAAACTGAAGCCAGTGAAATTATAGAATACTTAGCAAAAATTCAGTCTGTGTAAAAAGCATTATAAATCATACCTAATTGTTATGTGCAGTCAACCTGACTTCTAACCACGGTAAACTTTTTTTTTTCTTGGGAACAAAACACTCTGTATTTTACCTTTAATTTTTTCATAGTGTTTTATGATGTTCTTTACACAAATAATACATTTTCATTACCAAAAATGAAGCAACTATGGGTAAGCAAACTCAAGTTCCCTGTGCCATTCATTTTAAGCCTACAGAATGACATTCAGAGTAAATGTGTCAAAACCTTATTATAATAATACTGTTTTCAGAGTGAATACCCAGATCCAAAACAGAATTAGCACAGGTTTTCTATTACTTAATACTGTTCAGAAAAATCAGTGACACTTAGACCTTGCCAGAAGCTGAAATGCTTTGGGGATTATCAAATACAGGTTAAATAATTCAAGGTTTGGATCTCATTCTCAGAATATATCAAATCCATTGAGAGAGCAGTGGTACTATACTGTATATAGCTGCCCAGTTGAAGATGATACTTCATTTCCCAGTTATTCTGGATAAGAGAGAGTTTACGTATCTACTTAAGAAATAAGAAAGAGTAATCGGTGGCTGACACATAGTTAAGAGTTTCCCAGGAATAATTACACCTGGATCAACTATCCCAAGGAGGAGACAGGGTGCCATTTCTGTATCAAGAGGTGAATGTAATTTCCTGTTGAATGCTGTAATCAAGAACAAACAACTCTTGACTCTATAAATTAAACCAGTCTGTTTTTCTATAAAAATTTTTGATTTTACTCTCTGTATCTGTGTGTGTGTTGTGTCCCCTCCAGCTCTACCACCTTCATATACAACAACAGTTTCAACTTTGTGCTCAGTTCAGATGGGTATTGGACATCCAATCTCAGGTTTAAATATACCAGGGAAGTATTTTTTATGTCCTAGAAAATAGATACAGAAGGATTGTTCCAGTTAAGTGAAAATCTCCACTAAGCTGGCTAATTTCATGAACTCAAGCTCCCAGCCTCCAGCCCTGCTCTCTTTTGTAGAGGCCCCTGGTCTGAGACTCTGAGATCTGCCATCGTGGATCTCATCACCAGGTGACATCACATTTATCATTTTTGTTGTTCCATTTTAATTGAAATAACTACAGTTTACAAAGAATTAAAAAAAACCATGAAACAGTTTATTTACCACGGTACCAATTCTGTTGGAAATTCATATGTATATTAAAGCAGTTCCATTTGCTATTGACCCTAAACTATGTCATATTCATTGATTTATCTTTTCCCTTATCAATGTCAGCTGATGTGCAATGTGGACTGTACAGAGGTTCCCTACCAGAGAACGGGGTGCTTACCTTCCATTACCCCACCCTTGTACAGACTGCCCAAACCTCCTCCCACCCTGTCTGCCATCCCCTGTCCATGACACAGGACACAGCTATCCAGACCCTGTTCTGACACCCCATCTTCTCTTAGTCACCTACTCCCAGTATTGCCCTGCACTGTCCTTTGCACATCTGCTGCAGACTGGCAATGCATGCCAGTGCCACCAGGTATTTCATGGTCTGCAGGCCCTGGAGTAGATGTTTTCATAATCTTTTACACCTAGCAGTTACTTCACACAGAATTTGAATCATTCTTCATAAGTACAAACCCTGGTTTTAAGAGAAATAATTCTTTTTTTTTTTTTTTCCACTCCTTGCAGACAGTTCTTGGGAGTGTGGTTTGATGATGGTGGTACCTTGGTGCCACCTTGTGACAAAAGCCTGAACTCTTGCTTGAAATATTAAGAAAAGGAAATTGGGAGGTGCCTGGCTGGTTCAATTGATAAAGCATGCAACTCTTGATCTCAGGATCATGAGTTCAAACCCCACAATGGGTGTAGACCCTATGTAAAAGAAAAAGAAAAAGAAATCAGGAGGGAGGTTTTGTGACACAAACCCACCAGAGTTTTCTGGAATCACTGAAAGGAAATTATTAAGACACTTTAGGTCACCATGTTACAAAACATACTAACTAGACACACTAGACTGGGACTCACTTAATTTGGGGTAATTCTGCCCACATTAATGGCATAAAGCATGTCCCTGTTGTCAGCAATTTTGTCTGATTGTTTCAAAAGGAGAGTAAGATGGCACAAAAACAGACACATAGACCAATGGAATAGAATAGAAACCCCAGAACTAGACCCACAAACGTATGGCCAACTCATCTTTGACAAAGCAGGAAAGAACATCCCATGGAAAAAAGACAGTATCTTTAACAAATGGTGCTGGGAGAACTGGACAGCAACATGCAGAAGGTTGAAACTAGACCACTTTCTCACACCATTCACAAAAATAAACTCCAAATGGATCAAGGACCTGAATGTGAGACAGGAAACCATCAAAACCTTAGAGGAGAAAGCAGGAAAAGACCTCTCTGACCTCAGCCGTAGCAATCTCTTACTCGACACATCCCCAAAGGCAAGGGAATTAAAAGCAAAAGTGAATTACTGGGACCTTATGAAGATAAAAAGCTTCTGCACAGCAAAGGAAACAACCAACAAAACTAAAAGGCAACCAACGGAATGGGAAAAGATATTTGCCAATGACATATCGGACAAAGGGCTAGTATCCAAAATCTATAAAGAGCTCACCAAACTCCACACCCGAAAAGCAAATAACCCAGTGAAGAAATGGGCAGAAAACATGAATCGACACTTCTCTAAAGAAGACATCCGGATGGCCAACAGGCACATGAAATGATGTTCAGCGTCGCTCCTTATCAGGGAAATACAAATCAAAACCACACTCAGATATCACCTCACGCCAGTCAGAGTGGCCAAAATGAACAAATCAGGAGACTATAGATGCTGGAGAGGATGTGGAGAAACGGGAACCCTCTTGCACTGTTGGTGGGAATGCAAATTGGTGCAGCCACACTGGAAAGCAGTGTGGAGGTTCCTCAGAAAATTAAAAATAGACCTACCCTATGACCCAGCAATAGCACTGCTAGGAATTTATCCAAGGGACACAGGAGTACTGATGCATAGGGGCACTTGTACCCCAATGTTCATAGCAGCACTCTCAACAATAGCCAAATTATGGAAAGAGCCTAAATGTCCATCAACTGATGAATGGATAAAGAAATTGTGGTTTATATACACTATGGAATACTACGTGGCAATGAGAAAAAATGAAATATGGCCTTTTGTAGCAACGTGGATGGAACTGGAGAGTGTGATGCTAAGTGAAATAAGCCATACAGAGAAAGACAGATACCATATGGTTTCACTCTTATGTGGATCCGGAGAAACTTAACAGGAACCCATGGGGGAGGGGAAGGAAAAAAAAAAAAGAGGTTAGAGTGGGAGAGAGCCAAAGCATAAGAGACTGTTGAAAACTGAGAACAAACTAAGGGTTGATGGGGGGTGGGAGGGAGGAGAGGGTGGGTGATGGGTATTGAGGAGGGCACCTTTTGGGATGAGCACTGGGTGTTGTATGGAAACCAATTTGACAATAAATTTCATATATAAATAAAAAAAAAACAAAAAAACAAAAGGAGAGTAAGGGAGTATTATCAGTACACAGAGACCCTGGGAGTTATCCTGGGATTCTTGGAGATGAGGTAGCCCTTGGAGGGTGAACAACTAAAATCAAGACCACATGAAGTGGTTAGCCATCTGTGGCAGGAAACTAAGAGATTGTCTGTAATCACATGACTGAATGATCTAGATGCATACATACACAAAAAAATGTCATTTAAGAGGTACAGGTATTTCAGACAGGTAGGACTAAACTATTACAGTCAGTTAGGAGGCAGCAACATAGTCAAATGAACCATATATTGACTTTACTGGTGAAATCTCATCCTCTATCCCCAGTAATTTCTTCCAGTTGTAGGGACATCTATGATCAAACACACCTAACTTCTCTATACACTCACTTCTCTATCTAGAGAATTATCTACCTGATTAGTGAGGTTGGAAGGACAAATGGATTGCACAGCTCAGGCCTCTTCCTTCAAAACTCTTGTAACAAACTGCCCTTATTGGGCAAAATGTTTCCTAGTCTCTCAGGAGTGCATCTAAAAATACATTCACAGCTCTTCCCCCCTTATCTATGTCTTGTTGGATCCCAACCTATCCTTATGTTCTCCTCCAAAATGCTTGGGCCTCTAGTGCCTCCAAAATGCATCCTTTTTCCACATGTGGTTTCTAAACCAACTAAGAGGTAGGATAAAAGACTAAGAAGGAAATGCATTGATTTTGTTCCTTATAAAGGTGATGTTGGAGAATGTGGCTTGGATTTGTCACAAGGTGGGAAAGCTTCCTATTAGTGAATCCCAGAATTAAGCAGACCTTTCCACCAATCAGTGCAGCAGAGGGATAGTCATAAATGTCAAGGACTGACAAATATATATATATATATATATATATATATATATATATATATATATTTGTCAGTCCTTGACATTTATGACTATCCCTCTGCTGCACTGATTGGTGGAAAGGTCTGCTTAATTCTGGGATTCACTAATAGGAAGCTTTCCCACCTTGTGACAAATCCAAGCCACATTCTCCAACATCACCTTTATAAGGAACAAAATCAATGCATTTCCTTCTTAGTCTTTTATCCTACCTCTTAGTTGGTTTAGAAACCACATGTGGAAAAAGGATGCATTTTGGAGGCACTAGAGGCCCAAGCATTTTGGAGGAGAACATAAGGATAGGTTGGGATCCAACAAGACATAGATAAGGGGGGAAGAGCTGTGAATGTATTTTTAGATGCACTCCTGAGAGACTAGGAAACATTTTGCCCAATAAGGGCAGTTTGTTACAAGAGTTTTGAAGGAAGAGGCCTGAGCTGTGCAATCCATTTGTCCTTCCAACCTCACTAATCAGGTAGATAATTCTCTAGATAGAGAAGTGAGTGTATAGAGAAGTTAGGTGTGTTTGATCATAGATGTCCCTACAACTGGAAGAAATTACTGGGGATAGAGGATGAGATTTCACCAGTAAAGTCAATATATGGTTCATTTGACTATGTTGCTGCCTCCTAACTGACTGTAATAGTTTAGTCCTACCTGTCTGAAATACCTGTACCTCTTAAATGACATTTTTTTGTGTATGTATGCATCTAGATCATTCAGTCATGTGATTACAGACAATCTCTTAGTTTCCTGCCACAGATGGCTAACCACTTCATGTGGTCTTGATTTTAGTTGTTCACCCTCCAAGGGCTACCTCATCTCCAAGAATCCCAGGATAACTCCCAGGGTCTCTGTGTACTGATAATACTCCCTTACTCTCCTTTTGTTTTTTTGTTTTTTTTTTATTTATATATGAAATTTATTGTCAAATTGGTTTCCATACAACACCCAGTGCTCATCCCAAAAGGTGCCCTCCTCAATACCCATCACCCACCCTCTCCTCCCTCCCACCCCCCATCAACCCTTAGTTTGTTCTCAGTTTTCAACAGTCTCTTATGCTTTGGCTCTCTCCCACTCTAACCTCTTTTTTTTTTTTCCTTCCCCTCCCCCATGGGTTCCTGTTAAGTTTCTCCGGATCCACATAAGAGTGAAACCATATGGTATCTGTCTTTCTCTGTATGGCTTATTTCACTTAGCATCACACTCTCCAGTTCCATCCACGTTGCTACAAAAGGCCATATTTCATTTTTTCTCATTGCCACGTAGTATTCCATAGTGTATATAAACCACAATTTCTTTATCCATTCATCAGTTGATGGACATTTAGGCTCTTTCCATAATTTGGCTATTGTTGAGAGTGCTGCTATGAACATTGGGGTACAAGTGCCCCTATGCATCAGTACTCCTGTGTCCCTTGGATAAATTCCTAGCAGTGCTATTGCTGGGTCATAGGGTAGGTCTATTTTTAATTTTCTGAGGAACCTCCACACTGCTTTCCAGAGCGGCTGCACCAATTTGCATTCCCACCAACAGTGCAAGAGGGTTCCCGTTTCTCCACATCCTCTCCAGCATCTAGAGTCTCCTGATTTGTTCATTTTGGCCACTCTGACTGGCGTGAGGTGATACCTGAGTGTGGTTTTGATTTGTATTTCCCTGATAAGGAGCGACGCTGAACATCATTTCATGTGCCTGTTGGCCATCCGGATGTCTTCTTTAGAGAAGTGTCGATTCATGTTTTCTGCCCATTTCTTCACTGGGTTATTTGCTTTTCGGGTGTGGAGTTTGGTGAGCTCTTTATAGATTTTGGATACTAGCCCTTTGTCCGATATGTCATT
>NW_024420231.1:1643920-1672262 GCF_014898765.1 Herpailurus yagouaroundi | reverse complement strand
GAGTTTATTTTTGTGAATGGTGTGAGAAAGTGGTCTAGTTTCAACCTTCTGCATGTTGCTGTCCAGTTCTCCCAGCACCATTTGTTAAAGATACTGTCTTTTTTCCATTGGATGTTCTTTCCTGCTTTGTCAAAGATGAGTTGGCCATACGTTTGTGGGTCTAGTTCTGGGGTTTCTATTCTATTCCATTGGTCTCTGTGTCTGTTTTTGTGCCAATACCATGCTGTCTTGATGATGACAGCTTTGTAGTAGAGGCTAAAGTCTGGGATTGTGATGCCTCCTGCTTTGGTCTTCTTCTTAAAAATTACTTTGGCTATTCGGGGCCTTTTGTGGTTCCATATGAATTTTGGGATTGCTTGTTCTAGTTTCGAGAAGAATGCTGGTGCAATTTTGATTGGGATTGCATTGAATGTGTAGATAGCTTTGGGTAGTATTGACATTTTGACAATATTTATTCTTCCAATCCATGAGCAGGGAATGTCTTTCCATTTCTTTAAATCTTCTTCAATTACCTTCATAACCTTTCTATAGTTTTCAGCATACAGATCCTTTACATCTTTGGTTAGATTGATTCCTAGGTATTTTATGCTTCTTGGTGCAACTGTGAATGGGATCCGTTTCTTTATTTGTCTTTCTGTTGCTTCATTGTTAGTGTATAAGAATGCAACTGATTTCTGTACATTGATTCTGTATCCTGCAACTTTGCTGAATTCACGTATCAGTTCTAGCAGACTTTTGGTGGAGTCTATCGGATTTTCCATGTATAATATCATGTCATCTGCAAAAAGCAAAAGCTTGACTTCATCTTTGCCAATTTTGATGCCTTTGATTTCCTTTTGTTGTCTGATTGCTGATGCTAGAACTTCCAGCACTATGTTAAACAACAGCGATGAGAGTGGGCATCCCTGTCGTGTTCCTGATCTCAGGGAAAAAGCTCTCAGTTTTTCCCCATTGAGGATGATGTTAGCTGTGGGCTTTTCATAAATGGCTTTTATGATCTTTAAGTATGTTCCTTCTATCCCGACTTTCTCAAGGGTTTTTATTAAGAAAGGGTGCTGGATTTTGTCAAAGGCCTTTTCTGCATTGATTGACAGGATCATATGGTTTTTCTCTTTTTTTTTTTTTTTGTTAATGTGATGTATCATGTTGATTGATTTGCGAATGTTGAACCAGCCCTGCATCCCAGGAATGAATCCCACTTGATCATGGTGAATCATTCTTTTTATATGCCGTTGAATTCGATTTGCTAGTATCTTATTGAGAATTTTTGCATCCATATTCATCAGGGATATTGGCCTGTAGTTCTCTTTTTTTACTGGGTCTCTGTCTGGTTTAGGAATCAAAGCAATACTGGCTTCATAGAATGAGTCTGGAAGTTTTCCTTCCCTTTCTATTTCTTGGAATAGCTTGAGAAGGATAGGTATTATCTCTGCTTTAAACGTCTGGTAGAACTCCCCTGGGAAGCCATCTGGTCCTGGACTCTTATTTGTTGGGAGAGTTTTGATAACCGATTCAATTTCTTCACTGGTTATGGGTCTGTTCAAGCTTTCTATTTCCTCCTGATTGAGTTTTGGAAGAGTGTGGGCGTTCAGGAATTTGTCCATTTCTTCCAGGTTGTCCAATTTGTTGGTATATAATTTTTCATAGTATTCCCTGATAATTGTTTGTATCTCTGAGGGATTGGTTGTAATAATTCCATTTTCATTCATGATTTTATCTATTTGGGTCATCTCCCTTTTCTTTTTGAGAAGCCTGGCTAGAGGTTTGTGAATTTTGTTAGTTTTTTCAAAAACCCAACTCTTGGTTTCGTTGATCTGCTCTACAGTTTTTTTAGATTCTATATTGTTTATTTCTGCTCTGATCTTTATTATTTCTCTTCTTCTGCTGGGTATAGGCTGCCTTTGCTGTTCTGCTTCTATTTCCTTTAGGTGTGCTGTTAGATTTTGTATTTGGGATTCTTCTTGTTTCTTGAGATAGGCCTGGATTGCAATGTATTTTCCTCTCAGGACTGCCTTCGCTGCGTCCCAAAGCCTTTGGATTGATGTATTTTCATTTTCGTTTGTTTCCATATATTTTTTAATTTCTTCTCGAATTGCCTGGTTGACCCACTCATTCATTAGTAGGGTGTTCTTTAACCTCCATGCTTTTAGAGGTTTTCCAGACTTTTTTCTGGGGTTGATTTCAAGCTTCATAGCATTGTGGTCTGAAAGTATGCATGGTATGATTTCAATTCTTGTAAACTTATGAAGGGCTGTTTTGTGACCCAGTATATGATCTATCTTGGAGAATGTTCCATGTGCACTCGAGAATAAAGGATATTCTGTTGCTTTGGGATGCAGAGTTCTAAATATATCTGTCAAGTCCATCTGATCCAATGTCTCATTCAGGGCCCTTGTTTCTTTATTGACCGTGTGTCTAGATGATCTATCCATTTCTGTAAGTGGGGTGTTAAAGTCCCCTGCAATTACCACATTCTTATCAATAAGGTTGCTTATGTTTATGAGTAATTGTTTTATACATTTGGGCGCTCCGGTATTCGGCGCATAGACATTTATAATTGTTAGCTCTTCCTGATGGATAGACCCTGTCACTATTATATAATGGCCTTCTTCATCTCTTGTTACAGCCTTTCATTTAAAGTCTAGTTTGTCTGATATAAGTATGGCTACTCCAGCTTTCTTTTGGCTTCCAGTAGCATGATAAATAGTTCTCCATCCCCTCACTCTCAATCTAAAGGTGTCCTCAGGTCTAAAATGAGTCTCTTGTAGACAGCAAATAGATGGGTCTTGTTTTTTTATCCATTCTGGTACCCTATGTCTTTTGGTTGGCGCATTTAATCCATTTACATTCAGTGTTATTATAGAAAGATAAGGGTTTAGAGTCATTGTGATGTCTGTATGTTTTATGCTTGTAGTGATGTCTCTGGTACTTTGTCTCACAGGGTCCCCCTTAGGATCTCTTGTAGGGCTGGTTTAGTGGTGACAAATTCCTTCAGTTTTTGTTTGTTTGGGAAGACCTTTATCTCTCCTTCTATTCTAAATGACAGACTTGCTGGATAAAGGATTCTCGGCTGCATATTTTTTCTGTCTAGCACACTGAAAATCTCGTGCCGATTCTTTCTGGCCTGCCAAGTTTCAAAAGAGAGATCAGCCACGAGTCTTATAGGTCTCCCTTTATATGTGAGGGCACGTTTACCCCTTGCTGCTTTCAGAATTTTCTCTTTATCCTTGTATTTTGCCAGTTTCACTATGATATGTCCTGCAGAAGATTGATTCAAGTTACGTCTGAAGGGAGTTCTCTGTGCCTCTTGGATTTCAATGCCTTTTTCCTTCCCCACTTCAGGGAAGTTCTCAGCTATTATTTCTTCAAGTACCCCTTCCTCCTCTGGGATACCAATTATGTGTATATTATTTCTTTTCAGTGTATCACTTAGTTCTCTAATTTTCCCCTCATACTCCTGGATTTTTTTATCTCTCTTTTTCTCAGCTTCCTCTTTTTCCATAACTTTATCTTCTAGTTCACCTATTCTCTCCTCTGCCTCTTCAATCCGAGCCGTGGTGGTTTCCATTTTGTTATGCATTTCGTTTAAAGCGTTTTTCAGCTCCTCGTGACTGTTCCTTAGTCCCTTGATCTCTGTAGCAAGAGATTCTCTGCTGTCAGCTATACTGTTTTCAAGCCCAGCGATTAATTTTATGACTATTATTCTAAATTCACTTTCTGTTATATTATTTAAATCCTTTTTGATCAGCTCATTAGCTGTTGCTATTTCCTGGAGATTCTTCTGAGGGGAATTCTTCCGCTTGGTCATTTTGGATAGTCCCTGGCATGGTGAGGACCTGCAGGGCACTTCCCCTGTGCTGTGGTGTATAGCTGGAGTTGGTGGGCGGAGCCACAGTCAGACCTGATGTCTGCCCCCAGCCCACCGCTGGGGCCACAGTCAGACTGGTGTGTGCCTTCTCTTCCCCTCTCCTAGGGGCGGGATTCACTGTGGGGTGGGGTGGCCTGTCTGGGCTACTTGCACGCTGCCAGGCTTGTGATGCTGGGGATCTGGTGTCTTAGCTGGGGTGGGTAGGCAAGGTGCACGGGGGCAGGAGGGGCAGGCTTAGTTTGCTTCTCCTTAGGTGATCCACTTCAGGAGGGGCTCTGTGGCAGCAGGAGGGAGTCAGATCCGCTGCCGGAGGTTTGGCTCCGCAGAAGCGCAGAGTTGGGTGTTTGCGCGGAGTGAGCAAGTTCCCTGGCAGGAACTGGTTCTCTTTGGGATTTTGGCTGGGGGATGGGCGGGGGAGATGGCGCTGGCGAGCGCCTTTGTTCCCCACCAAACTGAGCTCTGTCGTCCGGGGGCTCAGCAGCTTTCCTTCCTTTTGTCCACCAGCCTTCCCGCTTTCTGAGCAGAGCTGTTAACTTATGACCTCCCAGACGCTAAGTTGCGCTTGCTGTCAGAACACAGTCCATCAGGCCCCTCCGCTTTTTGCAAGCCAGACTTGGTGGCTCTGCTTGGCCGGCGAGCCACCCCTCCGCCCCTGCTCCCTCCCGCCAGTCCGTTGAGCACGCACCGCCTCGCTGCCCTTCCTACCCTCTTCCGTGGGCCTCTCGTCTGCGCTTGGCTCCGGCGACTCCGTTCTGCTAATCTGCTAATCCTCTGGCGGTTTTCTGGGTTATTTCGGCAGGTGTAGGTGGAATCTAAGTGATCAGCAGGACACGCGGTGAGCCCAGCGTCCTCCTACGCCGCCATCTTCCCTCTCTCCCCTTAATTTTTGAGACAGAGAGAGACAGAGCATGAACAGGGGAGGGGCAAAGAGAGAGGGAGACACAGAATCTGAAATGGGCTCCAGGCTCTGGGCTGTCAGCACAGAGCCTGACGCGGGGCTCAAACCCATGGACCGTTAGATCATGACCTGAGCCAACGCTTAACCGACTGAGCCACCCAGGCGCCCCTGGTATGTTGTAGTTTCATTATCATTATCCTCATCATATTTGGCAGTTTTTTTTTTCTTTTTTTAAAATTTACATCCAAATTAGTTAGCATATAGTGCAACAATGATTTCAGGAGTAGATTCCTTAATGCCCCTTACCCATTTAGCCTATCCCCCCTCCCAAAACCCCTCCAGTAACCTTCTGTTTGTTCTCCATATTTAAGAGTCTCTTATGTTTTGTCCCTCTCCCTGTTTTTATATTATTTTTGCTTCCCTTCCCTTATGTTCTGTGTTCTTAAAGTCCTCATATGAGTGAAGTCATATGACATTTGTCTTTCTCTGACTAATTTCACTTCACATAATACCTTCTAGTTCCATCCATGTAGTTGCAAACGGCAAGATTTCATTCTTTTTGATTGCTGAGTAATACTCCATTGTAGGTATATGTGTGGCACATCTTCTTTATCCATTCATCATCGATGGACATTTGGGCTCTTTCCATACCTTGGCCATTGTTGATAGTGCTGCTATAAACATTGGAGCACATGTGTCCCCTCGAGAAAGCATACCTGTATCCTGTGGATAAATACCTAGTGGTGCAATTGCTAGGTCACAGGGTAGCTCTATTTTCGATTTTTTGAGGAACCTCCACACTGTTTTCCAGAGTGGCTGCACCAGTTTGCATTCCCACCAACAATGCAAAAGAGATCCTCTTTCTCTGCATCCTCAACGACATCTGTTGTTGCCTGGTTGTTAATGTTAGCCATTCTGACAGGTGTGAGGTAGTATCTCATTGTGGTTTTGATTTGTATTTCCCTGCTGATGAGCGATGTTGAGCATTTTTTCATGTGTCAGTTGGCCATCTGGATGTCTTCCTTGGAGAAGTGTCTGTTCATGTCTTTTGCCCATTTCTTCACTGGATTATTTGTCTTTTGGGTGTTGAGTTTGATAAGTTCTTTATAGATTTTGGATCTAACCCTTTATCTGATATGTCATTTGCAAATATCTACTCCCATTCTGTCAGTTGCCTTTTAGTTTTGCTGATTGTTTCCTTCTCTGTGCAGAAGCTTTTTATTTTGATGAGGTCCCAGTAGTTCATTTTTGCTTTTGTTTCCTTTGCCTCCAGAGACGTGTTGAATAAGAAGTTCCTGTGGCCAAGATCAAAGAGGTTTCTTCCTGCTTTCTCCTTGAGGATTTTGATGGCTTCCTGTCTTACATTGAGGTCTTTCATCCTTTTTTAGTTTATTTTTGTGCATGGTGTAAGAAAGTGGTCCAGGTTCATTCTTCTGCATGTCGCTGTCCAGTTTTCCCAGCACCACTTGCTGAAGAGACTGTCTTTATTCCACTGGATAGTCTTTCTTGCTTTGTCAAAGATTAGTTGGCCATACGTTTGTGGGTCCATTTCTGGGTTCTCTATTCTGTTCCATTGATCTGAGTGTCTGTTTTTGTGCCAGTACCATACTGTCTTGATGATTACAGCTTTGTAGTATAGCTTGAAGTCTGGGATTGTGATGCCTCCTGCTTTGGTTTTCTTTTTCAAGATTGCTTTGGCTATTCAGGGTCTTTTCTGGTTTCATACACATTTTAGGATTATTTGTTCTAGCTCTGTGAAGAATGCTGGTGATATTCTGATAGGGATTGCATTGATATTCAGCAACTTTAATTTGTATTTCCATTTGAGCTCAAGATTTAACAGCCTCAGACAGAATAAATTTTCATGAATTATCCATATTCTTCTGAAAAATAAGGGTCTTGTCTCATTAGGTCTTCTCTAAAATGACTAAATATTTCTCCACTTGACCATATTTGAATTAAGGGACATGTCTTAGAATCATTTATTATTAGTGTGCTGCTTCTTTTTTCCCTTGTCCCTACTGTAGTTTTTTATGAATATTTTTCTGTGTGATTGGGTATATATGTATCAATTTTGCACATCTTTCTTGTGAATGTTAGTCTTTAGCATTAGAAACTGCTTTATTTGTCTTTTTAAATCCATATTGATCACAGATCTACTCTAATAACTCCTTGTTTCTTATTTTTGGCAACTGCCTGATATATATGTCTCTGGAAAAAAGTATAGTTTTGGATTTTCCTACATTAGGCAATTTGAAAACTTTTACTGTTACCAGGCGAGTAAGTGCATTTGCATTTACTGATATAATCAAATGTCTTATCATTTGTTTTCAGTTGAAACAAATTGTTTATAAACTCATGAAAAGATACACTCTTAGACTAGAGAGTGTGTTTCATTTTGTCTGTTTTTACTTAATCTTTAGAATGGTTATTGTTTTGTTCCTGGTATTTTTATATTAAATCTTTACATACCCTACTTAATACCCTTCATATGGAATGAAGACTTACTAATGAATATAGAAATGT
Source organism: Herpailurus yagouaroundi (assembly GCF_014898765.1). Classification (NCBI taxonomy): domain Eukaryota; kingdom Metazoa; phylum Chordata; class Mammalia; order Carnivora; family Felidae; genus Herpailurus; species Herpailurus yagouaroundi. The sequence goes on along the minus strand of NW_024420231.1, from coordinate 1,664,970 downwards.
ACAGTGATAAGAACAGATAATTCACATAACATGCAATATATGTGCTCATTAATCTGTAAAAATATGCCAAGTTAGAATAAATTAAAGAATACAAATTAATATCCTGGGCTATCGTGCTGAGTGTAAAAGACTAGTTAGATAAAATATATATAATGTAATAATTTGGGGGAAGGAATATATGTAAATGAACATATTTTGTAGAGCTACACTCCTGCCTCTAAAGATATATGTGGCATTGAAGTAGCGAGTTACTCTTTGTGAGCTTGAACTAGCTCCTCTGTAAAATAAGCATATTGATGTTTAACTCAGAGAGCTGTTATGAGAAATGAACAAACCTTTAGAAAACATCTGATATAGGGGCACCTGGGTGGCCAAGTTGGATCCCAGTTGAGCTTCTGACTTCAGCTCAGGTAATGATCTCACAGTTCATGAGTTCGAGCCCCACATGGAGCTCACTGAGCTGAAGCTGCTGTCAGCGTGGAGCCTGCTTCAGATCTTCTGTCCCCCTCTCTCTCTCTGATCCCCCCCGCTTGTGCTGTCTCAGAAATATTTAAAAATTACAAAAAGAAAGCACCTGATACATAACATTTAAGCAAATATATGTATGGTCCTCACTGTATTCTTTCACCCACAAAAAGATGTCTTGATGGGTAAACTTTGGTGATATTTCTTTATAGGATGAATTACCTGAAGATGGTGGAAATGAAGAAGCAAATCATGACCTTTTCTTTTTATGTTTTCTGTTCTGTTTACCTTCCATTTTGACACTGGAATAACAACCTTACTTTGAGGGCAGAAAGGATACAGTACAGAATAACAGAATATTAAGATGAGTCTGCCATACAACTGACTAAAACCAGGAGACCTAGGTCCCAAATACCAGATCAGTCCATGACTATAGTACCATGGATAGTCATGTCTCCTGTGCTGGCCTCAGACCTAACACAGGAAAGGACTGTAAACCTAATGGTTAGAGACAGGGACTTTGAACTCAGCATTGCTTGCCAACTTGGAAAAATTTAATCTCAGGTTTCATGACCTTTAACAAATGTTATGTCATATGTGAAACCAATCATAATGAATATACATTATACATGCATGCACAGAGAATGTAATTGGAAGAAATACACAAATGTGATACTCTTTTTAAAAAAATTAATGAATGTTAAAATTGCAGATTAATTTCATATCTCATGATGGACTGAACTATTTTCCCCATGATTTCTAAATTAATAGGAATCATTTTAAAAATCATAATGAAATCTAATAAAAAAGTTGCTTCTTATAAAACATTTTACACAGAAATCATAAAAATGATAGAACATACTCCTATATCTTCTTATTAAATAATAAAATATTTCATATAACTGTAAGTCATTTGAACTTTTCTGACTGCACTAACCTCCTTATCCAGGGCACATCCCTCATAAAAATCTGAATTTTTGTTCTTAATATATTTGTTTATAGTTTTGTTACATATATATGAATAGGATATTATTTTCTCATATGTCCTAACTGCAGTTTTATCTATCTATAGAGGGTATTGTCTACATGTGGGTTTATGAGTAGATATAGATTTTGAACACTTACTCGTTTCTTGAATGGAATTCTGGAGAAATTTAAATGATGTATCAATTTCATCCTATTTCTGGAATTTATAAATTTACTCCAATAATCTTCCAGAAGATAACCATCCATAGCAATCATGTTTTTGTTATTTGTAAATGTTTATTTATTTATGACAGATAGAGAGAAAGCAAGCAGGGGAGGGGCAGAGCAAGAACAAGTGAGAGAGAATCCCAAGCAGACCCTGTGCTGCAAGTGCAGAGCCTGATGCAGGGCTCGATCCCAGGAAACGTGAGATCATGACCCAAGCCAAAATCAAGAGTCAGACGGTCAACCGACTGAGCCACACAGGTGCCCCTGTGTTATTTTTAATGAGTGGGTATTCCTTCAAATTGCTCCCTGAAACACATGGAAGACCATCTCTGCAGAACATGTCTGGGTAGGAGCACCTGGGTGGCTCAGCTGGTTAAGTGTCCAACTTTGGTTCAGGTCATGATCTCACTGTTGGGAAGTTCAAGCTCCACATCAGGCTCTGTGCTGACAGCTCAGAGCCTGGAGCCTGCCTCAGACTCTATGTCTCCCTCTCTTTCTGTCCCTCCCCTGCTTATGCTCTTTCTCTCAAAAGTAAATAAATAAACATTTTTAAATTTTTTTTTAAAATGTCTGGGTGAGTGCAATCACAAGGGATGTTATTTATTCTGAGAAATTTTCTTTGAAAAGTGTCCTGAAGTACTTTTTTCTGCTGCAGGGATGGCCACTGTTTTTGAGCACACTTATAAGAGAGCAGACGCATATGCATTGCAGTCCTTGACCTTTCTGACTGTCCATGTGCAGAACTACTAAATGCATCTTTTATCCAGTTCTGGGATTCATTCATAGGATGTCCACCTGCCTTGTGGAAAATCAAAGCCACATTCTCCAATATCAACTTCATAAGAAATAAAGTCAATGTAGTTTTCTTCTTATTCTTTTGTCCGATTTCTTAGTTGGTTCATAGCCCAGATATTGAGAAGGGAAGCATTTGGGGCGCTTTTAATGGGCCAAGCATTTTGGAGCAAGACTATATGCCGGAGTCCAGCTCCAGCAGGTCCAGGGGTTCCCGAAGGATGAACGGCGTCGGCGAAAAAGTGAAAATAAAACAAAACTAAAATAAAAAACTGAAATAAAAACAAAAAAATAAAAATGGACACAGACAACAGCAGTGTGTTCAACTGGCCGATTTATTGTAGTAAACGTGGCATTATATTTGCTAGTGATTTCCTTGTAGCATACGTCATCTATGTTTTTCTAACATTACCTAATTTTGAAAATGTTCCTATGTGTAAAAAAACTTTAAGAAATAACATGGTGATTTTCCCCTAAGTTTCCCACATACCCTTTGATTATTGATTTCTTACATTATTCCATTATGCATCTGCATTTATCTATAATCTACAAAGCATTTGCTTTGCTGCTCTCATGAAAGGCCCTCCATTTCTCAACACCTCAAGTGGAACAGTTACAGGGACATGACCTCCTAACCACATGAGGCCAGAAGAACAATGTGTTTGCCTCGGTCTGAGGTGCCAGGAAGGGGCGAAAAAGCCTTAGAAATCCATGCCTCATACATTCTCAGAAAGACAATGCACCTAGGAACCAATGAACCATTCTGTACCTTAACCAACTAGGTTCAGTCATCATCTGGAATGCCTCCTGGGGGCCAAGTGGGCCTAGGGGTTGAAGTCACCTGTGCCCAGAGATACACTCCTTAGTCGCCAGAGTGAGGCTTTCAAATCCGTATGTTTCTCCTTTACAGGCCCTCTTTGCTGGCAAAGGTATGAGGGTATCCTTCCTGTAAGTAGAGGAGTCTCCGTAGGGGATGGCAAGGGCTAAATGTAAGGCTGCACAATTTCTTGCGAAACCTTATTTTCTTTCCTAATGGTTCTTTTCCCAGAGGTCCTGTCAAGAGCAATTCCCTGACAATACCCCAGGTAGTTTTAAGGCCAAATTACCTAAAAGCGGGAGGACAAGAAGCTTCACTGTCAGTGGGCCGCCTTGCAGTCACCAATCCGTCCACAGCCTGGGCCTTGCCACTCAGGCTGGGATAGCTCGGCTTCCAGCAACTATAGGAATAGCTTGGGAGCCAGCAAGACATAGAAAAGTGGATTTTATGACCCATCCTTGAGGGCAGAGAAAACATGTGTTTCATATGGGCAGCTGAGCAGCTGCAACAAGAGGTTTGAAGGGACAGGCCTGGATTTTGCAACTCATTTGTCCTTTCAACCACACTAATCTGATAAATGATTCTCTTGATAGTGGAGTGAGTTTATAGAAAGGTTAAATGTGTTTCCTTGTGGATGTGCCTCTTTTGAAGAAATTATCAGGAATGGAAGATAAGAATTTCCAGGGAAAACCAGGATATGGTTCAATGGACTAGGTTTCTGCCTCTTAACTGTTGGTAATATTTTAGGCCTGCCTCTTTGAAGTAACTCTGCGACTTCTTAAATGACATTTTTTCTGTATGCCTCTACGTGACTCAGTCAGGTGATTACAGACAATCTCTTAGTTTTCTGCTATATAAGGCTAACTCCTTAGCATGTTTTGATTTCACATATTCCTCCTCCAAGAGCTACCTCATCTCAAGAACCCTAGGAAACCTCCCTGGGGTTGTGTGCATTTATAATATTCCCCTACTGTCTGTCTCTTTAAGGCAAACAAAATTCCTGAGATCAGGGACATTCTTCCTTCCATCAAGTTGGTCATAATTTGCCAATTGCTGCAGTCCCACTCTAGTGCCTCTAGTTACTATCCTTTCTTACGTGGAGGCCCAAAGAGCAAAGCTGTTTTGCTTTCAGTGGAAGAGCAGGGATCGATGAGTGTGAGGAGGCATTTCCAGTGAGGAAGATCAGCCTACCACTCCTGGTTGCCATAGAAACCTGACTTCAACAGGGCAATTGTGATGAGACTTTTTATAAAGACACAAAGATCTTGACAGGCATTGCCAGGTTCTGCCTCTAGGTGTTTGGGACTCAGCTGAGGGCATAGGTTCCCCCCACCACCACCATGGAGGCTGATCCATTCTGGGGTGTGGAGAGAAAAAGGGATTTAGATCCAAGTCACCTGTTTCCTGTTTGGGGACTCGGTGCCTCAGCTGTGTCGCTGTGTAGTAGATAAACCCATTAGGGTCCCGCTCAGATTCTGAGTGTGGACTGCTCCAGGAGTGTTCTGAGCTGTGTTCCTCTGAAGGCAGGGATGCAGGAGGGAAGACAAGTAAGTACTCTGAGTAAAATGGAGATGAGAATGCTTCACCCACAGGATTGCTGAGAACACTCAATGTAACACATGAGCAAGCTCATGGCCCTGTGGTTCCTGAGAGGTTTGTGATTGTGGTGGGCCCAGAGCCAACAAGAAAGAATTCTTGAAGATTACTTCAGTGCAAAAAGGTGATTTTATTAAAGCATGGGGACAGGACCCATGGGCCGAAAGAGCTGCCCAGGACCATGAGGAGAGACTAGTTACATACTATGGAGTTGGGGGAGGTAAAGTCCAGGGGAAGTTTCCAATGAGATTGTCATATGCTAAAGAAGGCTCAGGATCCTGGAGGCCTAGCTATTGTCAAGCTGAGGTTGTTTTCTCCCTCTAGCAAAGCATTAACCTTAAGACATTAGGGAGTTCCTGGAGAAACATTTTGCTCTGCCTGCCTCAAGTACTTGTCAATGGGCTGCAGGCTATAAGGAAATTTAATTTTATCTGACATTTCCTTCTGCCTTTGTTTCCCACATCAGTTCCTGCAGGATCACGAATGCCTGCAAGAATTCAGACCACTTCTTACTCATTTTCAACTTTGTTGTTAGGAGATAGATGAGGAAAGGAGAAGAAAAAGGACCTGTGAGAAGTCCATTATATCATGTGGCTATTATGATCATGAACCAATTCTATTAGAGCCATCACTAATTTAGTGCCTGGCATGGTAAGGGAACATAGGACAGTAAATCTTAGTGATTTATGGATCTGTCTTTCCCTGTTCAGCTCCTCTTGCCAGTGTCTGAGCTCATATCAGGTGCCTGAATGAGTCCGTTTCTGAGGATATGTGTCCTGATGGCTGTTGAAGCTTCTACTCCAGATTCAAGGGCAGCAGTTCTCTGGAGACCCCATCAGTTCACATTTTATATGGTTCTATTTTCTCTACTTTCGTAAGATATCAATTATATTCTTTATTTTTTTAGGACTTTTTAAAAATTTTTTAATGTTTATTTAATTTGAGAGAGAGAAAGAGAGACAGAACAGGAGCAGGGGAGGGGCAGAGAGAGAGGAAGAGACAGAATCTGAAGCAGGCTCCAGGCTCTGAGCTGTCAGCACAGAGCCCAACACGGGGCACAAACCCATGAACTGCAAGATCATGACCTGAGCCGAACCAACTGAGCCACCCATGTGCTCCAGTACTCTTTATTTTTTTTTCATTTTAGTGGCTGCCCTAGAGTTTGCAGTATACATTTACTAATACAACTGTACTTTCAACTAATACTCTACTGCTTCACAGGGAGAGCAAGTACCTCACAATAATAAAATAATCCTAATTCCTTCCTCCATCCTTTGTATCATTGCTGTTATTCATTTCATTTCAACTATACATAAGAATATATCAGCATACATTTATATAAAAGCATATGGAGTTGAATATTGTCACAGAGAGGACTCTCTCCCTATATTGCTATGGAGTGATCTCCAGGATATATTGTTCAGTGAAAAAGCAAGGTGCAGAAAAATGTGCTGCTGTCCCATACAGTAGGCAGCAGCCACTCATGGCCACTTAAACTATAGTTAATTAAATTTAGATGAAATTTAAAATTGAATTTCTCATAATAAATTATTATTATTAATTATAATAATATTTCTACTGCCCATAAAAATGGGTAATTTAGGAATGAAGATGACATTACCAAGTTTTACAATGTTTCATCAGTCTATGACAGATATAGACACTCCAAAGAAGACATCCAGATGGCCAACTGACACATGAAAAAATGCTCAACATCACTCATCATCAGGGAAATACAACTCAAAACCACAATGAGATACCACTTCACAGCTGTCAGAATGGTTAAAATTAACAACTCAGGCAACAACAGATCTTGGCAAGGATGCAAGAGAAAGAAGATCTCTTGCACTGCTGGTGGGAATGCAAACTGGTGCACCTACTCTGGAAAACAGTATGAAGTTTCCTCAAAGAATAAAAAATAGAACTACCCTATGATCCAGGAATTGCACTACTAGGTATTTATCTAAGGGATACGGGTATGCTGTTTCGAAGGGGCACATGTACCCCAATGTTTATAGCAGCGCTATCGACAATAGCCAAAGTATGGAAAGAGCCCAAATGCCCATCGATGGATGAATGGATAGAGATGTGGTGTGTATATATATATATATATATATATATATATATATATACAAGAAAATGTGATATATATATATGTGATATATATATGGTATATATATGTGAAGATGTGATGTATATATATACACAATGTAGTATAATTTGGCAATCAAAAAGAATGAAATCTTGCCATTTGCAACTGCATGGATGGAACTACAGGGTATTATGTGAAGTGTAATTAGTCAGTCAGAGAAAGACAAATATCATATGACTTCACTCATATGAGGATTTTAAGATACAAAACAGATGAACCTAAGGTAAGGGAAGCAAAAATAATATAAAAACAGGGAGGGGCACAAAACATAAGAGACTCTTAAATATGGAGAACAGAGGGTTGCTGGAGGGGTTGTGGGAGGAGGGATGGGCTAAATGGGTAAGGGGCATTAAGGAATCTACTCCTGAAATCATTGTTGCACTATATGCTAACTAACTTGGATGTAAATTAAAAAAAATAAATTAAAAAATAAACCACAATGAGATACTACCACATGCTTACCTGAACAACAAAAATGAAAAAGATGGAAGATATCAAGTGTTGGTGAGATTGGGTATATAGCCTGGAACAACCACTTTGTGCATTTTTTTAGTTTATTTATTTATTTTTGAGAGAGAGGGAGAGAGTGTGGCATGAGTGGGGAAGGGGCAGAGAGAGAGAGTATGAATCCCAAGCAGGCTCTGCACTGGCAGCATGAAGCCTGATGCGGGGCTTGATCCCATGTACCACGAGATCATGACCTGAGCCAAAATCAAGAGTTAGATTCTCAAATGATTGAGCCACCCAGGTGCCCCCTTTTTTTTAAGTTTTTTTTTTTTATTTTTGAGAGAGAGAGAGAGAGGGAGTGGAACAACCAGTTTGAAAAAGTGTTGGCAATATCTACTGAGCTCAGCATACACACATCCTATGACTCAGAAATGCCTCTCTTAGGCATGTGCTCAAGATAAAGGAAAATAAGTACCCCATCCAAAAGGTATGTACAAGGTATGAACATTCATAGTAACATTATTAATAAATTAAAAAAACTAGAAAATAGTCAAATCCTAATAGATAAATATATTAAAATATCTACAATGTAATACCATACACCAATGAGAATGATCTGCAACTATAGACAATGATAATGTAAATCACACAAACACATGCACACACTCACAGATACATATTATGTTCATTGGAAGGATCCAGACACAAAAAAATACATGTTGCATGATTCCAGAAAATTTTTCTTCTAATCTCCCAACTGAGTTTAAGAAAGAAGAGGAAAATAAACACCTCATTTCCTTTCATTTGAAGATATTTAGTGTCCTCTTATATTAACTTCAGAATAACCTCAGAGAAGCACATACCCTCTGAGCCCTTGAAAAGTGGTTCACTACATACAGTGCCATGTCTGATAGACAAAAAAACTGAGTATAAGACAGGAGATATATGTGGCCCTGCACTAGACCTAACCCACTAACTCTAGGTGACCCTGGGTAAGTCACCACAGCTCTGCTTGCCTCACCTTTAAAAAGGGGTCAGATCATACCTGCCACCCAACCAGTGAGGCCTCAGAGACAAAATAATGTGATTCTCATCCAAAGAGCACTCTGAGTTTATAAAACAAAAGAATTCAAAGTGGAAGTCCAAGTAATTATTTTAACAGACAAGTTGTCTAATGCATAGTAACTGCGATAATTATTACTTTTTTGTTTTTATAATTATTACCTTTTCATTTTTCTTAAATAAATACCCTCTGTATATATTAAAAAATGCGTACTCAAGCATAGGGGCACCTGGTGGCTCAGTCAGTTAAGCATCCAACTTCGGCTTAGGTCATGATCTTGCAGTTAGCAAGTTTGAGACCTGCATGGGGGCTGTGCACTGACAGCTTGTGGTCTGGAGCCTACTTAAGATTCTGTGTCTCCCTCTTTCTCTGCTCCTCTTGTGCTCACACTCTGCCTCTCTGTCAAAAATAAATAAACATTAAAAAAAAAGGTTTAGATAGAGCGTGAGTGGCGGTGGGGCAAGGAGAGAGGAAGACACAGAATCTGAAGCAGGTTCCAGGCTTCAAACTGTCAGCACAGAGCCCAACACAAGGCTCAAATCCACGACCATGAGATCATGACCTGAGCTGAAGTGGGACACTTAACCAACTGAGCCACCCTGGCACCCCCTCCAAAACTTTTTTAAATGCATACTCAAGCACAGCTTTCACCCAAAAAGATATGGCCCCAGGACGCACCTGGTCTGCTAAGTCGATAGAGCATGCAACTCTTGATCTTGGGGTCGTGAGTTCAAGCCCCACATCCGGTGTAGAGATTACTAAAATAATAAATAAATAAACTTAAAAAAATATGTGGCTCCAGCCTAACATCACCCACTGTGGGCTGACATAATTAAACATATGTTTTTTAATTATTCCTAAGTGTACTGGTTTAGAATGTGGCCTCTGGAGACAGTCTAGGGCCATACCCTAGTTTTGCCACTTATAAACTGTATGAGTGTGAATATTTTACTTTTCCTTATAGCCACTTGGCTTCTGTTTACCATTTAGACCTCATTTCTTACCGTCTGTGCTTTGTCTACCAGGCTCCAGCTACTAGAGCTCATCATCTGCTCCTGGAACAATTGATGCCACACATCACAGATCAAAAGGCCAGCCCAGGCCTAATTACCACTGGTCCTTCAGGACTCATCTCCAATGTCACTTCCTGAGAAAGACCTTACTGACAACCCAATCTAAGTAATCCCTGACCCATCATCTTCTATTCTATTTATGTGTTTATTTTCCTAAAGCACTCATCCCCATATGGAATTGAACCACTTTATAATTTACCTCTTTATTGCCAGTTTTCCCAAACTTACATGAAAGCTCCAGGGACTCTGCCTGTCTTGTTCTCTGTGCTATGTTTAGTGCCTAGTTCAGAACCTCACATATAAATCACTAAAAATGTATGCCCTAAATGAAGGAATTATTACCTATTTGACACACAGGAGCAGACAGAGATATTTGACAAAGAAATTAGATGCCAAAGATTCAAAATTTAAGAACACTTTGGTGCAAATCTACAGCAATTCTTCTCAAACTGGAAAGAGCCAGAACCAATCATTTGAATCAAATTATTCAAAATGTAGACAATTCCCACATATCTCCCTGTTTTGGATACAGCAGACCTAGGGTGAGCCCAAGAATTTGCAATTTCCATAAGCACTCCTTGGTGATTTTCATAAAGTGGTCCACGAACCACACTTGGAAAACTCCTGACCTAAACATCTGACATTTGTGTAACATTAATTTCATGCCTACCATGCAGAGTTCTGTGATATGAAGGGCATTTCCATTAATATAATTATTCAAAGGGGCACTAGCTCTTCCCTCCTACTTACAGTCACAGATTGCTTTCCCGCATGGAATCACACTTAAACTCAACAATATTCCTGAGTGGTGGAAGGAATTTGGTATCACTTTACTCTTGTATAGATGAGCCTGATGGAAGGGTAGTGATATACCTAATGTTTCCCAATGATGGGAACCTGACCTCTTCACTCTTGTTCCAGGAAATTGTCTAGCACACTGGACATTATTGTTGGTTCTTCTCTATCAGCTCCTGTTTTGGGGGCTCACATTCCACACCTTTCTCTCATGATCGACTAGAAGGGAAAATCTAGGGATCAGACAGCAGAATATAGAGGAAAGCAAGAGGAAGGGAAAGCACATGAAATGCAGAGAAAAGGGAGAAGCATGTACTTGCTTGTCCCCACTCAGTTCACAGGAAGCCATGCAATGGCACTGTGCCTCTTCCCCAGCTACATCCCACAGCACCCTCCTACATATAGCAGTGACACTGAAGCTCACATATCATAGAAATGTGGGCTCATCCTTGCTTGCTGTTCCATGTCCAAGTATTCTCTCTGGTAGTCCTGCTATCATGTTCATGTAAGAAGCATCACATTGACAGGATTAAGGAGGGAAAGTTGGAACAGACAACTAACATTTTGAAGGCCTACTAAATGCCACACAGTGTAAGTTATTTTCAGAGTTTTTTTTTCTTTAAAGGCTCAAAGCATTGAACTAATGTGGGCAACATTACCTTCTCTCTACAGTTTGGGAAATACTCAGGCTCAGAAAATAAAAAGTCCATACTCAAAGAATTCTAGGGAGATGACAAATGGACACAGAAGTCAACTTGAAGGAGCTTCTAATGGCATGACCTCAGCTTCAGCAGCAGCGGGGGTAAGTCTCATTTTGCAAGTAGACAACCGCACATAGTGCTGCCCATAGTAGGCAAAGACAGCCTCTGCAGAAAACTGGACTGGAGGAAAAAGAGGCCAAGACTCACCAGCACAGCAGATGCAACACACATAGGAGACACTCACTGAAGCACCAGGCCCTAGGGAACAGGGGACACTACACTGCAGGGCATTATGGGACCTCTTCTTCTTAAGGCTATTATCATTCAGACCAAGAGAATTAGTGGACTTTCCTAACAAAGACAAACAGACACAGAAAGTCACACAAAATGAGGAGATAGAAAAACATCTCTCAAATGAAAGAACAAGAGCAAAATACAGCAAGAGACCAAAGTGAAACAAGTAATATGCCTGATAGAGAATTTAAAGTAATGATCATAAAGATACTCATTGGACTGGAGAAAAGAGTGGAAACATCAGTAAGACCCTTAACTCAGAGATAAAAAAAGAACCAATCAAAGACCAAGTACACAATAAATGAAATTTAAAGTACACTTGATGGAATAAATAGCAAGCAAGAGGAAGCAGAGGAACAAATTAATGACATGGAAGACAAAGTAATGGAAAGTAACCAAGCTGAGCAAAGGAGAAGAAAGAAAATTATGTAAATTGAGAATGGTCTTGTGGAACTCAGTGACTCAATCAAGCATAATCACATCCTCATTGTTAGGATTTCAGAAAGAGAGAAGTAGGGGGCAAAAATTTTATTTGAAGAAAAAATAGCTGAAAACTTCACTAATCTGGGGAAGGAAACAAATATCCATATCCAGGAGGCACAGAGATTCCCCCAAAAAATTCAACCCCAGGAGGGTTGAATATATAGTAGATATATAGTAATTAAAATGTCAAAAAAGAACAATAAAGAAAAAAGTTTAAGGTGACAATAGAAAAGAAGACAGTTACATATAGGGAAAAATCCCATAAGTCTATTAGCGCATTTTTCAGTAGAAATTTTCCAAGCCAGAAGGGAGTGGCATGATATATTCAAAGTGATGAATAGGAAAAATCTGCAACCAAGAATATTCCATCCAGCAACACTATCATTTGGAGTAGAAGGAGAGATAGTTTCTCAGACAAACAAAAACTAAAGGAGTTCATGAGCACTAAACCAACCCTATAAGAAACATTAAAGGAGACACTTTGAGTAGAAAAGAAGACCATAAATTACAGTATGAAAAGTAAAAGAAAAAAAAGTCATAAAAATAAATATTTCTGTAAAAATCAGTCAAGGAATTCATAAAATAAAAGGATGCAAAATGTGACACTATATACCTAAAACATAGGAGGGAAAGGAGTAAAGAATTGGTTTAAGCAACCATCAACTTAATACAGACTGCTATATGCAGACATGTTATATGCAAACCTAAATGGCAGACACAAATCAAAAACCAGTAATAGATATGCAAAAAATGAAGAGAAAGGAATCCAAGTATATCAGTAAAGAAAGCCAACAAACCATGAAAGAGAGCAAGAAAAGAATCAGAAAAAATCACAACCACAAAACAAGTAACAAAATGGCAAAAAATTATCTATTGATAACTACTTTGAACATAAATGGACTAAACACTCCAATCAAAAGATACAGTGTGACAGAGTGGATAAAAAACAAGACCTATCTATATTCTTTCTACAAGAAACTCATTTCAGACCAAAACACCTACGGTCTAAAAATGAGGGGATGAAGAAGCATCTATCATGAAAATGGATGTCAAAAGAAAGCCAGGGTAGTGATACTTATATCAGGGAAAAAACAGGCTTTAAAATACAATCTGTAATAAGAGACAAATACACTATATGATAGCAAAGGGGACAAACCAACAAGAAAATATAGCAATTGTAAACATTTATGCGCCCAACATGGAAGTACCCAAATACATAAAACAGTTAATAACAAACAAAAAAGAAATAATCAAGGGTGCCTGGGTGGCTCAGTCAGTTGGGCATCCGACTTTGGCTCAGGTCATGATCTCATGATCCATGAGTTCAAGCCCTGTGTTGGGCTCTGTGCTGACAGCTCAGAGCCTGAAGCCTGCTTCAGATTCTGTGTCTCCCTGTCTCTCTGCCCCTCCCCTGCTTGCACTGCCTCTCTCTCTCTCTCTCTCTCTCTCTCTCTCTCTCTCTCTCTTTCAAAACTAAATAAAACATTAAAAATTTTTAAAATAAATAATCAGTAGTCATACAACAGTCATAAAGGACTTTAACACCTGACTTACATCAATGGACAGAACATCCAAAACATGAAATCACCAAGAAACAGTGGCTTTGAATGACACACTGCACCAGACATATTCAGAACATACCATCCTAAAACAGAATATACATTCTTTTCAAATGCATGTGGAACATTCTCCAGAATAGATCACATATTAGACCACAAAACAAGTCTCAACAAATAGAAATAAACTGAAGTCATAACATGCATTTTTTTTCTGACCATGAAACTAGACATCAACCACAAGAAAAAATCTGGAAAGAGCATAAATATATGGAGGTTAAGTACATGCTATAAAACAATGAATAGATCAGCCAAGAAACCAAAGGAGAAACCAAAATTTACATAAAAACAAATGAAAATGCAAACACAATGGTCCAAAATCTTTGGGATGAAGCAAAAGTATCTCTAATAGGAAAATTATAGCAACACAGGGCTATCTCAAGAAGCATGAAAACTCTCAAATATACAACCTAACCTTACATGTAAAGGAGCTAGAAAAAGAACAAACAAAACACCAAACAAGCAAAATAAAGGAAATAATAAAGATTAGAGCAACATTAAATGATATAGAAACTAAAAAAAGAGGGATGGGGGTCCTGAGTGGCTCAGTCGGTAAGAGTGTCTGACTTTGGCTGAGGTCATGATCTCAAAGTTTTTGAGTTTGAGTCCCACATTGGGCTCTGTGCTGAGAGTTCAGAGCCTGGAACCTGCTTTGGATTCTGTGTTTCCCTCGTTTTATGCCCCTCCCCCGCTCATATTCTGTCTCTTTATCTCAAAAATAAATACACATTTTTTTTTTCAATTCTCAAACAACCTAACCTTATGCCTAAAGCTAGAAAAAGAACAAACAAAACCCATAACCAGCAAAAGGAAAGAAATAATAAAGATTAGACCAGAAATAAATGATATAGAAACTAAAAAAGGCAGAGGGATGGCATACATGGTTGGCTCAGTCAGTTGAGTGTCTGACTTCAGCTCAGGTCATGAGTTCAAGCTCTGCATCAAACTCTCTGCAGTCAGTGCAGAGCCTGCTTCAGATCCTCTGTCTCCCTCTCCCTCTGCACCTCCCATTCTCATGTGTGCTCTCTCTCTCTCTCTTTCTCTTTCTCTCTCTCAAATATAAAAAATTAAAAAAAGAAACTAAAGAAAATAGAACAAATCAATGAAACTAGGAGCTGGTTCTCTGAGAAAATCAACAAAATTGAGAAACCTCTAGCAAGCACCATTTAAAAAAAAGAGAGGACTCAAATAAACATAAATTACTAATGAAAGAGGAGAAATAACAACCAACAACACAGAAATACAAACAACTGTGACATAATATTATGAAAACTGATATGCCAACAAATTGGACAATTTTGAAGAAATGGATAAATTCCAAGAAACATATAACCTACCAAAACTAAAACAGGAACAAATAGAAAATTTGAACTAAAAAAACTGAATCAGTAATCAAAAAATTCCCAACAAACAAATGTCCAGGACCAGATGGCTTTATAAGTGAATTCTACCAAACATTTAAAGAAGAGTTAATACTCATTCTTCTCAAACTACTCCAAAACTTAGAAAAGGAAGAAAAACTTCCAAACTCATTCTATGAGGCAATAATTACCCTGATACCAAACACCAGATAGAGACAAAAAAGGAGAACTACAAGCCAATATCTCTGATGAATACAGATGCAAAAATCTTCAACAACATACTAGCAAACCAAATCCAACATTACATTAAAAAAAATCATTCACAAAAAAAAAAAAATCATTCACCACAACCAAGTGGGATTTATTCCTGGGCTGCAAGGGGGGGTTCAGCACTTGCAAATCAATCAACATGATACATCACATCAGTAATAGAAAGGATAAAAACCATATGATCATTTCAAGAGACACAGAAAAAGCATTTGAGAAGGTACAATATCATTCACGATAAAAACTCTCAACAAAATAGGTTTATAGGAAACATACCTTAACATCATAAAGGTCATCTATGTAAAACCCAAGTCTAACATCATACTTCATGGGGAAAAACTGAGAGGTTTTCCCCTAAGGTCAGCAAAAAGACAAGGATGTCTACTCTCACCACTTTTATTCAACATAGTACTGGAAGTCCCAGCCAGAGCAATCAGACAACAAAAAGAAATAAAAGACATCCAAGTTGGTAAGGAAGAAGTAAAACTTTCCCTATTCACAGATGACATGATACTATTTATAGAAAACCCGAAACACTTCACCAAAAACTACTGGAACTGATAAATTCAGTTAACTTTCAGGATACAAAATCAATGTACACAAATATGCTGCATTTCTATATACCAATAATGATGCATCAGAAAGAGAAATTAAGAAAATAATCCCATTTACAACTCTACCCAAAATAATACAATGCCTAGGAATAAATCTAATCAAACAGGTAAAAGATCTGTACTCTGAAAACTATAAAACTCTGATGAAAGAAATTGAAGATGACACAAAGAAATGGAAAGACATTCTGTGCTAATGAATTGGAATAACAAATATTGTTTAAAATGTCTGTACTACCCCAAGCAATCTACACTTTAAATGTAATCCTTATCAAAATACCAACAGTATTTTTCACAGAAGTACAACAAACAATCCTAAAATTTCTATGGAACCACAAAAGACCCTGAATAGCCAAAGCAATCTTGAAAAAGAAGAGCAAAGCTGGAGGCATCACAATTCCAGACTTCAAGCTATATTACAAAGTTATAGTAATCAAAACAGTATGGTACTGAGGAGCACCTGGCTGGCTCTGTCAGTGAACAATGTGACTCTTGATCTCAGGGTCATGAGTTCAAGCCTCATGATGGGCACAGAGCCTACTTTAAAAAAAAAGTGTTACTAGTACAAAAATAGATACATAGACCAAAGGAACAGAATAGAAAACCTAGAAACAAACCCACAATTATATGGTCAATTAATCTTTGACAAAGCAGAAAAGAATATCCAATGGGCAAAAGACAGTCTCTTCAACAAATGGTGTTAGGAAAACTGGACAGCAACATGCAAAAGAATGAAAATGGACTACTTTTTTACATTATACACAAAAATAAGTTCAAAATGGATTAAAGACCTAAATGTGAGACCTGAAACCATAAAATTTCTAAAGAGAACATAGGCAGTAATTCCTCTGACATAGCTGTACCAACATCTTCCTAGATATGTCTCCTGAGGCAAGGGAAATAAAAGTAAAAATAAACTACTGGGATTACATCAAAATAAAAAGCTTCTGCACATTGAAGGAGACAGTCAACAAAACTCAAAGGCAACCAATGGAATGGGAGAAGATATTTGCAAATGACGTTTATGATAAAGGGTTAGTGTCCAAAATATATAAAGAACATATAAAACTCAAAACTAAAAAAGAAAATAATCCAATTAAAAATGAGCAGAAGACATGAACAGACATTTCTCCAAAGAAGACATCCAGATGGCAACACACACATGAAAAGATGCTCATCATCACTTACCATCAGGGAAATGTAAATAAAAACTACAATATCACGTCGTACTTGTGAGAATGGCTAAAATCAACAACACAAGAAACAACAGGTGTTGGTGACCATGTGGAGAAAAAGGAAACCTCTTGCAATGTTGGTGGGAATGCAAACTGGTGCAGCCACTGTGGAAAACAGTATTGACGTTCCTCAAAAAGTTGAAAATAGAACTACCCTATGATACATCAATTGCACTATGAGTATTTACCCAAAGAATACAAAAACACTAATCTAAAGGGACACATGCACCCCTATGTTTATAGCAGCATTATTTACCATAGCCAAATTACAAAAGCTGCCCGTGTCTATCAACTGATGAATGGATAAAGAAGATGGTGTGTCTGTGTGTATGTGTGTATGTATTTATATATATGCAATGGAACATTATTCAGCCATAAAAAAGAATGAAATCTTGGCATTTGCAACAACATGGATGGAGCTAGAGAGTATAATGCTAAGTGAAGTTAGTCAGAGAAAGACAAATACCATATGATTTCACTCATATGTGGAATTTAAGAAATGAAACAAAGGAGCAAAGGAAAAAAAAGGGAGACACAAACCAGGAAACATACTTGTAAGTATAGAAAATAATCCGATGGTTACCAGAGGGGAGGTTGGTGGGGGGATGGGGGAAATAGGTGATGAGGACTAAAGAGTATACTTATTAGATGGAAAAATAAAATGATAAAAAACATGCATCTTTAAAAAAGTATGAAATTAATAAAATTTAGGTCATTAAAAAAGAAAAGCAACACTTGATAACTATCATACTAACAAATGATTCGGGCAACAGACCTGAGTGGATGCTCAATCTGCACCAAATCCCACAGCTTTCATTGAGTCACCATGGTACCATACTAGCCAAGGAAAGCTAGGAAGAAAACAAACAGCAACCACTGGGATTTGGTTCCCAAAATGTGCTAGGAACTGAACAGGACTGACATAACACACAGTAATTAACCTCAAGTATTCCTGACAATATATTCCTGGCAGCTTTACCAATCTATTCATACATGCTTCTTCCCTTCTCTCCCCACTCAAGATCCCAGGAATAGTTGGGGAGTAAAAAAGAAAAATACTACAATTCAATGGATTCAATTCTAAACAGACGTATAAAGTTGAAAACTACTAAACTATTTTTAGTGATGGATTTTTGTTGGAAATGAGCTATAGATTTATCTCTGGGACACTCTTCTCCCTAGTCAACATATTGCCAATAACCTCTAAAATCTGATATAGAAATATAAATGAATGAATGTTTAAATCAAGTACCTTTTCCATTGTACAGTAAGTAGCCTGAGCTTTCAACCAAAAGACTCTTCGATGGCTTTTTTTTTTTTTTTTTTGACATTTTGGCTGCTAACTGTTTAGTGAAAATATATGTGAAAATTGCAATTTAAAAATACTGTCATTCATTATAGCACCAAAAAGTATAAAATATTTACCCTTGTGTACAATGTATGTGCACTGTACACTACAAAACACTGCTGACAGAAGTTAAAGATCTAACTAAATGAAGGGACATACCATCTTCATGTGTCAGAACACTAGTATTAAGATATCTGCTCTCCTAAAACTGATCTATAGATTCAGTGCAATCCTAATAAAAATCCTAGTTTACATTTTGGGTTTTTTGTTTTTTTTTTTTTAGAAACTGGAGTGCCTGGGTGGCTCAGTCGATTAAATGTCTGACTCTTGGTTTTGGCCCAGGTCACACTCTCACAGTTCTTGAATTCAAGCCCTATGTCAGGCTCTGTGCAGAGCCTGCTTGGGATTCTCTCTCTCCCTCTCTGTCTGACCCTACCCTGCTCTCTCTCTCTCAAAATAAACAAATAAACTTAAAAAAAAGAAACTGGATGGCTAATTATAAAATTCATGTTAAAATAGAAAGGACTTAGACTATGAAAAACAACTTTGAAAAAGAACAAAGTTAATTATGCTATTTGCAACAACATAGATGGGCCCAGAGGGTATTATGCTAAGTGAAATAAATCAGACCGAGAAAAACAAATATCATATGATCTCACTCATATGTGGAATCTAAAAAACCAAATGAATAAACAAAAAGCAGAGACAGACCTATAAATACAAAGGACAAACTGATGGTTGCCAGAGGAGAGGGGGCTGGGGGCTGGGCAAAATGAGTGAAGGGGAGTGGGAAATAGAGGCTTCTAGTTATGGAGTGAATAAGTCATGGGAATAAAAGGCACAGCATAGGAAATTGAGTCAATGGCTTTGTAATGGTGTTGTATGGTGACAGATGCTAGCTACACTTGTGATGAGCATAGTATAATGTATAAACTTCTCAAATCACTGTGTTGTACACCTTAAACTAATGTAACATTGTGTCTCAACTACTCAAATACATTTTTTTTAAAAAGAACAAAGTTTGAGGATCAAAAATACCTGATTTCAAGAGTTATGATAAACCTTAAGTAATCAAAACAGTTTGGTATTGGCATCAAGGTACACAGCAGATCAAAGGAACAGAATAAAAAGACCAGAAATAATCACACTTATATGAACAACTGATTGCCAAGGCAATTTGGTGAAGAAAGGATAGTCTTTTCAACAAATAGTGCTGAGACAAGTGAGTCTCCATATGCACAAACATCAACTGTGATCATACCATATACAAAAGTCAACTCCAAATGGATCATAGACTTAAATGTAAAATCTAAAACTTCTAAAAGAAAACACAGGAGAAAATCCTTGTGACCTTGGGTTAGGTGGAGATTTCATAGATGCAAAATCAAAACTACAACTGATAAGTGAACAAATCAATAAACTGGACTTCCTCAGAGTTAAAAAGTCCTGCTCTTCCAGACATTGTTGAGATAATTAAAAGACAAGCCACCAACTAGGAGAATATATTTGTAAATCAGAACTCTGTTAAAGGACTTGTATCTAGAATACAGAAAATCTCAAAGGTCAATAAGAAGAAAACAGATACTCTAATAAATAAATGGGGAAAAAATTTGAATAGGTACTCCATTAAAATATATATATAAATGTCAAATAAGCACATGAAAAGAAGCTAAACACCTTTCCTCAAATATTCAAAATCTTTAGGGATATGTAAATTAAAATACAAGATACCACTATAACCCTCTGAGAATAGCCAACATTAAAAAAGACTGACCATAACAAGACCTGGCAGGGTTGTAGAGCATGCCTCAGAGCATGGAACTCTCATACATTGCTAGTGGCAATGAAAAATGACGCCAACACCTTGGAAAACAGTTTAGCAGTTTCTTAAAATGTCAGTCTTACAACTATTATATGGTCTAGCCATTGCACTCCTAAGTATTTGCCCTACAGAAAGAAAACATATGTCCAAGCAAAGACTCATGCACAAATATTCATAGCAGCTTTATTTATAAGAGCCCCAAATTGGAAAGAACCCAAATATCCATGACCAGGTAAACTGATAGAACAAATTGTGGTATATCCATATAATGGAATATTAGTCAATCATAAAAGAAGAACTATTCATACATGCAACAAGAGGATAAATCTAGAACTAATTAGGTTGCAGAAAACAAGACACAAAAATACACATTGTATATTCAATTCACATAGAATTATAAGAAAAGAAAACCAATCCACACTGGCAGAAGATCAGTAGTTGCCTGGAAATGGAGTAGGGTGATATGAAGAGAAAGAGGCTGGAGAGAGGCAGATGGGAGCATTACCAAGGGGCACAAAAAAGGTTTGTTGTTTTTTTTTTTAGGTTTTAATAAAGCAGAAGAGACTTTGTTTATTAATTAGTTGTAATGGAAATGCATTACCAAATACATTTTAAAATCTCTTTCACTAGAATAGATATTTTCATGTAAAATATAACTGCCTTATTTAGGAAGGATTCAAGAATAGCTATTCCTTTTTTATGTGTATTATATTCTCTTATATTTATCTTAAATTTTATATAAACCATACTTTTTATTTATTTATTTATTTTAATATAATTTATTGTCAAATTGGCTTACATACAACACCCAGTGTTCATCCCCACAAGTACCCTCCTCAATGCCCATCACCCATTTTCCCTCTCCCCCACTCCACCCCCCGTCCACCCTCAGTTTGTTCTCTGTATTTAAGAGTCTCT
>NW_024420231.1:1531347-1643520 GCF_014898765.1 Herpailurus yagouaroundi | reverse complement strand
ATATATATATATATATATATATATATATATATATATATATATATTTGTCAGTCCTTGACATTTATGACTATCCCTCTGCTGCACTGATTGGTGGAAAGGTCTGCTTAATTCTGGGATTCACTAATAGGAAGCTTTCCCACCTTGTGACAAATCCAAGCCACATTCTCCAACATCACCTTTATAAGGAACAAAATCAATGCATTTCCTTCTTAGTCTTTTATCCTACCTCTTAGTTGGTTTAGAAACCACATGTGGAAAAAGGATGCATTTTGGAGGCACTAGAGGCCCAAGCATTTTGGAGGAGAACATAAGGATAGGTTGGGATCCAACAAGACATAGATAAGGGGGGAAGAGCTGTGAATGTATTTTTAGATGCACTCCTGAGAGACTAGGAAACATTTTGCCCAATAAGGGCAGTTTGTTACAAGAGTTTTGAAGGAAGAGGCCTGAGCTGTGCAATCCATTTGTCCTTCCAACCTCACTAATCAGGTAGATAATTCTCTAGATAGAGAAGTGAGTGTATAGAGAAGTTAGGTGTGTTTGATCATAGATGTCCCTACAACTGGAAGAAATTACTGGGGATAGAGGATGAGATTTCACCAGTAAAGTCAATATATGGTTCATTTGACTATGTTGCTGCCTCCTAACTGACTGTAATAGTTTAGTCCTACCTGTCTGAAATACCTGTACCTCTTAAATGACATTTTTTTGTGTATGTATGCATCTAGATCATTCAGTCATGTGATTACAGACAATCTCTTAGTTTCCTGCCACAGATGGCTAACCACTTCATGTGGTCTTGATTTTAGTTGTTCACCCTCCAAGGGCTACCTCATCTCCAAGAATCCCAGGATAACTCCCAGGGTCTCTGTGTACTGATAATACTCCCTTACTCTCCTTTTGTTTTTTTGTTTTTTTTTTATTTATATATGAAATTTATTGTCAAATTGGTTTCCATACAACACCCAGTGCTCATCCCAAAAGGTGCCCTCCTCAATACCCATCACCCACCCTCTCCTCCCTCCCACCCCCCATCAACCCTTAGTTTGTTCTCAGTTTTCAACAGTCTCTTATGCTTTGGCTCTCTCCCACTCTAACCTCTTTTTTTTTTTTCCTTCCCCTCCCCCATGGGTTCCTGTTAAGTTTCTCCGGATCCACATAAGAGTGAAACCATATGGTATCTGTCTTTCTCTGTATGGCTTATTTCACTTAGCATCACACTCTCCAGTTCCATCCACGTTGCTACAAAAGGCCATATTTCATTTTTTCTCATTGCCACGTAGTATTCCATTGTGTATATAAACCACAATTTCTTTATCCATTCATCAGTTGATGGACATTTAGGCTCTTTCCATAATTTGGCTATTGTTGAGAGTGCTGCTATGAACATTGGGGTACAAGTGCCCCTATGCATCAGTACTCCTGTGTCCCTTGGATAAATTCCTAGCAGTGCTATTGCTGGGTCATAGGGTAGGTCTATTTTTAATTTTCTGAGGAACCTCCACACTGCTTTCCAGAGCGGCTGCACCAATTTGCATTCCCACCAACAGTGCAAGAGGGTTCCCGTTTCTCCACATCCTCTCCAGCATCTATAGTCTCCTGATTTGTTCATTTTGGCCACTCTGACTGGCGTGAGGTGATATCTGAGTGTGGTTTTGATTTGTATTTCCCTGATAAGGAGCGACGCTGAACATCTTTTCATGTGCCTGTTGGCCATCCGGATGTCTTCTTTAGAGAAGTGTCGATTCATGTTTTCTGCCCATTTCTTCACTGGGTTATTTGCTTTTCGGGTGTGGAGTTTGGTGAGCTCTTTATAGATTTTGGATACTAGCCCTTTGTCCGATATGTCATTTGCAAATATCTTTTCCCATTCCGTTGGTTGCCTTTTAGTTTTGTTGGTTGTTTCCTTTGCTGTGCAGCTTTTTATCTTCATAAGGTCCCAGTAATTCACTTTTGCTTTTAGTTCCCTTGCCTTTGGGGATGTGTCGAGTAAGAGATTGCTACGGCTGAGGTCTGAGAGGTCTTTTCCTGCTTTCTCCTCTAGGGTTTTGATGGTTTCCTGTCTCACATTCAGGTCCTTTATCCATTTTGAGTTTATTTTTGTGAATGGTGTGAGAAAGTGGTCTAGTTTCAACCTTCTGCATGTTGCTGTCCAGTTCTCCCAGCACCATTTGTTAAAGATACTGTCTTTTTTCCATTGGATGTTCTTTCCTGCTTTGTCAAAGATGAGTTGGCCATACGTTTGTGGGTCTAGTTCTGGGGTTTCTATTCTATTCCATTGGTCTCTGTGTCTGTTTTTGTGCCAATACCATGCTGTCTTGATGATGACAGCTTTGTAGTAGAGGCTAAAGTCTGGGATTGTGATGCCTCCTGCTTTGGTCTTCTTCTTCAAAATTACTTTGGCTATTCGGGGCCTTTTGTGGTTCCATATGAATTTTAGGATTGCTTGTTCTAGTTTCGAGAAGAATGCTGGTGCAATTTTGATTGGGATTGCATTGAATGTGTAGATAGCTTTGGGTAGTATTGACATTTTGACAATATTTATTCTTCCAATCCATGAGCAGGGAATGTCTTTCCATTTCTTTAAATCTTCTTCAATTACCTTCATAAGCTTTCTATAGTTTTCAGCATACAGATCCTTTACATCTTTGGTTAGATTTATTCCTAGGTATTTTATGCTTCTTGGTGCAATTGTGAATGGGATCAGTTTCCTTATTTGTCTTTCTGTTACTTCATTGTTAGTGTATAAGAATGCAACTGATTTCTGTACATTGATTTTGTATCCTGCAACTTTGCTGAATTCATGTATCAGTTCTAGCAGACTTTTGGTGGAGTCTGTCGGATTTTCCATGTATAATATCATGTCATCTGCAAAAAGCGAAAGCTTGACTTCATCTTTGCCAATTTTGATGCCTTTGATTTCCTTTTGTTGTCTGATTGCTGATGCTAGAACTTCCAGCACTATGTTAAACAACAGCGGTGAGAGTGGGCATCCCTGTCGTGTTTAAAACATATACTTTAAATACGCAGTGTATTGTATGTCAACCACATCTCAATAAAGTATGTTACATATATTTATATATTCATAATTATCCAATGCAATTAAATCAGGCGAAAGATTCCCATAATTGTGTTCTTGTAGCATTAACAGACCCATACTATGTCTTATCAAATTGGTCCATGCTACATTCAACCAAAATAGAAATAATAATTTCCAATGAAATGTATCCAAATATTTAAGGAAAGATGATGTCCATTTCCTTCTAAAATACATAAATAAAACAATTCTATTCTAGGAAACAAATCATAATGTTATTTAAGACTAACTGGTTATTTTAGGGAATGTGGCTCAGTACATTATAAGAGGGCAAACTCTAGGGTAATCATTTTTTTTTTAATATTAACTTCTAGTCACTGATATGTTTAACACTTGGAAATTTTCTAGATCTTTAAAAAACTTATATATACACATTATATAATGGAAAAAAAATAACCATGGGCACCAGGGAAGAATCTATGTTACAATGTCAAATCGCTAGGAAGATCTAATGACTGCACATTTCCACACCCATAGGAGAGACTTGGGAATTGCTGATTATTATTTATATGGTGAGAACAACTTAGGTATATTTATTGCAAATGTATGGTAAAGACCAAATAAGTTCTTTCTTAAACTTGACGACCCATTGTTTCTCAGGGGGAAAAAAAGCATCTCTAGGATGTGCCTCAAGGGCTACTACACAGTGTGTAACTGCTGATGAAATAAAATTCCACCTGCTAAACCTCTTCTCCCATGGTGAGATTAAAGCAACTTCTTTACTTTTAGGCTAGTTTGTGAACCTCACAAGAGTTATTTCACAACATGTTTTTGTTCAGATCTATGCACTCACTTGAGCCAGGCATCGTATCCCACCAGGGATGTGAAGTGATGGGCTCTCCTGAAGACTGCTGTCCTTGAATCTGGAGTAGAAGCTTCACGAGCCATCAGGACAGAGATCACCATAACCTGTTTCCTTCGGGCACCTGATATGAACTCGGCCACTGCCATGAGGAGCCGAACAGAGACAGATCCAGCAATCAGTGCGTTTTACTGGAGTAACTGTGTGCCCAATACAATACTATGTTCCCTATCATCAAAAGCAAAACACCTTGACTCATCAGACCACCACCACTAGCTGCCTGCAATCACCCTTCCAATGGGGCAAGTCTGGGGAAATGAGCAACCATATTAGCAATAAAAACATAAGATGGTAATACCTGGGGTTGGAGGAATGAAGGGAAAATAGACTCTTGCATACGTTATTATGTCAAACGGGAAAATCTGTTTTCGAAGGCCTGTATTATTGCAGCTCAGTAACATGAATGGCCTTTGATACAGAAGTCCCATTTTCCCCAAGAGAGTTTCAGGTGAGGGTTTAGAAAAGGATTCCAAGGTGATGCTGAACTGTGTCAGACCGTATCCAAAGGGGGCCGATAAAGGAGCTATATAAGTTATCTGATCTGAGGGCATAGACAGCTAATATTAACATAACAGTTAAGTAGGGCCTATGGATAAGTTCTTCATGTTGTTGGCTGGATTTAGTCTTCACCACAAACTTGCTATGAGGTATCACTATCACTTCATGGATGTTTGCAACTCTAAGCATGTGTTCCTAAGTAGAGACAGATGGCAAAGAAGTCCAGGTTCCCCACTCAGCCTCCACTGACATGGGGAAGGTGGGGTGGGCATGGGAATGGAAGGGAAGGGAAGGGGTGCCTTGTTACTGCTTGGTAGAAGCAAGATTTCATTTCCCACCAGGCCTCCACTGACACCACCCTGGCAGGTGAGGAAGACACTTCCTTACTGCCCTCCATGTGGTCTCCCCTGACACTGTGGAAGGGAGGAGGCATCCTCATCACTGGATGCCCATGAAACTTCCATCGCGCTATTCAGCTTCCTGACATCAGCCCAAAGAAGGCAAGGTGCCTCAGCATCACTTAATATGGGTGGAAGGCAGGCTCCCTGAATAGTCTCCACTGACACCATGAGGAGAGGTGCTCATTTCCCCCAGGTTAGGATTAAAGTCATTGTTCCACATGCAGTCTTCTCTCATAATCCTTCAGAGGGTGAGGATGGGTGCCTTATTCCAATCAAGTGAGTGTAGAATCCACACTCCCCACTCAGCCTTTGCTGGAATGCTGCAGGTAGAGCTCTGCTTCATTCTGTGGTGTTAGAGCAGTCGTAGTCTAAAAAGCGTCTTGATAAGTTTCCTCTTTAATGGTTCTTTGTCCAGAAAAGAGATTTTCTTGGGGCTTTTCTTGACTTTTCCTGTTGGCATTTTTTGGTCCCCTACTCCTCCAGCACCCAGTCTGGGATACAACCAAGGGAATTCACCATGTGTCATTACTCGAGTCCCAAAGTCCCAAGCCAGGCTGCCTTTTTCATCCCCACCTTTCAGAGTCTTATATTTGTTGCACATGTAATATCCAGAGATTTCAGCTGCACCTAGCAGGAGCAACAGGGAGAAGTATATCTACCTCTTCTAATCCCCCAAATAAAGTCCTTTCCTTTTACATTTAATACAAGAAAATATTTTTATATTTACATTCCCTTCTTCCCTAGATAAAAAATACCTTACTATTTACATCTTCATGTATGCAGACTTTTTCACTTAACATTCTGGAGATCCCTAGACAGCCCTATGTGGAAATTTTCATCATTTTCCTTTATACTGTATTTAGTGTCCATTTTTGCGTGATTGTGTGATAGTTTATTCACCCATTACACAATTGATGAATATTTAGGTTGTTCCCATTCTTTTGCTATTCAAATAGTGCCAGCATGAATACCTGTATTTATTATTGTATCTATATCTAAACTCATCAAGCCAATCACATCTGCAAAGACCCTTTCCAATAGAGGCAATATTTATACGTTCCAGGAATTAGGACCCAGTATCTTTGGGGACCACTATTAGACCTACTCCAGTGGAAGATGGCGGAACAGCATGGAAGTTTTTTGTGTGTCTCGCGTCTATGAAATACTGCCAGACCAACACTAAACCATCCAACACACCTAGAAAACTGACTGGAGGATTTACACAACAAACTGCACCATCTGAACCACAGAATTCAACACGTACGCAGCCCAGAGAAGTGAACTTGGGGAGCGAGAAGGAGTAGAAAGGGAGGTGTTTTTGTGAGTGGAGAGAGGATGGAGACTAGAGGGGGTGGAGAATATGGGAAAAGAACCCCTCCCCAAAAGCAGCTGGAGAAAAAGTAGAAAATTGGAAACAGCTGCAGGGACTAAACTAAAAAGGGAGAAAGGAGAAAGGAAAGTATTTAAATTCCATTAAGACTGTAAACAAGGGGAGCGCAAAGGCTGCAACTCTGCAGCTCAATACCTGGCAGTGTTCTGGTGGGAAGGGCGAATCCCCAGGAACAGAGTGGGGTCTGGGAGGTCCTCAGGCCACATGCAGAAAGATCGTTCCACTGTTGGAAGGGCATTTGGTGGAGACTGTTGGGGCCACCTGGAACCAGCAGACCCCAGAAAATGGCCACATTCACTGGTGCTGGAACAAGGTCATTAAGGGTGAAGCCTGGTGCCGGATGTGTGTGTGATTTTCCATAATCACTGAAACACTGCTGCTACACTATCTCACGAACTTTTTCTGGGGTGGGCTGGCACCTGGCCGCAGTCTCGGGGCATCAGCAGCAGCAGGGTCCAGCAAGCATTCCTGGTTGCAGCCAACATTCAACCATTGCTCATTCAGCCATTGCTCGGTGAGAAATTCCTGCCGAGGGGCAGAACAGGTCAAAGCCACAGTCCTTCAGAAATAAGGGGCCAGAGAAAACAGCTGCATCTGAGACAAAACTAGGGAGAGAGGTACTGCCTGGGGCCTGGTCACGGAGAGTGAAAAGGCCAGGAGTGGACGAAAGCTGAAGACAGAGGATGGGTGCACGATTGCTGATCTAGTAAAACAGACTGGGTAGCTGGGTGGCACCATTTTCACTGCTCTCACACATGCGCATGCACACCTACAAGCACCACAATACTCCACCCCAATAATCTAGCAGCGCCATCTAGTGGAGAGAGGAGCCAGTACACTGAGCCCCGCCCAAATGGCCCAACTTCCTTCTTTAAGAACACAAGTCTCACCACCAGCTTAGTTTATGGGCTATGAAGCACGACATAGACTGACTTCCAGGGAAAAACAAAGTAATTTCAGTCCTACTTTACTCTGTTAGCAGGTCCATCTATTCAATTTTCTTTCTTTCTTTTTTTTCTTTTTTCACTTTCACACTTCCTTTTCTTGAATACAGAAAGAGAAAAAATTCATTTTTATTTTCAATTTTTTAAAAATATTTTTCTTTAATTTTTATTACTATATTTTTTACTTTTGTGTAATTTTTTTTCAAATTCTATTTTACCTCAATCATTTTATTTTAGTCTACTATAGAGTATTCACTTTTTCAATTTTCAAAGGATTTCCTTTTATTTTCTTTTTTTCTTTTTTTCTCTTTCTTCGCTTTTTGGTTTCTTTTTTCTTGAATATAGAAAAAGAAAAAATCATTTTTATTTTTAATTGTTATTAAAAATATTTTTCTTTAATTTTTTCTACTATATTCATAACTTTTGTGTAGATTTTTTCAATTTCTATTTTACTTCCATCATCTCATTTTAGTCTACCTCAGTGTATTCATTTTTTCAAATTCTCAAAGGATTTCCTTTTTTTTCTCCCCCCCCCCTTTTTTTCTCTAATCTGTCAAACCATTTTCAACACCCAGACCAAAACACACCTAGGATCTAGCATCATTTATCCGATTTTGTGTGTGTGTGTGTGTGTTTAATTTTTTAATTTTAATATTTTTTTAATTTTGATTTTTTAATTTTAATTTTTCTACCTCATTAACTCCTTTTCTCCCTTCAAAATGACAAAACGAAGGAATTCACCCCAAAAGAAAGAGCACAAAAAAACGACAGCCAGGGATTTAACCAACACAGATACAAGCAAGATGTTTGAACCAGAATTTAGAATCACGATAATAAGGATACTAGCTGGAGCCAAAAACAGATTAGAATCCCTTTCTGCAGAGATAAAATAAAAATAGCCAGAATGAAATGAAAAATGCTATAACTGAGCTGCAATCATGGATGAATGCAGCAGCGGCAAGGATGGATGAGGAAGAACAGAGAATCAGTGATATAGAGGACAAAATAATAGAGAATAATGAAGCAGAAAAAAAGGAGGAGATTAAGGCAAAAGAGCACTATTTAAGAATTAGAGATATCAGTGACTCATTAAAAAGGAACAATATCAGAATCATAGGGGTCCCAGAAGAGGAAGAGAGAGAAACAGAGGTAGAAGGATTATGTGAGCAAATCATAGCAGAAAACTTTCCTAACCTGGGGAAAGACACAGACATCAAAATCCAGGAAGCACAGAGGACCCCCACTAGATTCAACAAAAACCGACCATCAACAAGGCATATCATAGTCAAATTCACAAAATACTCAGGCAAGCAGAGAATAATGAAGCAGAAAGGGAAAAAAGTTCCCTAAACTAAAAGGGAAGACAGAGCAGGTTTGCAGCAGACCTATCCACAGAAACTTGGCAGGCCAGAAAGGAGTGGCAGGATATATTCAGTGTGCTGAATCAGAAAAACATGCAGCCAAGACTTCTTTATCCACAAAGGCTGTCATTCAAAATAGAAGGAGAGATAAAAGGTTTCCCAGACAAACAAAAATTAAAGGAGTCTGTTACCACTAAACCAGCACTGCAAGAAAATTTGAAGGACTCTTTGAGGGGAGTAAAGATGAAAATACACACACACACACACACACACACACACACACACACACACACACATATATATATATACCAAAAGCAACAAAGATTAGAAAGTACCAGAGAACACCACCAGCAACTCCAACTCAAATTCATATCTTTCAGTACTCACTCTAAACATCAATGGATTCAATGCTCCAATCAAAAGACACAGGGTAACAGAATGGATAAGAAAACAAGATCCATCAGTATGCTGTTTACAAGAGACATACTTTAGACCCAAAGACACCTTCAGATTGAAAATAAGGGGATGGAGAACCATCTAATGGTCAACAAAGGAAAGCCAGAGTAACCATACTTACATCAGACAATCTAGACTTTAAAATAAAGACTGTATCAAGAGATGCAGAAGGGCATTATATCATAATCAAGGGGTCTATCCACCAAGAAGACCTAACAATTGTAAACATTTATGCGCCAAATGAGGAAACACCCAAATTTATAAATCAATTAATCACAAACATAAAGAAACTCATCGATAGTAATACCATAATAGTAGGAGACTTCAACACCCCACTCACAGCAATGGACAGATCATATAATCAAAAAATCAACAAGGAAACAATGGCTTTGAATGACACACTGGGCCACATGGATTTAACAGATATATTCAGAACATTTCATCCTAAAGCAGCAGAATATACATTCTTCTCCAGTGCACATGGAATGTTCTCCAGAATAGACCATATACTGGGACACAAATCAGCCCTAAGTAAGTACAAAAACATTGAGATCATACTGTGCATATTTTCAGACCACAACACTATGAAACTTGAAATCAAACACAAGAAAAAATTTGGAAACCTAACAAATACTTGGAGACTGAAGAACATCCTACTAAAGAATGAAAGGGCTTACCAAGAAGTTAAAGAGTACATGGAAGCCACTGAAAATGATAACACCACAACCCAAAACCTCTGAGATGCAGCAAAGGAGGTCATAAGAGGAAAGTATATAGCAATCCAGGCCTTCCTAAAGAAGGAAGAAAGATCTCAGATACACAACCTAACCTTATGCCATAAGGAGCTTGAAAAAGAACAGAAAATAAAACCCCAAACCAGCAGCAGACAGGATAGCAAAGATTAGAGCAGAAATTAATGCTATTGAAATGAAATAAAATAGAATAGATCAATGAAACCAGAAGCTGGTTCTTTGAAAGAATTAACAAAATTGATAAACCACTAACTAGTTTGATCAAAAAGAAAAAGGAAATGACCCCAATAAATAAAATCAAGAATGAAGGATGAGAGATCACAACCAACACAGCAGAAATAAAAACAATAAAAAGAGAATGTTATGAACAATTATATGCCAATAAAATGGGCAAACTGGAAGAAATGGACAAATTCCTAGAAAAATATATATTACCAACTCTGAAACAGGAAAAAATAGAAAATTTGGACAGATGCATAACCAGTAAGGAAATCGAATTAGTAATCAAAAATCTCCCCAAAAACAAGAGTCCAGGGCCAGCTGGCTTTCCAGGGGAATTCTACCAAACATTTCAAGAAGATTTAACACCGATTATTTTGAAGCTGTTCCAAAAAATAAAAATGGAAAGAAAACTCCCAAATTCATTCCATGAAGCCAGCATTACCTTCATTACAAAACCAGACAAAGACCCCAGTAAAAAGGAGAAGTATAGACCAATTTCCCTGATGAACACGGATGCAAAAATCCTCAACAAGATATTAGCCAACTGGATCCAATAATACATTAAAAGAATTATTCACCAAGACCAAGTGAGATTCATACCAGGGATGCAGACCTGACTCAATATCCACAAAACAATTAACGTGATTCATCACATCAATAAAGGACAAAAACCATATGATCCTCTCAATAGATGCAGAGAAAGCATTTGACAAAATACAGCATCCTTTCTTGATAAAAAAAAAACCTCAAGAAGGTATGGATACAAGCAGCATACCTCGAGATCATAAAATCCATATATGAACGACCCAATGTTAATATCATCCTCAGTGGGGAATAACTGAAAGCTTTCCCCCTCAGGTCAGGAAAAGACAAGGATATCCACTCTTGCCACTGTTATTCAACATAGTATTGGAAGTCTTAACCTCTGCAATCAGACAACACAAAGAAATAAAAGGCATCCAAATCAGCCAGGAGGAGGTTAAACTTTCACTCTTCTCAGATGACATGATACTTTATATGGAAATCCCAAAAGATTCCACCAAAAGACTGCTAGAACTTATCCATGAATTCAGCAAAGTCGCAGGATATAAAATCAATGCACAGAAATCGGTTGCATTCTTATACACCAATAATGAAGTGGCAGAAAGAGAAATCAAGGAATCGATCCCATTTACAGTTGCACAAAAAACCATAAAATACCTAGTAATAAATCTAACCAAAGAGGTGAAAAATCTATACACTGAAAACTATTGAAAACTTATGAAAGAAATTGAAGAAGACAAAAAAATGGGAAAAGATTCCATGCTCCTGGATAGGAAGAACAAATATTGTTAAAATGTCAATACTACCCAAAGCAATCTACACATTCAATGCAATCCCTATCAGAATAACACCAGCATTCTTCACAGAGCTAGAACAAATAATCCTAAAATGTGTATGAAACCAGAAAAGACCCTGAATAGCCAAAGCAATCTTGAAAAAGAAAACCAAAGCAGGAGGCATCACAATCCCAGACTTCAAGCTATACTACAAAGCTGTAATCATCAAGACAGTATGGTACTGGCACAAAAACAGACACTCAGAACAATGGAACAGAATAGAGGACCCAGAAATGGACCCACAAACATATGGCCAACTAATCTTTGACAAAGCAGGAAAGAATATCCAATGGCATGAAGACAGTCTCTTCAGCAAGTGGTGCTGGGAATACTGATCAGTGACATGAAGAAGAATGAACCTGGACCACTTTCGTACACCATACACAAAAACAAACTCAAAATGGTTGAAAGACCTCAATGTAAGATAGGAATCATCAAAATCCTCGAGGAGAAAGCAGGCAAAAACCTCTTTGATCTTGGCCGCAGTAACTTCTTACTCAACATGTCTCCAGAGGCAAGGGAAACAAAAGCAAAAATGAACCACTGGGACCTCATCAAAATAAAAAGCTTCTGGGCAGCAAAGGAAACCATCAGCAAAACTAAAAGGCAACCGACAGAATGGGAGAACATATTTGCAAATGACATATCAGATAAAGGGTTAGATCCAAAATCTATAAAGAACTTATCAAACTCAACACCCAAAAAACAAATAATCCAGTGAAGAAATGGGCAAAAGACATGAATAGACACTTCTCCAAAGAAAACTTCCAGATGGCCAACCGACACATGAAAAAATGCTCAACATCACTCATCATCAGAGAAATACAAATCAAAACCACAATGAGATACCACCTTACACCTGTCAGAATGGCTAACATTAACAGCTCAGGCAACAACAGATGTTGGTGAGGATGTGGAGAAAGAGGATCTCTTTTGCATTGTTGGTGGGAATGCAAGCTGGTGCAGCCACTCTGGAAAACAGTATGGAGGTTCCTCAGAAAACTAAAAATAGAACTACCCTACAACCCAGCAATTGCACTACTAGGTATTTACCCAAGGGATACAGGTGTGTTGTTTCGAAGGGACACATGCACCCCCTTATTTATAGCAGCACTATCAACAATAGCCAAAGTATGGAAAGAGCCCAAATGTCCATTGATGGATGAATGGGTAAAGAAGATGTGATATATATAGAGAGAGAATGGAGTATTACTCGGCAATCAAAAAGAATGAAATCTTGCCATTTGCAACTACGTGGATGGAGCTGGAGGGTATTATGCTAAGTGAAATTAGTCAGTCAAAGAAAGACAAATATCATATGACTTCACTCATATGAGGACTTTAAGAGACAAAACAGATGAACATAAGGGAAGGGAAACAAAAATAATATAAAAACAGGGAAGGGGATGAAACATAAAAGACTCATAAATATGGAGAACAAACTGAGGGTTACTGAGGGGTTGTGGGAGGGAGGATGGGCTAAATGGGTTAGGGGCACTAAGGAATCTACTCCTGAAATCATTGTTGCACTATATGCTAACTAATTTGAATGTGAATTTTAAAAAATAAAAAAAAGTAAATTAAAAACAAGTAAAAAATAGACCTACTCCAGTGATTGTACCATTTTGCACCCCTGTGAGCAGGGTAAGAAAGGACATGTTTTCCCACATTCCTACCAACTGAGTGTATTGACAAACATTTGGATCGTTGGCAATCTAATAGTTAAGAAACAATATC
Source organism: Herpailurus yagouaroundi (assembly GCF_014898765.1). NCBI lineage: Eukaryota > Metazoa > Chordata > Mammalia > Carnivora > Felidae > Herpailurus > Herpailurus yagouaroundi. The sequence goes on along the minus strand of NW_024420231.1, from coordinate 1,630,421 downwards.
TCAGTGTAGTTTTTCATTGCATCTCTCTTAATTAAAGCAAGCTGGAGACTTTTCATACATTTAAAGAAAACTTTTTTTTCTGTTAACAGGCTATATTTCTTACATGTCTTTGATAGGGCTGTTGTTTTATGATGCCTGTACTGATAAGCATTTATATAGCAGGGATATCAACGCTTTGTTAGAGATGTTAGCTGAATATGTGTCTCCCAATGTCTTTAATTGGCTAGCATGTTTTTGCCATGCAGAATTGTCATGTTATTTTTATGTTGTCAAATATATCAATATTTTCCCTTAATGCTCCTGGATATTGATTTATATTGAGGAAACTTGCCTCCACTTCCAGTTTATAGAATAATTCACCTATGTTTTTTCTAATACTCATATGGATTTTTTTTACATTTCATTCAGAACCAATTGGAATCTATCCTGCTATTAAGAAAAGATAAATGGGCCCCTATTTACTTTTTAAACTTATGGTTATCTATCTTAATACTACTTCTTAATCGTGCATTGTACCTCCACTGGTGTGAAATGCTATTTAGTCATCCTCTAGGTTTTTTTTTTTAATGTAATTGGGCCTATGTCACTATTTTCTATCGTTACATTAATCTTTCTGTCAATTCATGGGCCAATAAAATTAAAAGGATCTTTTTTCTTCCACTAACATGGAGCTTTCTCTTTAACACAGGAAACTATGCTTTCTTCCTAGCTCTGCTCTCACTTTGTATCAGTTCCCTGAGGGCTTATATTGATTGGCTTGAATTGACTTTAATGTGTTTAGCATGTAAAAGTAATTTATAAAACTATAAATAGATGAAGCAATCATAATCTTAAAAATGTGTAATTATATCTGCATAGTGGAATAGAAAAATATACAAATGATCACAGTGCTTATCCATAGGAAATAGACTTTCAAGGGTATTTAATGATTTTTTTTTCCTTTTGTGCATTACCCATTTTTAGCTATAATAAAAGTGTCTTGGTTTTGAAGGTGAAAAAATAATAATAATGAATAAATATCCCTAAACCTACCCATAGGGAAGTGGCTCAACATCAGAATGGGGAACATCCCTAAACCCAGGGAATTAAATACTAGGTGGCCCCAGAACTAATTTTTGAATCTATATGACAGTGTCAGGGACAAAATAGATGCCTAAGGGAAGTGCAAGCATATTGCTCAAATAAACCTTACATTCTCAGGGGACTTCAACACCCCACTTACAGCCATGGACAGATCATCTAAATAGAAAAGCAGCAAGGAAACAATGGCTTTGAATGACACACTGGACTGGATGCACTTAACAGATATATTCAGAACATTTTATCCTAAAACAGAAGAATACACATTCTTCTCGAGTGCACATGGAAACTTCTCCAGAATGATCACATATTTGGGATACAAATCAGCCCTCAACAAGTACAAAAAGATTGAGATCATACCGTGCATATCTTCAGACCACAAAACTATGAAACACAAAATCAACCACCAGAAAAAATTTAGAAGGGCGCCTGGGTGGCTCAGTCAGTTGGGTATCCAACTTCGGCTCAGGCCATGATCTCAAAGTTTGGGGTTCAAGCCCCGCATCGGGCTCTGTGCTGACAGCTCAGAGCCTGGATCCTGCTTTGGATTCTGTGTCTCCCTGTCTCTCTGACCCTCCCATGCTCATGCTCTGTCTCTCTCTGTCTCTTGATAATAAATAAGCGTTATTTTTTTTTTTATTTAGAAACACAACAAATACATGGGGACTAAAGAACATCCTACTAAAGAATGAATGGGCTTACCAAGAAGTTAAAGAGGAAATTAGAGAGTACATGGAAGCCAATGAAAATGATAACACCACAGCCCAAAACCTCTGGGATGCAGCAAAGGCGGTCATAAGAGGGAAGTATATAGCAATCCAGGCCTTCCTAAAGAAGGAAGAAAGGTCTCAGATACACAAGCTAACATTGTGCCTTAAGGAGCTTGAAAAAGAACACCAAATAAAATCCCAAAACAGCAGAATATGGGAAATAATAAAGATTAGAGCAGAAATCAATGCTATTGAAATTAAAAAAAAAAAAAACTCAGTAGAACAGATCAATGAAACCAGGAGCTGGTTCTTTGAAAGAAAACAAAATTGATAAACCCCTAGCCATACTGATCAAAAAGAAAAAGGAAAGGACCCAAAGAAAAAATCAAGAATTAAAGCAGAGAGATCGCAACCAACACTGCAGTAATACAAACAATAATAAAAGAATATTATGAGCAATTATATGCTAGTAAATTGGGCAATCTGGAAGAAATGGACAAATTCCTAGAAACATATAAACTACCAAAACTGAAACAAGAAGAAATAAAAAATTTAAACAGACCCATAACCAGTAAAGAAATCAAATTAGTAATCAAAAATCTCCCAAAAAAACAAGAGTCCAGGGCCAGATGCCTTTCCAAGGGAATTCCACCAAACATTTAAAGAAGAATCAACACCTATTCTTTTGAAGCTGTTCCAGAGAAAATTCTGAAAGCAGCAAGGGGTAAACGTGCCCTCACATATAAAGGGAGACCTATAAGACTCGTGACTGATCTCTCTTTTGAAACTTGGCAGGCCAGAAAGAGTTGGCACGAGATTTTCAGTGTGCTAGACAGAAAAAAATATGCAGCCGAGAATCCTTTATCCAGCAAGCCTGTCATTTAGAATAGAAGGAGAGATAAAGGTCTTCCCAAACAAACAAAAACTGAAGGAATTTGTCACCACTAAACCAGCCCTACAAGAGATCCTAAGGGGGACCCTGTGAGACAAAGTATCAGAGACATCACTACAAGCATAAAACATACAGACATCACAATGACTCTAAACCCATATCTTTCTATAATAACACTGAATGTAAATGGATTAAATGCGCCAACCAAAAGACAGAGGGTATCAGAATGGATAAAAAAACAAGACCCATCTATTTGCTGTCTACAAGAGACTCATTTTAGACCTGAGGACACCTTTAGATTGAGAGTGAGGGGATGGAGAACTATTGATCATGCTACTGGAAGCCAAAAGAAAGCTGGAGTAGCCATACTTATATCAGACAAACTAGACTTTAAATGAAAGGCTGTAACAAGAGATGAAGAAGGACATTATATAATAGTGACAGGGTCTATCCATCAGGAAGAGCTAACAATTATAAATGTCTATGCGCCGAATACCGGAGCGCCCAAATATATAAAACAATTACTCATAAACACAAGCAACCTTATTGATAAGAATGTGGTCATTGCAGGGGACTTTAACACCCCACTTACAGAAATGGATAGATCATCTAGACACACGGTCAATAAAGAAACAAGGGCCCTGAATGAGACATTGGATCAGATGGACTTGACAGATATATTTAGAACTCTGCATCCCAAAGCAACAGAATATACTTTCTTCTCGAGTGCACATGGAACATTCTCCAAGATAGATCATATACTGGGTCACAAAACAGCCCTTCATAAGTTTACAAGAATTGAAATCATACCATGAATACTTTCAGACCACAATGCTGTGAAGCTTGAAATCAACCAGAGAAAAAAGTCTGGAAAACCTCCAAAAGCATGGAGGTTAAAGAACACCCTACTAACGAATGAGTGGGTCAACCAGGCAATTCGAGAAGAAATTTAAAAATATATGGAAACAAACGAAAATGAAAATACAACAATCCAAACGCTTTGGGACGCAGCGAAGGCAGTCCTGAGAGGAAAATACATTGCAATCCAGGCCTATCTCAAGAAACAAGAAAAATCCCAAGTACAAAATCTAACAGCACACCTAAAGGAAGTAGAAGCAGAACAGCAAAGGCAGCCTAAACCCAGCAGAAGAAGAGAAATAATAAAGATCAGAGCAGAAATAAACAATATAGAATCTAAAAAAACTGTAGAGCAGATCAACGAAACCAAGAGTTGGTTTTTTGAAAAAATAAACAAAATTGAAGCTGTTCCAAAAAACAGAAATGGAAAGAAAACTTCCAAACTCTTTCTATGAAGCCAGCATTACCTTGATTTGATTCCAAAACAGACAAAGACCCCACTAAAAAGGAGAACTACAGACCAATTTCTCTGATGAACATGGATACAAAAATTCTCAACAAGATACTAGCCAACCTGATCCAACAATACATTAAAAGAATTATTCACCACGACCAAGTGGGATTTATACCTGGGATGCAGAACTGATTCAATATCCCCAAAATAATAAATGTGATACATCATATCAATAAAAGAAAGACAAGAACTACATGATCCTCTCAATAGATGCAGAGAAAGCATTTGACAAAATACAGGATCCTGTTTGATAAAAAACCTCAAGAAAGTAGGGATAAAATGATCATACCTCAAGATCATAAAAGCCATATATGAAGGACCCACAGCTAATATCATCCTCAATAGGGAAAAACTGAGAGCTTCCCCCCTAAGGTTGGGAACACAGCAGAGATATCCGCTCTCACCACTGTTATTCAACATAGTATTGGAAGTCCTAGCCTCAGCAATCAGACAACACAAAGGAATAAAACGCATCCAAATCGGCAAGGAGGAAGTCAAAATTTCATTCCTCGCACACGACATGATACTCTATGTGGAAATCCCAAAAGATTCCACCAAAAAACTGCAAGAACTGATCCATGAATTCAGCAAAGTCACAGGATATAAAATCAATGCACAGAAATTGGTTGCATTTCTATACACCAATAAGAAGCAACAGAAAGAGAAATCAAGGAATTGATCCCATTTACAATTGCACCAAAAACCATAACATACCTAGGAATAAATCTAACCAAAGAGGTGAAAAATCTATACACTCAAAACTATAGATAGCTTATGAAAGAAATTGAAGCAATGGAAAAACTACAGCAAAATCCATGTTCATGGATTGGAAGAAAAAATATTGTTAAAATGTCGATACTACCCAAAGCAATCTACATATTCAATGCAATCCCTATCAAAATAACACCAGCATTCTTCACAGAGCTAGAACAAGCAATCCTAAAATTTGTATGGAACCAGAAAACACCTCGAATACCCAAAGCAATCCTGAAAAAGAAAACCAAAGCTGGAGGCATCACAATCCCAGACTTCAAGATGTATTAATTACAAAGTTGTAATTATCAAGACAGTATGGTACTGGCACAAAACAGACACTTAGATCAATGGAACAGAATAGAGAACCCAGAAATGGACCCACAAACATATGACCAACTAATCTTTGACAAAGCAGGAAAGAATATCCAATGGAAAAAAAAGTCTCTTCAGCAAGTGGTGTTGGGAAAACTGGACAGTGACATGCAGAAATATGAACCTGGACCACTTTCTTACACCATACACAAAAATAAACTCAAAGGGATGAAAGATGTAAACGTAAGACAGGGAGCCATCAAAATCCTAGAGGAGAAAGCAGGCAAAAACTTCTTTGACCTCGGCTGCAGCAACTTCTTACTCAACATGTCTCCAGAGGCAAGGGAAACAAAAGCAGAAATGAACTGTTGGGGCCTCATCAAAATAAAATTGGGAAAAATATTTACAACTTACATCACAAATGGTTATGTTAAAAATATATAGATAGTCATGAAAAAATGGAGAGAGAAATATCCATACACACACACACACACACACACACACACACACACACCGGGAAAGAACAAAGGAGCAATACACACAAACAAGTATTTCACCAAAAATTCCCTAAACATCTAAAATTGCCCAACCTAACTCAAGATAAGACATTCAAAAGGGGGGAAAACCTACCTCTTCTCACCAATTAGATAGTCTGTGAGGAAATCAGCATTCCCATGCATCACTAAAGGTAATATAAAATGGTACAAACCCTGTGGATGGAATTTGAGCTCTCTAGTAAAATTACATATGTATTTCCTCTTAGAACCACTAATCTCTCTTTTAAGAATCTATCCTAAAGAAATAATACAAAAAATGAAAAGGCATATGTACAAGTTTATTCCTTAAAGAAAAATTCATAACAGCAGAAAACTGGAAACAAACAGCTGTCCACCAATAGTGAGTTGTATGACTAAGCTATGGCACATCGATATCCTGGCATACTATGCAGCTAGAAAAGCAATGAGAAAAGAAAAAAGAAAAAAGAAAGAAAAGCAATGAGGACTCCCTCTCTGTACTGCTATGGATATATTGTTTGGTGAAAAAGGCAAGGCGCAGAAAAATGTTTAGAGCTGTTTCTGTCCAATACAGTATTCATAGCCACACAGGTCTATTTAAATTTAAATTAGTTACAATCAGTGTAATTAAAAAAATCAGTTCCTTAGTTGCAATAACCACATTTTAGACACTGTACACCCACATGCAGCTAGTGGCTACCAAGTTGGATAGCACAGATACAGAATATTTTCATTTCTGCAGAAATTTTTATTGCACAACACTGGTGTACAATATGGCATCTTTTACAAATGAACAGGGGAGAGGGGCGCCTGGGTGGCTCAGTCAGTTAAGCATCCGACTTCCACTCAGGTCACAATCTCGCGGTCCGTGAGTTCGAGCCCCGCGTCAGGCTCTGTGCTGACAGCTCAGAGCCTGGAGCCTGTTTTAGATTCTGTGTCTCCCTCTCTCTCTGCTCTTCTTCTGCTCATGCTATGTCTCTCTCTGTCTCAAAAATAAATAAACGTTAAAAAATTTTTTAAAAAAATGAACAGGGGAGAAAACTAATATATGTATATTTCAAATTATATCTTTTAAAACTGGAATGCTAAAACCCAACTGATAAAGAAGATGTGATTTATATATACAATGGAGTATTACTCGACAATCAAAAAGAATGAAATCTTGCCATTTGCAACTACGTGAATGGAACTAGAGGGTATTATGCTAAGTGAAATTAGTCACTAGTCAGAGAAAGACAAATATCATATGACTTCACTCATATGAGGACTTTAAGATAAAAAACAGATGAATGTAAGGGAAGGGAAGCAAAAATGATATAAAAACAAGGAGAGGTACAAAACAAAAGAGACTTTTAAATATGGAGAACAAACAGAGAGTTACTGGAGGGGTTGTGGGAGGGGGGATGAGCTAAATGGGTAAGGGACATTAAGGAATATACTCCTGAAATCATTGTTGCACTATAAGCTAACTTGACATAAATTTTAAAAAAAACAAACCCAACTGATAAAAATGATTACCTATAAGGTGACAGAGGAACCTATAAGCCCAGGATGGAAGGAGATGATGTATATTGCCATAAAAATATAATACATATTTACAGGCTCCATGTAATAAAAAGGACAATCAATAGTGACCAACCCAGTAGCAATGAGCATCTCTAGTTCCCAGACCTAATCCTCTAAAATATTTTCCCCTAAAAGAACCAGGTTTCCTTGAAGAAATAACTGATTCCAGATGACCCTGGACCAAACAGCTCATATCAGAAAGCATATCATACACACAAAAGCCAACCCAAAGAGGCTCCCACAGGCCTAAGATAGAACAATTGAACATCAAAAACATTAATGACTAAAGACTAAAACCTCAAGTATATAAACATCTAGAGTTCATGATGACATTCTTAAAGAAAAAGAAACAACACACGAAACAAACTCATTGTTCACCTTTGGAGGATCCAAGGAAAACAACCCATTATTTTAAAAAGTGGACATAGGGGGTGCCTGGGTGGCTCAATCAGTTAAGTGTCGACTCTTGGTTTCTACTCAGGTCATGATCTCATGGTTCGTGAGAATGAGCACTGTGCTGACAGCAAAGAACCTGCCTGGAATTCTCTCTCTTCCTCTCTCTCTCTGCCCCTCCCCTGCTCACTCGCTTTCTCTCTCTCAAAATCAATAAATAAACATTTTAAAAATTTTTTTAAAAATTAAAAGTGGACACAGTGCAAAAGAAGTAAGCATTCATCCTTCCCTTCTGTGTGGACCATACCACAGTGTAACCATGTAGTTGACAAAAGGAATTTTGTTTTATAGAATCCTAACTAATAAACGCAGAAGAAATTATAGAATTAAAACATCACTCCTTATATCTGTTAAATTAATTTAAATCTAAGCAATTATCTTTAAGCTACAAAAAACCTGAGTTTACAGGTGGATTGAAAATTTAATAAAAGATGGATCAGGCTGACAACACCTGACAGCACATGGGGTAGAAAGGAAAGCTAGAGGAAGGGAAAGCATATGAAACACAGAGGAAAGGGATGAGCATGTTCTCGCCTGTCCCCACTCGGGTCACTGGAAGCTATGCAGTGATGCTGTGCCTCTTCCGCAGCTCCATCCCACAGCCCCCTCCCTGCACACATCAGTGACACTGAAGTCTTCACATCATGGAAATGTGGGTTCATCCCTGCTTGCTGTTTCATGTCCAAGTATTCTCTCTGGTAGTCATGCTATAATGTTCATGTCAGGGCATCACGTTGACAGAATGAAGGAGGCAAAATTAGAATGAGGAACTAATATTTTGAGGTCCTCCTACATGCCCCATGCTATAGGTTGTTGTTTTCAAGTTATTTTCAGATTTTTTTCTTTAAATCCTTAAACTGATGATCTGAGATGGACATTATTACTTCCTTTCTACAGATTGGGAGATACTCAGGCTCAAAGAACAAAATCCATGCTCAAAGAATTCTATGGAGGAAACAAGTGGACACAGAAGCTAACTTGAAGGGGAAAAAACTGGCCAATTCTGTGACAATGTGACCAACAAAACAAATAATTATAATGCTAGATGGTAACCCTTTCAGCAAAATAAGAATCTATGAGGCATAATAGTTAAATAAATGGATGAGTGAATGAATGAATGAATGAATGAATGAATGAATAAAAGGGGACAATGGGAAGCTCTACCCAACATTTGAATGTCAATTAATATATCTAGAAGGAATGACAGAATTATAAAAGCAACACTTAACAACTATCATAGTAATGGGTGATTCAGATAAGAATCATAAATGCATTTTCAGGCTGTACCAAGTCCCACAGGAGTCACAGAGCCACAATGGTAACCATGCTGGCCAAGAAAAGCTCAAAAAAAAAAACAAAACACAGCAACCATCCTGACTTGTCTCCTTACATGCTAGCAACTGAGGAGAACTGACATAACTCACAGTAACTCACCACACATATTCCTCTTAATACATATTCCTCACAGCTTCAACAATACACACACACACACACACACACACACACACACACACACACAGTTATACATAATCTCTCCTCCTTATCACCCAAGAACCCAGAAATTCATCAAGGTGGATTTATTTGGGGATAAAGAAGGAAAACTCCACAATTCAATTTTAACCACACATATAAGGTTGAACACTACTAATCTATTTCATTTTAGTGACTGATTTTTCTCGAGGTGACCTATAGAATTTTCTCTGGAACATTTTTCTCCCTATGTTTAAGTACTTTGCCAATAATATCTAAAAACTAATATAGAAATCTAGGCAAATGAATATTGTGAGGATAAATTTTATGTGTCAACTTGGCAGGGCCACAATGTCCAAATATTTGATCAAACATTCTGGATGTTTCTGTGAGACTACTTTTGAAGAAGATACACATTTAAACGGGTCATCTTTGAGTCAAGCAGTCTGCCATAAGGTGAGTGGTCCTCATCCAATCACTTGAAGGCCTGAACAGCCTAAATGGCTGATTTCCCCTGAGCCAGAAGGGATTCTGCCAGGAGACTGCCTTTGGAATTCATCCTCAACATCAGCACCTTGTGGTTCTCTAGCAGACAGCCTTCAGACTCCAACTGTAACTCACTCCTCAGTCTCCAGCCTGCCAGCCTTCCTTATCAGATTTTGGACCTGCCAACCCTCCACAATCTCATGAGTCAGTTACTTAAAATAAATCTCTATCTATATATAAACATGCTATCATTCTGTTCTTCTGGAGAAGTCTGACTAATACAGGTGTTAAGCATCAAGTATCTTTTCTGACTTAGAGTAACATGTGCTTTCAACCAAAAAGATTCCTGGCAATAATTGGCTACTGACAGTGCAGTGAAAATGTAATACCTGGGAAATGTAATAAAAATACTACCATTGAGGGAACCTACTGAATGGAAGAATATATTTGTGAATAATATATCTGGTAAAGGGTTAATATCCAAAATATATAAAGAACATATACAATTCAACAGCAAAAAAGAAAAACCCACAAATAATTTGATTTAAAAAATGGGCAGAGGACCTGAAAAGACATTTTTCCAAAGAAGGCATAGAGATGGCCAACAGACACATGAAAAGATACTCAACATCATTAATCATCAGGAAAATGCAAATCAAAACCACAATGCGATATCACCTCACATCCATCAGAATGCCTAATATTAAAAAGACAAGAAATAACAAGTGCTGTCAAGGATATGAAGAAAAGGGAACCTTTGTGAACTGTTGGTGGGAACGTAAATTGGTACAGCAACTGTGGAAAAAAGTATGGACATTCTTCAAAAAAATAAAAATGGAACTGCCATACAACTCAGTAATTTCACTACTGGATATTTACACCCCCCAAAAGAAAACACTAGTTTAAAGAGATGTAAATAACCCTACATTTACTGCAGCATTATTTACAATAGCCAAGATATGAAAGTAACCTAAGTGTCCATGATAGGTGAATGGATAAAGAAATGTGCTATACACTCACACGCCCACACACCCACACACACACAGTAATATTACTCAACCATAAAAAAGAATAAGATCTTGCTATTTGTCACAACATGGATGAACGTACAGAGTATTAAGCTAAGTGAAATAAGTCAGAGAAATACAAATACGATATGATTTCACCTATATGTGGAATATGAAAAATAAAACAAATGAACAAACAAAAAAGCAGAAACAGACTCATAAATACACAGAAAAAAATGGTGGTTGCCAGAGGGGAGAGGGATGAGGGGATAGGCAAAACTGGGTAAAAAAAATACTGCCGCTGACAGCAGCATCAGAAAGTATGAACTACACAGAGGTAATCTATATAAGACAATTATGTCCACTGCTGTGCAAGGACTATACTCTGAACAGTGCAAAACATTGCTGAGACAAATTAGACAAGGCCTAAATAAAGGAGGGACATATCATCTTCAGGGGTCAGAAGACTCAGTATCATGAGGCGCCTTGGGTGGCTCAGTCAGTTAAGCATCTGACTCTTGATTTCAGCTCAGGTCATTTGTGAGATTGAGTACCACTTCAGGCTCTGCGTTGACAGCACAGAGTCTGCTTGGGATTCTCTCTCTCCCTCTCTCTCTCTGCCCCTACCATGTCTCTCAAAATAAATAAATAAACCTTTATAAAAAACCCTCAATATCATTAAGATGTCTGTTCACCCCACGGTGATCATAGATGAAATGCAATTCCAAAAAATCCTAGCATACATTTTTTTTGAGAAGAAATTAACAGGCTTTTTCTAAAAGTCATGTGGAAATACAAAGCGCCTAGACTATGAAAACAACTTTGAAAAAGAAGAAGACAGTTGGAAAATAAGCATTACATTATTTTAAGACTCATTATGAATCTACAGTAATCAATACAATGTGCTATTGGGACATATGTAGAAATGTATATCAAAGGAACAAAATGAAGAGTCTACAAATACCCACACATATATAGATAACTGGTTTTTGACAAACCTACAAAGTCAATTCAGTGAAGAAAGGATAGCCTTCTCAACTAATGCTTCCAAGACAAGTGTGTATACATATACACAAACATAAACTGTGATCCATATATTGTACCATATGCAAAAGTCAACTCAAAATGAATCACTAACAAAAGTATAAGGGCTAAAACTATACAAATTCTAGAAGAAAACACAAGAAAAAATCTTGTGGCCTTAAGTGAGGTGAAAATTTCCTAGATATGACACCAAAAGCAATATAAAAACCAAAAATGAACAAATTAAAACTTAGATGTCCTCAAAATTAAAAACTTCTGTTCTTTCAAAGACACTGCTGGAAGAATTAAAAGGCAAGCTTCTGACTGCAAAAAAATATTTGCAAATCTTATGTCTGATAAAGAACTTGTATCCAGAATAAAAAACCTTGCAAAGTCAATACAAAGAAAACCAACACCAAATAAATAAGTGGGCAAAAGATTTGAAAAGATGCTCCACCAAAGAAGGAATACAAATGTCAAGTAAGCAAATGAAAAGATGCTGAACATCATTAGTCATTAGGAAAATGTAATCCCACTATATGCCTCTGAGAATGCCTAAAATAAAAACACTGACCATACCAAGTCCTGACAGAGTTGTGGAGGATGGAACTCTCATATGCTACTGGTGACAATGAAACATTGCACAACCATGTTGCAAAACAGTTTAACACTTTCTTACAAAGTTAATTTTACAAATCCTCTTATTATTTTTTTAATGTTTATTTCTTTCTTTTGAGAGAGAGTGCAGGGAAGGGGCAGAGAGAGAGGGAGACAAAATCCGAAGCAGGCTCTGGGCTCTGAGCTGTCAGCACAGAGCCTGACATGGGGCTCAAACTCTCAAACTGAGAGATCATGACCTGAGCTGAAGTCAGATGCTTAACCGACTGAGCCACCTAGGCGTTCTTACAAATCCTCTTAATAAATACACTTCAGCATTAGAGAGAGAAAGCATATGTCCAAGCAAAGACATATCTAAATGTCCATAGCAGCTTCATTTATAAGATTGAAAGCAACCCAAACACCCATTACCAAGTGAACAGAAAGAACAAATTGTGGTATATCCATAAAATGGAATATTAGGCAATAAAAGGAAGGAAATATTAACGCATGTAAAAAATGGATAAATCTACAAATAATTAGGTTGAAGGAAAGAAGATTGGCAAAACAGAATACACATTGTATGGTTCCATTCACATAAAATTATAGGAAATAACCCTAATCCATAGTGACAGAATATCAGTGGTTGGCTGAGAATGGGGTAAGAGTGACAAGGAGAGAAAGACTGGAGGGAGGTAGATGGGAGCACTACAAAGGGATATGAAGAAGTTTTTTGAGGTGGTTATTTTCATTATCTTGACTGCAGTATTGGATTCACAAGTGCATACATATCAAAAATTATTAAAGCAAAAACTAAATGTGTATAGTATATTGACATTAATCATACCTGAATAAAATATTTGTATTTATATATTCATAATTCTGTGATGCAGTTAATTAAATGAAAGATTCCCACGATTATGTTCTTATAGTATTAACAGATCCACCCTATACATCTTGTCAAATTGATCCATGGTACATAGAACCAAAACAGAAATAATCATTTCCAATGAAATATATCCAAATATTTAGGGAAAGCTAATGTCCATTTCCTTCCAAAGTACAGAAAAACTATTGAGAAAATAGTCATAATGATATCAATGAGTAACTGGTTATTTTAGGGAACATGGTGTGGCTGAGTATCATTATAATAGGGCAAACTCTAGGGTAACAAATGATTTTTAAAATATTAAGTTCTAGGGGCACCTGGCTGGCTCAGTTGGTGGAGCATGTGACTTGATCTCGAGGTCATGAGTTAGAGCCCCACACTGGGTGTGAAATCTACTTAAAAAGCAAAACAAAACAAAATGAAATAATAAAATAAATAGTACATTCTAGTTACTGACATTTTAAACTAATACTTGGAAAATTTCTGGCTCTTTAAAAAAATGTCATTGGGGCGCCTGGGTGGCGCAGTCGGTTAAGCGTCCGACTTCAGCCAGGTCACGATCTTGCGGTCCGTGAGTTCGAGCCCCGCGTCAGGCTTTGGGCTGATGGCTCAGAGCCTGGAGCCTGTTTCCGATTCTGTGTCTCCCTCTCTCTCTGCCCCTCCCCCGTTCATGCTCTGTCTCTCTCTGTCCCAAAAATAAATAAACGTTGGAAAAAAAAAACAAAAAAAATTAAAAAAAAAATGTCATGGAGGCAAACCATAAGAGACTCTTGAACACTGAGAACAAACTGAAGGTTGATTGGGGGTAGGGTAGAGAGGAAAGTGGGTAATGGGCATTGAAGAAGGCACCTGTTGGGATGAGCGCTGGGTGTTGTATGGAAACCAATTTGACAATAAATTATATTTAATATAAAATAAAATTAAATAGAAATTAATTTAATTTAATTTAAAATTTAAAAATGTCATTATATAATGGAAGAAAACTCTGATCACCAGGGGGAAGTCTATATTACAATATCAAATTGCTATGAGGATCTAACAACTGCATATTTCCACACCCATCTATGAGGTACATGAGAATTGCCTATTTATTATTTATATGGTGAGAAAATTTTAAGTATATTTATTGTAAATGCATGTTAAAGACAAACTTCCTTCACCAACTAGACAATTATTTTTCAGCAAAAAAGGGTTTCTCTAAGATGGACCTCAAGGGCTACTACAAATCATATAGCTGCTGAAGGAATGAAATTCCACCTGCTAAACTCTTCTCCCATTAGACCACTTTGTGAATCTCACAAGAGCTATTTCCACATCATACTTTTTGCTCAGAACTATTAACTCACTTGTGCCAGGCATCAATTTCCACCAGGGGTGTGAAGTGTTGGGGTCTCCTGAGAACTGCTGACCTTGAACCTGGAGTAGAAGCTTCAGCAGCCATCAGGACACACATCCTCAGAACCTGCCCTCTTCACGCACCTGATATGAGCTGGGCCACCGTCATGAAGAGCTGCACAGGGAGAAACAGATCCAGCAATCACTATGATTGGGCTCAGCACCATGCCAGACACTGGGTTAGTGGCAATGACACTGATACAACTGGGTCGTGATTGTAACAACCACATGTTTTAATGGGCTTCTCACGGAGCCTTTTTTTCCTCCTTTCTCATTTATCCTCCAAAAACAAAGTTGAGAAGAAGTGACCTGAATTCATACAGACATTCATGAGCACACAGGGCTATGAGTTCACTCATTTGTATCACTGGCTGTTTTCAGCAATCCTGTGGGTGAAGCATTCTCATCCCCATTTTATAGAGGGCTCGGGCTCAGAGTCCTTATCTGTCTTAACTCCCGCGTCTCTGTCTTTAAAGGAAAGCATCTCCAGGACACCCCTGGGGCAGGACCCACACTAACTGCGCCCGGGCGAGAGATTCCCAATGGTTTTACCTACGAGACAGCGGCCGTGCTGACTCCCAAGGCAAGAACGAAGCAACTTGGATCTGAATCCCTTTGTCTCCTTCCATCCCAGGGCGGTTCAGCCCCGACCGCGGGGACCCACACCCTCAACAACGCCCCCAAACACCTGAAGGCGGGCCCCTGCTCTGCTATGGAGGGCACTTCTGTCTCTATTAAAAAGTCGTCACGGTCGCCACGTGACGTCAGGTTTCTATGGCAACCACGAAGCGTGGGCCAGACCTCCACACCCATAATGCCTCTTCACACTCCTCTACCTGGTCACCCAGAGTTGCAAGCAAAGCACCTGACTTTTCAGGCCATCACGTGAGAAAGCATAGTAATTAGAGGCACCAGACTGGGATTGAGCAATTTATGGAACTCTCCCCGTGTTGAAGGAACAAAATATGTCCCTGTCTTCAACAATTTTGCTTCCTTTGAAGAGACACTAG
Organism: Herpailurus yagouaroundi; assembly: GCF_014898765.1. Lineage (NCBI taxonomy): Eukaryota > Metazoa > Chordata > Mammalia > Carnivora > Felidae > Herpailurus > Herpailurus yagouaroundi. Next base: position 1,614,888 of record NW_024420231.1, on the reverse strand, counting down.
GAGAGTATCATCAATATGCAGAGCCCCAGGGAGATAGCTTAGAATTCTGGAAGGTAAACTAGCCCTCGGAGGGTAAACATAAAATTCAAGGCCATGCTAAGCAAGTAGCTATCTGTGGCAGAAAACTGAAAGATTGTCTATAACAATGTGACTGAACAAAAAAAAAAAGTCACTGATTGATCTAGATACATACACAAATAATGTCATTTCAGAAATCTCAGAGTAATTTCAGGGATTCAGGCCTATACTGTTACAGTCAGTTAGTAGGCAGACACCTAGACAGTTGAACCACACATTGCTTTTTTTCCTGGGGAATTCTTATCTTCCATTTCCCATATTTTCTTACAGGTATAGGGACATCTACAACCAAACACATTTAACATCTTTATACACTCACTCCCAAAAGAATCACTTACCTGATTAATGAGGTTGGAAGGACAAATGACTTGCATGGCTCAAGCCCTCTCTCTTCAAAACTGTAGCAAGCTGCCCTTATGGAGCACGTTTTCCTCTGCCCTCCGGGATGATTCTAAAAATAGACTTACAGGTCTTCTTCCCTTTTCTGTGTCTTGCTGTCTCCCCAAGTGTTCTTATGGTCTTGTTCCAAAATGCATGGGCCTTTAAGGAACACCCAAAATACACCCCTTCTCCACATCTGGGCTCTTAAAACACCTAAAAATATGAAAAAGGAATAAAGGAAAAGTATATCTACTTTATTTTTTATACAGGTAATATTGGAGAATGTGGCTTAGATTTGCCACAAGGGAATTAGGTTTCCTATTAATGAACCCCAGAATTGGACACACATTTCTATCCATCAGTGCTGCACAGGGGCAGTCAGAAAAATCAAGGACTACAATGCATATGTATCTGCTGTCTCTTGAAAAAATTCTATGTGTATTCAAGAAGAGTGGCTTCCTTGCAAGGCTATCTCTGTAGCAGGAAAAAGTATTTCAGGACAATTTCTTTGAGAAAAGTTCTCAAGATGACTAAATAGTCCTTTTCTGATTATGTATTTACCAAGCCACCTTCTGAGGATATGGTTTTCCATGTGTCTCAGGGAGCAGTTTGAAGCATTTACCCTATCATTTCCTTGACAAGTATGATTTCATAGAACTCTCTCCTTGCAGAAGGGGATTGGAATAAATTTCTAAATTCCAAGAGTAGGATGAAAATCATAAATCATGAAAATTTTAGTTGGAAATCTTTTCAAAAAGGAATTGAAGAAATGTTCAAAATCAATACCCACACTTAAACTCACACTAACCATAGCCAAAATTATAATTAAGTCCTACAAAACCTTCAAGAATAAGCAAAATCCCTATCTTATCCAATGATTACAGACCACAGAAAAAGAGAGTTCACCAAAAGCACATGTTTTGGATATCCATTTCTGTTTAACAAACATCACCAATAGCCAGTTTTTAATCCCTCAGCATTCTGTGCGCTGACTGGGCTCAGCTAGTTTTCTGCTCCATGTGATATTTGTCACCTGGAGCTGCAGTCATCTGGAGGCTCCAATCACCTGGAACATCCAGTCACTCACGTGGGTCATTGCTGTACATTGTTACTGAGGACTCAGCTGTAGCTGTTCACCTATGCATCTTGGTTCTCCTCCACAGAGCTTTACTTGTGTAGGGTAGCCAGATAAAATCAGGACACCAAGTTAAATTTGAATTACAGATAACTAACAAATAATTATTAGTGTAAGTATTTCACATGCAATATGACTTTGTCTGAAATTCAAGTTCAACTGGGCATCCTGTACATGTAGTTGCTAGATCTAGCAACCCTAGGAGAGGAGCCTATGAATCTAAGTTTAACAACTGACTGAGATGACTTTTCCAATGTGCCTAGTTTGGGAAAAATGAGCAGAACAGAATTGGCAATAAAGAAAAAAATCTGTTAATACCTGACGCTGATGGAATGAAGGGGAAGTGGACACTGGCATACACTATTAAGTGTTAAATGAACATATTCATTTCCTGAGGTCCATATTATCATGCCTTAATGATTTGAATGGCCTTGAAATGGAAGTCTTATTTCTACCAAGAAGGGAAATTCAGAGGAGGGTTTAGAAAAGGATCCCCAAAGTGATTCTGAGCTGCAATCTGGTTAAGGGGCCCTGGGTGACAGGGAAGTTCAGGACCACATCAATTCTCCAATTGAAAGAGGAAAAATAGCTAATATTTATGGAGCAGATTGTTTTGATGTGCCTAGGTCAGGTTCTTCATCTTAGTGGTGGGATTTAATCTCACAATAGCCCTGCTAGTGAGGTATCAGTATTCTCTCTTCATAGATGTATGTTACTCCAAAGCACATGTTCCTGGGCACAGACACAAATGACAAAAAGGTTGCTCCCCATGCCGACTGCCAGAGCCAGGAATGGGACATGACAGTCTGGGCACCATTAGTTACTAACGGCAAGTTTTAGCAAAGGTATCAGGACACGTTCTATTGAGGTGGTTAATCTCTGTTCTTCTGGTGTTTCCACTCCCTGCTGTAGGGTGCCAGGCTTGGTTCCCCCCCTGCCCCGGCCTCAGGGGGAGTTGGGGAGGGGCCTGGAAGCAGAAGCTGTCTGAAGCCTGCGTTTGGAAATTAAATTTATGGAAATGATTTGGATGCTTGTACCTGGTAGGTAGGAAAAAGCCTCTGAGGACACAGAGAAGGGATTAGGTTGGAGGTCTACAGGTCTCTTCAGGAGTAGGGACTTTCATAAACTTCATAAACGCTGGGCTTCATAAAAACTGGGGGTATCTCCGTGGATGGTCCATCAAGGCTGGGCATCTAGTTGTAATGGATTTTCTAGTATGGACACAGATATGGATGAAGCAAGAATGGCATTCCAGCTTTTTCCTTAATTACAATACATCATGCATTCTCAACAAAGTTGACATTACACCAGAGGGTTGAAGATTGATTCTTGGGGGTAGAGTTTTCATAGATATTAAAATGGTTGGTGAACCTTCAAAGGACCACAGTATAAAAACAAATAAAATACATTTGTGATATTAAAAATGTCATATTTCTCATTTGGTCCTCAGTTGGTTAAGTGTCTGACTCGTGGTTTTGGCTCAAATTATGATCTCATGGCTCATGGGTTTGAGCCTCACATCAGGCTCTGCACTGAGAGTGTGGAGCCTGATTGGGGATTCTCTCTCTCTCTCTCTCTCTCTCTCTCTCTCTCTCTCTCTCTCTCTTCCCCTTGCCCCCTTTCTATTTCTCTCTCTTTCTCTACCTCTCTTTCTCTTTCTCCCTCAAAAATAAGTAAATAAGCATTTTTTAATGTCATATTCCATTGGGGAGTGGGGTTGCAGATGATTCAGCCAAAAATGTCTGAAAAGGATCCTTGGAGAGGGTGATAATGAAAAAAGGTTGACAAACACGTCATGTACACAGTGACCTTTTATGTATGTAATGGCCCATCAGGAGTTATGTACAGGTTATTTAAGCTTCCCCATGGATACACACTCAACAATCACTCCAGGTGGTGACAGTGATGGTGATGGTGATGGTGATGATGATGATAATTATAAAAATGAAATCCTGCCCCTAAGGTAAAGAGAATTGTGTATGTGAATTGTTGTTGGTTTTTAAGATGATCGAAAAGGATCAGTCAGAACAGGTATTTCCTCTGGGAAAGATGATATAGAGGGTAGGAAATTAATGTTTACAAAATTAGTGTAAACAAGTGGTATTCTAAATTGTAATCTGCTTTAATCTTTTTTTTAAGTAGTCTCCATCGTCAAAATGGGGCTTGAACTCAAGACCCCAAGATCAAGAGTCACAAGCTCCACTTACTGAGCCAGCCAGGCTCACCTTATCCTAACACTTATTCAAGTTACTTATTTAATCCCATAGTTCATATCAGTGTAGGAAGTTAGGAGAGGTTAAGAAAATCGGGAAAACTGCTTTGAAAACCCACTCAGTGGAGGAACCTGGAATTATTCTAAAGATTTTCCCATTGTGTCCTGAAGATGCCAAGCTTCTGATGTTCTAAATATTTCTGGGCATTGACATTCAATGCTGCCCAAAGTGTTGTTTAACTTATTAACAATAATCTCTGTAACTTTTAAATTATAATATTATTGTGAATTTTAAACCACTGTGAAAGGCAATTTTTTATTCCCATTGTTTTCTACCCCAATTTGGGTCTCTTGGAGATCTAGAGAGGAAGTGAATATGAAGATACTGCTGAAAGGGCTTCAAAAAGCATGGTAAATATTAGAAAACCATAGAAAAATATAACACTGACTGAGGAGTTTTTAATAATGTAAATATAGTTTATATCTGTGTGGATTTCACTGTAGGTATAATATATAAAGCCAACATACCAGAAAGGGGGGGAGGAGGATAAGGGACCCTATTAAGGTGAGGTTTCTATATATTAATGGAAGTGGTAAAGTACTGATTTTAAGTGGACTGTGAAGGGGTGCCTGGGTGCCTCAGTCTGTTAAGTGTCTGGCTTTGGCTCAGGACATGATCTTATGATTTGTGGGTTCGAGGCCCATGTTGGGCTCCATGCTGACAGCTCAGAGCTTGGAGCCTGCTTCAGATTCTGTGTCTCGGTCTCTCTCTGCCCCTCCCCCGCTCGTGCTCTGTCTTGGTCTCTCTCTTTCTCAAAAATAAAGTAAGAATTGAAAAAAATTTAAATGGACTGTGAAAAATTAAGTAGGTAGTTTGTAATCCATAGAATGGCCATAAAAATGTTATACAAAGATATATTCAAAACCACAATAGAAAAATTAAAGTGAGGTATGAGAAAGCATTCAAATGAGACAAAGAAAGTCAATAAAAGGGAAAAGGAATAATGAAAAATAGAGGGGACAAAAAAATAATAAAGTAGTAGATCTGAATTGAAACATCAATAATTACATTATTTGTCAGTGGTCTAAATACATAATCAAATGACTGAGATTGTCAAAGTGGATTTAAAAATCAAAATAAAACAAAAAGGTCCCAACTCTATGTTGTCTACAAGAAACTCCCTTCAAATATGATACAGGTAGCTTAAAAGTAAAAGGATGAATGCAAATATACCATGCAAACACTGATCAAAAAAAAAAAAAGCAGAAACATATGCATTATCAAACAATTTAGACTTGAAAGCATACACAGCTAACAGAGATAAAGAGGGTCAGTCAATTAGCCAAAAAGATATAATAATTTTAAATGTGTACTGTATTATGTCTAACAGCAATCTAAAATACATGCAGCAAAAGTGATAAGATAAATAAATCCACAATTATAATTGAGGTCTTCGACACTCCTTTCTCAGAATTAGTGGACAAAGAATCAGCAAGGTTATAGATAAACTGAACACCACCATCAACCAACTGGATCTAACTGACATTTATAGAACACTTCACCCCAAAGCAGCAGAATACACACTCTTTTCAAATGCACATGTAACATTAGGCAAGATCAATTACACCGTGGGTCATAAAACAAACCTTAACAAATTTAAAGAATTGAAACCAAACAGAATGTGTTATCTGACAATAATGAAATAAAACTCTAGAAATCAATAATAGAGAGATCACAGGAAAATCTCCAAGAACTTGGAAACTAAACAATACATATCTAATTAATTCATGAATCAAAGAGGTAGTCTCAAGAAAAATAAAAAATGTACAGAACACAGAGAAAGGGTTACAATGGTGGAGGAGTAAGGCAACCCTAAGCTTGCCTCCTCCCCCCATACAGACAGATAAATATTGAAACATTCTGAAGAACCAAGAAGTTAATTAGAAGCCTTAGAGAACAAAACTGCATATCTACAAACAGAAAAAACAATGGGTGGAAACTTGTCTTAACAAGCAGACTGGGGGCACCTGGGTAGCTCAGTCAGTTGAATGACCAACTCTTGATACTAGCCCAGGTCGTGATATCATGGTCATGAGATCACATCCCACATTGGGCTCTGCACTGGGTATGGAGCCTGCTTAGGATTCTTTCACTCACTCTCTCTCTCTCTCCTCCATCCTCTCTCTCTCTCTCTCTCTCTCTCTCTCTCTCTCTCACTCTCTCTCTCAAAATAAATAAATAAACATTTTTAAAAATGAATAAAATATGGGCTGAAGATCTGATACACATTAAAAACAATGACAACAAACAACAACAACCAGACCAAAACACACATAGGATCCAACTTTTATTATTTTTTTAAATTTTTTAATTTTAATTTTATTTTATTATTTTTTTCCTCCAAAAGGACAAGACAGAGTAATTCACCCCAAAAGAAAGAACAGGAAGAAGTTATGGCCAGGGATTTAATCAATACAGTTATAAGTAAGATGTTTGGACTAGGATTTCAAACAATTATAAGGATCCTACTTGGGCTTGAAAAAAGCAGAGATAAAAGATAAAAGAGTTAAAATCTAGTCAAGCCAAAATTAAAAAGGCTATAACCGAGATGCAAATCCAAATGGATATCATAACAGTGAGTATGGACAAAGCAGAGAAATGAATTAGTGATATAGAAGATAAAATTATGGAAGATAATGAAGCTGAAAAAAGAAGGAAAATGGATCATGGATATAGACTTAGGGAACTCAGAGACTTATCAAAATGGAATAACATTCATATCATAGAAGTCACAGAAAATGAAGAAAGAGAAAAAGTGTCAGAAGGTTTATGTGAGAAAATTATAGCTGAAAACTTCCCTAATCTGGGGAAGGACACAGACATCAAAATCCAAGAAGCACAGAGAACTCCCATTAGATTCAAGGAAAGCCAACCATTGTCAAGGCATATCATGGTCAGATTCACAAAATACACAGACAAGGAAAGAATCCTGAAGGCAGCAGGGAAAAAAGTCCTTAACCTACAAGCGAAGACAGATCACATTTGCAGCCAATCTGTCCACAGAAACGTGGCAGGCCAGAAGAGAATGTCAGTATATATATAATGTGCTGAAAGGGAAAAATATACAAGCAAGAATACTTTATCCAGCAAGGTTGTCATTCAGAATAGAAGCAAAGATAAAGAGTTTCCTAGACAAACAAACACCAAAGGGGTTCTTGACCACTAAACCAGCCCTTAAGAAATATTAAGGGGGATTCTTTGAGTGGGGGGAGAAAGACCAAAAGCAACAAAGACTAGAAAAGACCAGAGAACATCACCAGACACAAACTCTACAGGCAAAACAATAGCACAAATTCATATCCTTTACTAAGGACTCTTAATGTAAATGGACTAAATGTTCTAATAAAAAGACATAGGGTATTGGGACTCCTGGGTGGCTCAGTTGGTTGGGCATCCGACTTTGGCTGAGGTCATGATCTGGCTGTTCCCAAGTACTAGCCCCGCGTCGGGCTCTGTGCTGACAACTCAGAGCCTGAAGCCTGTTTCGGATTCTGTGTCTCCCTCTCTCTCTCTGCCCCTCCCCTGCTTCTACTCTGTCTCTCTCTCAAAAATAAATAAGCATTAAAAAAAGTCTTTTTAAAGACATAGGGTATCAGAATGGATTAAAACAAAAAACAAGAAACAAGACCCAACTATGCTGCCTACAGGAGACCCATTTTAGACATAAAAACATTGGCAGTTGAAAGTGAGGAGATGGAGATCCATCTATCATGCTAATAGGTGCCAAAAGAAAGCCAGAGTAGCCATACTTATATCAGACAAGCTAGATTTTAAACCAAAGATTGTAAGATGAAGAAGGGCAATATATCATAATTAAGGGGTCTATCCATCAAAAAAAATCTAACAACTATAAATATTTATTTCCCCAACTTGAGAGCCCCCAAATATATATATTAATAATTAAATTAATTTATTAATTTAATAATATTAATAAATTAAATTAATTTATTAATCAATAAAGTAAAGTAATAAATATATATTAATAAAAAACATAAACAAACTCATTGATAATAATACAAAAATCGATGGGGACTTTAAAACCACACTTTCAGCAATGGACAGATCATCTAAGCAGAAAATGAAGTAGGAAACAATGGCTTTGAATGGCCAGATGGACTTAACAAATATACTCAGAACATTCCATCCCAAAGCAATGGAATAAACATTCTTTTTTTGAGTGCATTCTCCAGAATAGATTACATACTGGGTCACAAATCAGCCCTTAACAAGTACAAAAAAAAAAATTGAGATCATACCGTGTATATTTTGAGACCACAACACTATGAAATTTGAAGTCAGCCACAAGAAAAAATTTGCAAAAACCTACTAAGAACATCCTACTAAGGAATGAATGAGTTAACAAGGATTTTTTTTTAATTTTTTATATGAAATTTATTGTCAAATTGGTTTCCATACAACACCCAGTGCTCCTCCCAACAGGTGCCGTCCTCAATGCCCATCACCCACCCACCCCACCCTCCCACCCCCCATCAATCCTCAGTTTATTCTCAGTTTTTAAGAGTCTCTTATGGTTTGGCTCCTTCCCTCTCTAACTTTTTTTTTCCCTTCCCCTCACCCATGGTCTTCTGTTAAGTTTCTCGGGATCCACATAAAAGTGAAAACATATGGTATCTGTCTTTCTCTCTATGACTTATTTCACTTAGCATAACACTCTCCAGTTCCATCCACGTTGCTACAAAAAGCCATATTTCATTCTTTCTCATTGCCAAGTAGTATTCCATTGTGTATATAAACCACAATTTAAGGACATGGAAGCAAATGAAAATGAAAACAAGACAGTCCAAAACTTCTGGGATAAATCCAAGACAGTGCTAAGAGGGAAGTATATTGTAGTACAAGCCTACTTGAAGAAGAAAGAAAGGTCTCAAATACACAACCTAACCTTACACCTAAAGGTGCTAGAAAAGGAACAGCAAATAAAGCCTAAAGCCAGCAGAAGAAGGGAAATAATAAAGATTAGAGCAGAAATAAACAACGTAGAAACAAACAAACAAAAAAAAAAAAACTCTGTAAAAGATATATATAAATATAAGATCTTTTTTTTTAAAAATAAACAAAATTTATAAACCCCTAGCCAGTCTTATATAAAGAGAGAGAGAGAGAGAGAGAGAGAGAGAGAGAGAGAGAGAGCGCCCAAATAAATAAAATCACAAATCAAAGGGGAGAGATCACAACCAACACCACTGTAATACAAACAATTATAAGAGAACATTATGAAAAATTACATGGCAACAGACTGGTCAATCTGGAAGAAATGGATAAATTCTTAGAAACTTACAAACTACCAAAACTGAAACAGAAAGAAATAGAAAATTTGAACAGACCCATAACCAGCAAAGAAATGGAATAAGTTATCAAAAATCTCCCAACAAAAGTCCAGGGCCAGATGGCTTCCCAGAATTCTACCAGACATTTAAAGAACAGTTAATACCTATTATTCTCAAACTTTTTCAAAAAATAGAAATGGAAGGAAAACTTCCAATATCATTCTATGAGGCCAGCATTACCTTGATTCCAAAACCAAAGACCTCACTAAAAAGAAATACAAGCCCAAATCCCTGATAAACATGAATGCAAAAATTTTCAACAAGATACTAGCAAATTAAATTCAACAGTACATTAAAAGAAGTATTCACCATGATCAAGTGGGATTTATTCCTGTGCTGCAGGGCTGGTTCAATTATTTGTAAATCAATCAATGTGATACACCACATTAATAAAAGAAAGGATAAGAATGATATGATCCTTCCAATAAATGCAGAAAAGGCCAATAAATGCAGAGAAAGCATTTAACAAAATACAGCATCCATTCTTGATAAAAACTCTCAACAAAGTAGGGATAGATGGAACATACCTCACCATCACAAGGACAATATATGAAAGACCCACAGCTAATATCATCATCAACGGGAAACAACTGAGAGCCTTTCCTATGGTCAGGAACAAGACAAGGATGTCCGCTCTCACCATTACCATCTAACATAGTACTGGAAGTCTCAGCCTCAGAAATCAGAAAACAAAAAGAAATAAAAGGCATCCAAATTGGCAAGGAAGAAATCAAACTTTAACAATTTTCAAATTTTCACCATATTCTACTCTATGTAGAAAACCCAAAAGACTCCACTAAAAAATTACTAGAAGTAGTATATGGATTCAGCAAAGTGGCAGGATATAAAATGGACATATAGAAGTCTGTTGCATTTCTGTACACAAATAACTAAGCATCAGAAAAAGAAACCAAGGAACTGATCCCATTTGCAAATGCACCAAAAGCAATTAGATGCCTAAGACTAAACTTAACCAAAGAGGTAAAAGATCTATACTCTGAAAACAACTGACAGAAAGAAATTGAAGAGAACACAGAAATGGAAAAGCATTCTATGCTCATGGATTGGAAGAAAAAACAGTGCTAAAATGTCTATAGTACCCAAAGCAATCTACACATTTAACGCAATCCCTATCAAAATACCCCCAGCATTTTTCACAGAGCTAGAACAAACAATCCTAACATTTGTATGGAACCACAAAAGATTCTGAATATCTAAAGCAATATTGAAAAATAAAGACAAAACTGGAGGCATCAGAATTCTGGATTTCAAGCTATATTGTAAAGCTGTAGTCATCAGACAGTATGGTACTGGCACAAAAACAGACACACAGATCAATGGAACAGAATACAAACTTATAAATGGAACCACAACTTATATGGTCAACTCATCTTCAACAAAGCAGGAAAGAATAACCAATAGAAAAAGAAAACAGTCTCTTCAACAAATGGTGTTGGAAAAACTGGACAGCAACATGCAGAAGAATGAAACTGGACCACTTCTTACACTGTCCACAAAAATAAATGCACAATGGATGAAAGACTTAATGTGAGACAGGAAATCATCAAAATCCTAGAGGAGAACACAGGCAATAACCTCTTTGACCTCAGCTGAAGCAACTTCTTACTAGACACATCACCAAAGGCAAGAAAAACAAAAGCAAAAAATGAACTATTGAGACCTCATCAAGATAAAATTTCTGCACAGCAAAGGAAACAATCAACAAAACAATAAGACACCTTATGGAATGGGAGAAGATATATGCAAATGACATATCAGATAAAGGGTTAGTATCCAAAGTCTATAAAGAACTTATTAAACTAAACACCCAAAAAACAAATAATCTAGTTAAGAAATAGGTAGAAGAAATAAATAGACACTTTTCCAAGGAAGACATCCATATGGCTAACAGACACATGAAAAGATGCTCAACATCACTCATCATCAGGAAAATACAGATCAAAACTACAAAGAGATATCACCTCACACCTGTCAGAATGGCTAAAATTAACAATGCAAGAAACAACAGGCATTGGCAAGGATGCAGAGAAAGGGGAACCCTCTTGCACTGTTGGTGGGAATGCAAACTGGTGCAGCCACTCTGGGGAACCATATGGAGGTTCCTCAAAAAGTTAAAAATATAACTGCCCTATGATCCAGCAATTGCACTATTTGTTTTTATCCAGAGGATACAAAAATACAGATTCAAAGGGGTACATGCACCCCAATGTTTATAGCAGCATTATTAACAATAGCCAAGCTATGGAGAGAACCCAAATGTCCATCGACTGAAGAATGGGTAAAGAAGATGCGGTATATCTATACAATGGAATGATACTCAGCCATCAAAAAGAATGAAATCTGGCCATTGGCAATGACATGGATGGAGCTAAGTGAAATAAGTCAATCAGAGAAAGACAAATACCATATGATTTCATTCATATGTGGAATTTAAGAAATAAAATAGATGAATATATGGGAGGAGAAAAAAAAGTTAGAGGGAAACAAACCTTAAGATAATCTTAAAGATAGATAACAAACTGAGGGATAATGGAAGGAGATGGGTGGGGGTGGGGTTAGATGGGTGATGGGTATTAAGGAGAGCCCTTTTTGTGATGAGCACTGGGTGTTGTATGTAAGTGATAAATCACTGAATTCTACTCCTGAAACCAATATTGCACTGTATGTTGACTAACTAGAATTCAAATAAAAATTTGAAAAGAGAAAATGTATTGAATACAATTTAAATGAAAATACAAAACAAAAAACTACAGCTATCAAAATTTTGGGGTCAGAAAACAGTTTGTTGTCAGGGTTGAGAATGGGTGACTACAAAGAGAGCAGGGGAATTTGGGGGCAAAATGGAACTCATATATCTTTGATTGTAGTAGTGGATACACAATTGTATGAATTTTTCAAGACTCATGGAACTGTATACTAAGGGAGTGAATTTTATTTTCTCTAAATCATTCTTTAATCAGAATAAGTTTAATGTTTATTTATTTTTGTGAGAGAGACAAAGCGAGAAGAAGGTAGGGGCAGAAAGGGAGGGAGACACAGAATCCGAAGCAGGCCCCAGGCTCCGAGCTGTTAGCACAGAGCCCAACGCGGGGCTCGAACTCACAAACCAGAGATCGTGACCTGAGCCAAAGTCAGACACTCAACCGACTGAGCCACCCAGGCGCCCCTAATGAGAATAAGTTTAAAAACATTTATATTGTTAAATGAAGAACATAAGTAGATCACTGTTATTCTGTGATTCTAATTTCATATCTAAAAAACAAATAAATCAGTTGATGAAAAGACCAATGTATCCAGTCATGTATGTATATTTCAATATGTACAGAAAAATGGATGCCAGGTAAAATCAAATCATGGTACTGGTTACCTTTAGGGAATAGGATGGAGGAATATTGTTCAGGAAAGAGACTTTACTTTGGTTGTGAGGCATTTTAAACTGCACATAAATTATTTTTATTTATAATTCATTATGAAATAGCATGTATGGAAGATGATCTGATAGCGGGTAAGGGTACTGAGGAGAAATATAAAAATGATTTTCAGTAGGAGTGCCTGGGTGGCTCAGTGGGTTAAGCATCTGACTCTTGGTTTTGTCTCAGGTCATGATCTCATAGCTCATGGATTCAAGCCCCACATCAGGCTCTGCGCTGACAGTGCAGAGCCTGCTTGGGATTCTCTCTCTCCTCTCTTTCTTTCTCTGCCTCTACCTAACTCATGTTCTCTCTCTCTCAAAATAAATAATAAAAATTTTGAAAATTATTTTCAATATATACTTAAAACATATTTTTCTTTGTTCCACTAAAATTAATGTAGTAATGATAACTAGCTCATATGATTTATGATATAAAAATGCAAAAATAACATGTTCAGTGGATGCAGCTAAAATTTAAATAAATGTGATCTATATTCCTTCTGAATTTGGGTTCATTAAAGGAAAATGTTATGCCCTGGGTGACTAATAATATTATCTTTTAAAGAACATTAAATGATCAGGAACTGTAGCCAAGTATTTTTATAATAGAAAAAAAGTGTCACGGAGGAATACAGGCCTCTTGTCATGAACATAAGAGTTTCTAGGTGTTTCAGACCCAGACAAGGAAAGTGGGCTGTGTTTCTCAGTGACCTCTGTCCTACCTTAGGAAGGCGTATAGGTTGGCCTGAACCCCATGAAGGATCAGCTGCCTCCCAACCCACTTTGCCTTGTGCAATACATTCACTGAGGTGGGACAATTAAGAGTCTCACTAATAAGACCAAAGCCTGTGACATGTCATCACCACTCTCACCAGCCACTAGCCATACATCAGTTTTCCATAGTAACAGGGACACAGTCCTGTTACCTCAGCAACAGAGGCTCCATCCATAAGGCTGCTCTTCCTGAATGCTCTGTTCTGTTTGCAAGAAAGGGTAATATTTCTAATCTCAGAGTCAAACACCTTCTTGACTGCCAATAGTAAGTGGGCTCTCACGTGTTTACAAACTCTCCAGAACCTTGCCAGTACTCTGCAGGTAGAATGCAAAGTCCTGACCAGAGCCAATAGGGCCCTGTGTGCTCTGGCCCCTGCCTTCCTTACTAGTCCTATCTGGGGCCACTCACTCTGATACATTGGCCTCATTCCATTTCAAAAGGGCCAAACTACTTCCCACCCCAAGGCCTTTACACATGCTTCTCCCCCTGCTTAGGAATCTCTCTGACCCTAGCTCTCTCCTGCTCACACTTCAGGTTACACTTTTCTTTTTAAGTTTATTTATTTATTTTGAGAGAGAAAGAGAGAAAGCATGCGTCAGGAAGAAGCAGAGAGAGAGGGAGAGAAAGAGAGAGAGAGAGAGAGAGAGAGAGAGAGAGAATCCCAAGCAGGCTCCACACTGTCAGCACAGAGCCCAATGTGGGGCTTGAACCCACAAACTGTGACATCATGACCTGAGCCAAAGTCAGACACTTAACCAACTGAGCCACCTGGGTATCGCTCAGGTTGCCCTTTACTTATTTATTTTTTTAATTTTTTTTAATGCTTATTTATTTTTGAGACAGAGATAGACAGAGCACGAACGGGGGAGGGTCAGAGAGAGGGAGACACAGAATCCAAAACAGGCTCCAAGCTGTCAGCACAGAGCCCGACGCGGGGCTCGAACTCACGGAGTTGCGAGATTGTGACCTGAGCCGAAGTCGGCCGCTCAACCGACTGAGCCACCCAGGCGCCCCCTTATTTATTTTTAAAATATATGAAATTTATTGTCAAATTGGTTTCCATACAACACCCAGTGCTCATCCCAAAAGATGCCCTCTTCAATACCCATCACCCAGCCCCCCTCCTTCCCACCCCCCATCAGCCCTCAGTTTATTCTCAGTTTTTAAGAGTCTCTTATGCTTTGGCTCTCTCCCACTCTAACCTCTCTCTCTCTCTTTTTTTTTTTCCTTCCCCTCACCCATGGGTTCCTGTTTAGTTTCTCAGGATCCACATAAGAGTGAAAACATATGGTATCTGTCTTTCTCTGTATGATTTATTTCACTTAGCATAGCACTCTCCAGTTCCATCCACGTTGCTACAAAGGGCCATATTTCATTCTTTCTCATTGCCACATAGTACTCCATTGTGTATATAAACCACAATTTCTTTATCCATTCATCAGTTGATGGACATTTAGGCTCTTTCCATAATTTGGCTGTTGTTGAGAGTGCAGGTTGCCCTTTAAATGTAATTTCTCACAGAGGATTTTTTTACCTCCTTACCATCTAAATTAGATCCCCAATATTGCTCCTTCACAGGATTCTGGACTTTGCCCCATGAAGGCCACTTGAGCAAAAGTACTTGACAAAAAGGGAAAGATGCAAGTAAAGTAGATAGCACAGTGCCTGGAACATAGTAATTACTCAATCCAGTACCATACCTTAATTGACCTGCTCCATGGTATAATTCACTTTGGTAGCTGAGGAGACAGGAAAAAAGAGAGGAGATAACTCACCCAAGGTCCTGTCAACAGTGAAGACTCAGGCATTGAGACTCAGGCAATGCTTATAACTCTTGCTCGTGTCCCTCCCTGCAGATCCACACAAAATGTTTCATCTTTCTGGAGCTCCAAGAGGACCCAGCCTCCCAGCTTATGAATACACCTGAACTGAGCCTACTGGACCCAAAAAGGCCACAGCAAAGCCTTATCATTCAATGGAATATATTAAATCTTTTTCTCCCACCCCACTCAATCAGACAACTCATTCTGTAGCATTTTTTTTTATTTTAAATTTATTTATTTAAACACAAGTTAGCCAACATACACTGCAGTATTGGCTCTAGGAGTAGAACTTGGTGATTCATCACTTACGTACAACACCCAGTGCTCATCCCAACAAATGCACTCCCCAATTCCCATCACCCACGAAGCCCATCTCCCTACCCACCTCCTGTCAAGTAACCCCCAGTCTGTCCTCTGTACTTAAGAATCTCTTATCGTTTCCTTCCCTCTCTGTTTTTATCCTATTTTTCCTTCCCGTACCCTATGTTCATCTGTTGTGTTTCTTAAATTGCACATATGAGTGAAATCATATATTTGTCTTTCTCTGCCTGACTTAATTCTCTTAGCATAATAAACTCTAGTTCCACCCATGTTGTTGCAAATGGTAAGATTTCATTCTTTTTATTTTTTATTTTTTTTGTTTTTGCCTTTGATTTTGATGTCTCTGATTTCCTTTTGTTGTCTGGTGATGCTAGAACTTCCAATACTGTGTAACAATAGCGGTGAGAGTGGACATCCCTGTCGTGTTCCTGATCTCAGGCGGAAAGCTCTCAGTTTTTCCCCATTGAGGATGATATTAGCTATGGGCTTTCCATAAATGGCTTTATGAGGTTTAAGTATGTTCCTTCTATCCCCACTTTCTCGGGAGGGGGTTTATTAAAAAAGAATGCTGAATTTTGTCAAATGCTTTTTCTGCATCGATAGGCAGGATCTTTTCTTTTCTTTTATTAATGTGATGTATCACATTGATTGATTTGCCAATATTTAACCAGCCCTGCAGCCCAGGAATGAATCCCACTTGATCATGGTGAATAATTTTTTTTTAATAATTTTTTTTAATATACTGTTGAATTCGATTTGCTAGTGTCTTCTTGAGAATTTTTGCATCCATATTCATTCAGGGATATTGGCCTGTAGTTCTCTTTTTTGCTGGGTCTCTGTCTGGTTTAGGAATAAAAGTAATGCTGGCTTCATAGACTGAATCTGGAAATTTCCTTCCCTATTTTTTGGAACAGCTTGAGAAGGATAGGTATTATCTCTGCTTTAAATGTCTGGTAGAATTCCCCAGGGAAGCCATCTGGGCCTGAATCTTATTTGTTGGGAGACTTTGGATAACTGATTCAATTTCTTCACTGGTTATGGGTCTGTTCAAATTTTCTATTTCTTCCTGTTTGAGTTTTGGAAGTGTGTGGGTGCTTACGAATTTCTCCATTTCTTCCAGGTTGTCCAGTTTGCTGGCATATAATTTTTCATAGTATTCCCTGATAATTGCTTGTATTTCTGAGGGATTGGTTGCAATAATTCCATTTTCTTTTTTTTTTTTCAACGTTTATTTATTTTTGGGACAGAGAGAGACAGAGCATGAACGGGGGAGGGACAGAGAGAGAGGGAGACACAGAATCGGAAGCAGGCTCCAGGCTCTGAGCCATCAGCCCAGAGCCCGACGCGGGGCTCGAACTCACGGACCGTGAGATCGTGACCTGGCTGAAGTCGGACGCTTAACCGACTGCGCCACCCAGGCGCCCCAATAATTCCATTTTCATTCATAATTTTATATATTTGGGTCATCTCCTTATTCTTTTTGAGAAGCATGGATAGAGGTTTATCAATTTTTTTTTTATTTTTTCAAAAAACCAACTTTTGGTTTCATCGATCTGCTCTCCAGTTTTTTTAGATTCTATATTGTTTATTTCTGCTCTGATCTTTATTATTTCTCTTCTTCTGTTGGGTTTGGGGTGTCTTTGCTGTTCTACTTCTCATTCCCTTAGGTGTGCTGTTAGATTTTGTATTTGGGATTTTTCTTGTTTCTTGAGATAGGCCTGGATTGCAATGTATTTTCCTTTCAGGACTGCCTTTGCTGCATCCCAAAACGTTTGGATCGTTGTCTTTTCATTTTCATTTGTTTCCATATATTTTTTAATTTCTTCTCTAATTGCCTGGTTGACCCATTCATTCTTTTAGTAAGGTGTTCTTTAACCTCCACGCTTTTGGAGGTTTTCCAGACTTTTTCCTGTGATTGATTTCAAGTTTCACAGCATTGTGGTCTGAAAGTGTGCATGGTATGATCTCAATTCTTGTATACTTATGAAGGGCTGTTTTGTTTTTTTTTTGGTTTTTTTTTGTTTTTTTTTAATTTTTTTTTCAACGTTTATTTATTTTTGGGACAGAGAGAGACAGAGCATGAACAGGGGAGGGGCAGAGAGAGAGGGAGACACAGAATCGGAAACAGGCTCCAGGCTCTGAGCCATCAGCCCAGAGCCTGACGCGGGGCTCGAACTCACAGACCGCTAGATCGTGACCTGGCCGAAGTCGGACGCTTAACCGACTGCGCCACCCAGGCGCCATGAAGGGCTGTTTTGTGACCCAGTGTGTGAACTATCTTGGAGGATGTTCCATGTGCACTAGAGAAGAAAGTATATTCTGTTGCTTTGGGATGCCGAGTTCTAAACATATCTGTCAAGTCCATCTGATCCAATGTTTCATTCAGGACCCTTGTTTATTGATCCTGTGTCTCAATGATCTATCCATTGTTGTAAGTGGGCATTAAAGTCCTCTACAATTACTAAATTCTTATCAATAAGGTTGCTTATGTTTGTGATTGTTTTATATATTTGGGGGCTTCTGTATTTGGTGCATAGACGTTTATAATTGTTATCGCTTCCTGATGGATAGACCCTGTAATTATTATATAATACCCCTCTTCATCTCTTGTTACAGCCTTTAATTTAAAGTCTAGTTTGTCTGATATAAGTATGGCTACTCCAGCTTTCTTTTGACTTCCAGTAAATAGCATGATAGATAGGTCTCCATCCCCTCACTTTCAATCTGACGTTGTCCTCAGGTCTAAAATGAGTCTCTTATAGACAGCAAATAGATGGGTCTTTTTTTTTTTATCCATTCTAATACCCTATATCTTTTGGTTGGAGCATTTAGTCCATTTACATTCAATGTTCTTATGGAAAGATATGGGTTTAGAGTCACTGTGATGTCTATAGGTTTCATGCTTATAGTGATGTCTCTGGTACTTTGTGGTCCTTGCAACATTCCACTCACAGAATCACCCCTTAGGATCTCTTGTAGGGCTGGTTTAGTGATGATGAATTACTTCTGTTTTTGTTTGTTTGGGAAGATCTTTATCTCTCCTTCTATTCTGAATGACAGACTTGCTGGATAAAGGATTTTTTTCTGTTCATCACATTGAAGATTTTCTGCCATTCCTTTCTGGCCTGCCAAGTTTCAGTAGATAGGTCTGCCACTAGTCTTATGGGTCTCCCTTTGTAAGTTAGAGCCTGTTTATCCCTAGATACTTTCAGAATTTTCTCTTTATCCTTGTATTTTTCCAGTTTCCCTATGATATGTCATGCAGAAGATCGATTCAAGTTACACCTGAAGGGAGTTCTCTGTGCCTCTTGAATTTCAATGCCTTTTTCCTTCCCCAGATCAGGGAAGTTCTCAGCTATAATTTGTTCAACTACACCTTCTGCCCCTTTCTGTCACTTTTACTCTTCTGGAATTCCTATGATACGGATATTGTTTTGTTTGATTGCATCACTTAGTTCTCTAATTCTCCCCTAACACTCCTGGATTTTTTTATCTCTCTCTTTCTCAGCTTCCTCTTTTGCCATAATTTTACCTTCTAATTCACTTATTCTCTCCTCTGCCTCTTCAATCCGTGCTGTGGTCGCGTCCATTTTATTTTGCACCTCGTTTATAGTATTTTTTAGCTCCTCATGACTATGTCTTAGTCCCTTGATCTCTGTAGCAATAGATTCTCTGCTATTATCTATGCTTTTTTCAAGCCCAGAGATTAATTTTATGACTATTATTCTAAATTCTTGTTCTGTTATTTTGCTTAAATCGTTTTTGATCAGTTCATTAGCTGTTGCTGCTTCTTGGAGTTTCTTTTGAGGAGAATTATTCTGTTTTGTCATTTTGGGTAGTCCCTGGGGTGGCTCCCAACTGCAGGGCACTTTCCCTGTGCTGTCCGGAGCAACTTGTGTTGGTGGGCGGGGCCACAGTCAGACCTGATGTCTGCCCCCAGCCCACTACTGGGGCCACAGTCAGCTGGTGTGTAACTTATCTTCCTCTCTCCCAGGGGCAGGACTCACCTTGGAGTGGTGTGGCCCCTTTCTGGGCTACTTATGGTGCTGCTTCGATGGAATCTGGCGTATTAGCCAGGGTGGATCCACAAGGTACACAGGGGTGGGAGGGGCAGGCTTAGCTCACTTTGCTGGCAGTGGTCCCCTGTGGGAGGGGCCCTGCAGCACTGGAGTGAGGCAGACCCGGCAGAGGGATGGATCCACAGAAGCACAGCGTTGGGTGTTTGCATGGTGGAGGCAAGTTCGGTGATGGGAACTGGTTCCCTTTGGAATTTTGGCTGGGGAATGGGAGAGGGAGATGGTGCTTGCCAGTGCCTTTGTTCCCCCACTGAGCTAACCTCTGTCTTCCCGGGCTCAACAACCCTCCCTCCCGGTGTCCTCTCACCTTCCCCACTCCCTGAGAGCAGAGCTGTTGACTTTAAAAAAAAAAAATTTGGGGGGCGCCTGGGTGGCGCAGTCAGTTACGCGTCCGACTTCAGCCAGGTCACGATCTCGCGGTCCGGGAGTTCGAGCCCCGCGTCAAGCTCTGGGCTGATGGCTCAGGGCCTGGAGCTTGTTTCCGATTCTGTGTCTCCCTCTCTCTCTGCCCCTCCCCCGTTCATGCTCTGTCTCTCTCTGTCCCAAAAATAAATAAACATTGAAAAAAAATGTAAAAAAAAAAAATTTTTGTAATGCTTATTTATTTTTGAGACAGAGAGAGAGACAGAGCACATGCAGGGGAGGAGCAGAGAGAGAGGGAGACACAGAACCCAAAGCAGGCTTCAGGCTCCTAGATGCCAGCACAGAGCCTGATGCAGAGCTCGAACCCACGAGCCGTGAGATCATGACCTGAGCCAAAGTCGGACACTCAACCAACTGAGCCACCCAGGTGCCCCGAGCTGTTGAATTTTAACATTCCAGATGTTACGTCTCCCTGGCTGTCAGAACTCACGGAGTCTGGCCCCTCCACTTTTGCAAGCCAGACTTCGGGGGCTCTGCCTTGCAGGGCGGGCTGCCCCTCCACCACCCCAGCTCCCTCCCTCCAGTCCGTGTACCACGCACCACCTCTGTGCCCTTCCTACCTTCTTCCATGGGCCTCTTGTCTATGCTTGGCTCCAGAGAGTCTGTTCTGCTAGTCTTCTGGCGGTTTTCTGAGTTATTTAGGCAGATATGGGTGGAATCTAAGTGATCTGCAAGACGAGGTGAGTCCAGGGTCCTCCTACTCCACCATCTTCTATCCCCAGTCGAGTTCATTGTTTTTGATTATTTTTTTTTTTTTTTTTTTTTTTTTTTTTTTTTTTTTTTTTTTTTTTTCATTGTATATATTATACCACCTCTTCTTTATCCATTCATCATTCAATGGACATTTGGGCTCTTTCCATAATTTGGCTATTGTTGATAATGCTGCTATAAACATTGGGGTGCATGCGCCCTTTAGAATCAGAATTTTTGTTCCCTTTGGATAAATACCTAGTAATGTAATTGCTGGGTCATAGAGAAGTTCTATTTTTAATTTTTTGAGGAACCTCCATACTTTTCACCAGAGTGGCTGCACCAATTTGCATTTCCACCAACAATGCAAAAGGGTTCCCCTTTCTTCACATCCTCATAAACATCTGTTGCTTCCTGAATTGTTAATTTTAGCCATTCTGAAAGGAGTGAGGTCATATCTCATTGTGGTTTTGATTTGTATTTCCTTGATGATGAGGGATGTTGAACATCTTTTCATGTGTCTGTTAGCCATCTGGATATCTTCTTTGGAAAAGTGTCTGTTCAGGTCTTCTGCCCATTTCTTCACTGGATTATTTGGTTTTCGGGTGTTGAATTTTGTTAAGTTCTTTATAGATTTTGGATGCTAACCCTCTCTCTGATATGTCATTTGCAAATATCTTTTCCCATTCTGTCGGTTGCCTTTTAGTTTTCTTCATTGTTTCCTTCACTGTGCAGAAGAATTTTATCTTGATGAGGTCTCAATAGTTCATTTTTACTTTTGTTTCACTTGCCTCCAGAGACATGTCATGTAAGAAGTTACTGTGGCCTAGGTCAAAGAAGTTGTTGCCTGTTTTCTCCTCTAGAATTTTGATGGTTCTGTGTCTCACATTTATGTCTTTTATCCATTTTGAATTTATTTTTGTGTATGGTGTAAGAAAGTGGTCCACGTTCACTCTTCTGCATGTTGCTGTCCAGTTCTTCCATCACCATTTGCTAAAGGGACTCTCTTTTTTCCACTGGATACTCTCAAATGCTTTGTTAAAGATTATTTGGCCATACATTTGTGGGTCCATTTCTGGGTTTTCTGTTCTGTTCCATTGATCTATGTGTCTGTTTTTCTGCCAGTACCATACTGTCTTGACAATTACAGCTTTGTAATACAGCTTCAAGTTTGGAATTGTGATGCCCCCAGCTTTGCTTTTTGTTTTCAACATTATTTTGTCTGTTTGGAGTCTTTTCAGGTTCTCTACAAATTTTAAGATTGTTTATTCTAGCTCTGTGAAGAATGATGGTATAATTTTTATAAGGATTTCATTAAATGTGTAGATTGCTTTGATTAGTATAAACATTTTAACAATATTTGTTCTTCCAATCCATGAGCATGGAATGGTTTTCTGTTTCTTTGTGTCTTCTTCAATTTCTTTCATAACCTTTCTATAGTTTTCAGCATACAGACCTTTTACCTTGTTGGTTAGGTTTATTCCTAGGTGTCTTATGGGCTTTGGTGCAATTCTAAATCAGATTGATTCCTCGATTTCTCTTTCTGCTGCTTCATTATTTGTGTATAGAAATGCAACCAATTTCTGTACAATTGATTTTATATCCTGGACTCTGCTGAATTCACATATCAGTTCTAGCAGTTTTTTGTGGTGTCTTTCAGGTTTTCCATGTAGACTATCATGTCATCTACAAAGAGTGAAAGTTTGACTTCTTCTTTGCCAATTTGGATGCCTTTTATTTCTTTTTGTTGTATGATTGTTGAGGCTAGGACTTCTCGTACTATGTTATATAGTAATGGTGAGAGTAGACATACCTGTTGTGTTCCTGACTTTAGGGGTAAAGCTCTCAGTTTTTACCCATTGAAGATAATATTAGCTGTTTGCCTTTCATGTATGGCTTTTATGATGTTGAGGTATGTTCCTTCTATCCCTACTTTCTTAAGAGGTTTTATCAAGAAAGAATGCTGTAGGGGTGCTGGGTGGCTTACTCAGTGAAGCATCCACTTCTTGAATTAGCCTCAGGTCATAATTTCATGGCGTTCGTGAGTTCAAGCCCCATGTCGGGCTCCATGCGGACAGTGCAAAAGGGAGTCTTTCCCTCTCTGTCTGCCACTCCTATGCTGGTGCTCTCTCTCTCAAAATAAATAAATAAACATTTAAAAAAGGATACTGTATTTTGTCAAAAGCTTTTTCTGCATCTATTGAAAGGATCATATGGTTCTCAAGCTTTCTTTTTTTAATGTGGTCTATCACATTGATTGATTTGTGAATATTGAACCAGCCCTGCACCCCAGGAATAAATCCCAATTGATCATGGTGAATAATTATTTTAATGTACTGTTGAATGATATTGACCTGTAATTCTCCTTTTCTGTGGGGTCTTTTCCTGGTTTTGGAACCAAGGTAATGCTGGCTTCATAGGGATTCTATAGCATTCTTTAGCACAGAAATTACCCTAAATCTGTTACTTAATGTACCTGAGGGTGTTTGTTTTCCTTCTTCTTTTAACATGCTCAAATGCTCTCTAAGATATAGTGATGATCTTGAGGAAAATGAAATCTCTCTTAAGAGGGGAAAAGATGGAATTAGCAGGAAACAAACATTTGCTGCCAGTCTATTCTATACATTCTAGATAATTCTATTTGGTATCAGGATATCCTTCTACAGATTATAAGAGTGAGGCTCAGACAGGTTAAGTACATGTGCCAGGGTCACACAAGTACTAAGATAAAGAGATACTATCATAATCCCCATGTGCTTGATTCAAAGCCCTGTGTTTCAGACCAGGCATTCCACCTCTTCTTTAGATGGACTATGCAGAACAATGGGGACTCTCATACACAATTTGTTGGATTATAACTTTACATCAATTTACAGAGCAATTTGGTCATATGTAACAGATTGTGCCTATCTGATGACACCTCAAATGGACCCACAAGTATATACCCAGAACCACTATCAGGTGTGTTCAAGGAGGCCTGTATAGGAAAGACCTCTGCACCACTATTTAAAAGCACAAATCTGAAAATAACTCAAATATTCATCAATAGAATATTCTGGATAAGTAAATCATGGTACAACCATGACATGGTTATGTGCTTGGGAATATACTTTTAAGTGGAAGAATCAAGTAGCAGAATAATATATATGGTATAATTTCATTAAAAATAGAAACTGTGTATATGAAATAAGCATAGAAAAAATAAATAATATTCAGCATACAGATCTATTTTCTACATTATATATGTTTATGTTTGTGTTTTTCTGAAATTTTTATAATCAAGAACATAGTTAACTTTTAGCTTATGTGTATCAAGAAACCTTAATATTTTCATAACTTTTGAGCCACCGAATCACCCCAAATATATTTCAATTTTAAAAACCCTCAAAACCCCCAAAGTAAAATTGGGTTATCTAGTTTGTTTGTTTTTTATTGAGTTGCAACAGGTCTTTATATATTCTAGATATAAGTCCCTTATCAGTTATATTACTTTCAATAATCGTCTTCCATTCAGTGAGTTGTCTTTTCAATTTCTTGATGTTGTCATTCGATTCACAAAAGTTTTACATTTTTTTTTATGTTTCTTTATTTTTGAGAGAGAGAGAGACAGTGTGAGCCGGAAAGGGCATAGAGGGAGGAGGAGACCCAGAATCTCAAGAAGGCTCCAGGCTCTGAGCTCTCAGTACAGACCCTGACACGGTGCTCGAGCTCACGAACTGTGAGATTATGACCTGAGCTGAAGTCGGACACAACCGACTGAGCCACCCAGGTGCCCAAAAAAAGTTTTACATATTGATAGAGTCATATTTATCCATATTATTTATCTACACTTATTTATCTATATTATTTTGGTGTCATATCTAAGAAACCATTGCCTAAGCCAAGGTCATGACTTACATCTATATTTTCTTCTATGAGATTAATAGTTTTAGCTTTTACATTTTGGACTTTGATTTATTTTTATTTTATTATTTTTTTTTTTTTAAGTAAGCTGGGGGTGCCTGGGTGGCTCAGTCGGTTGGGCGGCCGACTTCAGCTCAGGTCATGATCTTGCAGTCCATGAGTTCGAGCACCACGTCGGGCTCTGTGCTGACACCTCAGAGCCTGGAGCCTGTTTCAGAGTCTGTGTCTCCCTCTCTCTGACCTTCCCCCGTTCATGTTCTGTTTCTCTCTGTCTCAAAAATAAATAAACGTTAAAAAAAATTTAAAGTAAGCTGTATGCCCAAAATGACACTTGAACTCACAATCCTGAGATCAAGAATTGCATGCTCTGCTAACTGAGACAGCCAAGTGCCCCTATGACTTTGATATATTTTTAAACTAAGTTTTGTATATAGTGTGAGGTGGAGGTCCAAATTTATTTCTGCATGTGGATATCGTTGTCTCAGCATCACTTGTTGAAAAGAACTTTCTTTCACCATTGATTTTTCTTTGGCCTCTGGATGACAATCCATTGACTAAATGTGACTGTTTATGTCTGGACTCTAAATTCTATTTCATTGGTTTATATGTCCTTATGCTAGTACCACATGGTCTTGATTCCTATAGCTTTACAGTAAGTTTTGAAATTTGGAAGTGTGAGGCCTCCAACTTTGTCCTTCTTTTTCAAGACTGTTTTGTCTATTCTGGGTTGTTTGATTTCCATATACACTTTGAGATCAGCTTGTAAATTTATGCAAACAAGGCAGCTGAGATTTTGACAGATTGTGTTGAATCTGTAGATCAGTTTGAGAAATGTTACCCATCATAACAATATTAGGTCTTCCAATGTATGAATATAAGATGTCTTTACATTTATTTAATCATTCTTTAATTTGTTTCAATGGTATTTTATACTTTACACTGTACATGTCTTAGACATTTTTAATGAATTTATTTCTAAGTATTTTATTCTTGTTGATGCTATTTTATTTTATTTTTTTGCGTTGAGTAATTTTATTTTTTTAATATGAAATTTATTGTCAAATTGGTTTCCATACAACACCCTGTGCTCATCCCAACAGGTGCCCTCCTCAATACCCATCACCCACCCTCCCCTCCCTCCCACCCCCCCATCAGCATTCAGTTTGCTCTCAGTTTATAAGAGTCTCTTATGTTTTGGCTTCCTCCCTCTCTAACCTCTTTTTTTTTTTTTTCCTTCCCCTCCCCCATGGTCTTCTGTTAAGTTTCTCAGGATCTACATAAGAGTGAAACCATATGGTATCTGTCTTTCTCTGTATGACTTATTTCACTTAGCATAACACTCTCCAGTTCCATCCACGTTGCTACAAAAGGCCGTATTTCATTCTTTCTCATTGCCACGTAGTATTCCATTGTATATATAAACCACAATTTCTTTATCCATTCATCAGTTGATGGGCATTAAGGCTCTTTCCATAATTTGGCTATTGTTGAAAGGGCTGCTATAAACATTGGGGTACAAGTGCCCCTATGCATCAGTACTCCTGTATCCCTTGGGTAAATTCCTAGTAGTGCTATTGCTGGGTCATAGGGTAGATTTATTTTTAATTTTTTGAGGAACCTCCACACTGTTTTCCAGAGTGACTGCATCAATTTGCATTCCCACCAACAATGCAAGAGGGTTCCCGTTTCTCCACATCCTCGCCAGCATCTATAGTCTCCTGGTTTGCTCATTTCAGCCAATCTGACTGGCATGAGCTGGTATCTCAGTGTGGTTTTGATTTGTATTTCCCTTGAGAGGGATGTTGAGCATCTTTTTATGTGCCTGCTGGCCATCTGGATGTCTTCTTTAGAGAAGTGTCTGTTCATGTCTTCTGCCCATTTCTTCACTGGATTTTTTGTTTTTTGGGTGTGGAGTTTGGTGTGCTCTTTTTTTTTTTAACGTTTATTTATTTTTTTGGGACAGAGAGAGACAGAGCATGAACGGGGGAGGGGCAGAGAGAGAGGGAGACACAGAATCAGAAACAGGCTCCAGGCTCTGAGCCATCAGCCCAGAGCCCGACGCGGGGCTCGAACTCACGGACCGCGAGATCGTGACCTGGCTGAAGTCGGACGCTTAACAGACTGCGCCACCCAGGCGCCCCTGCTGTGCTCTTTATAGAGTTTGGATACTAGCCATTTGTCTGATATGACATTTGCAAATATCTTTTCCCATTCCGTTGGTTGCCTTTTAGTTTTGTTGATTGTTTCCTTTGCAGTGCAGAAGCTTTTTATCTTCACGAGGTCCCAATAGTTCATTTTTGCTTTTAATTCTCTTGCCTTTGGGGATGTGTCAAGTAAGAAATTGCTGTGGCTGAGGTCAGAGAGGTTTTTTCCTGCTTTCTTCTCTAGGGTTTTGATGGTTTCCTGTCTTACATTCAGGTCTTTTATCCATTTTGAGTTTATTTTTATGAATGGTGTAAGAAAGTGGTCTAGTTTCATCTTTCTGCATGTTGCTGTCCAGTTCTCCCAGCACCATTTGTTAAAGAGACTGTCTTTCTTCATGGGATATTCTTTCCTGCTCTGTCAAAGATTAGTTGGCCATATGTTTGTGGGTCTAATTCTGGGTTTTCTATTCTCTTCCATTGGTCTCTGTGTCTGTTTTTGTGCCAATACCATGCTGTCTTGATGATGACAGCTTTGTAGTAGAGGCTAAAGTCTGGGATTGTGATGCCTCCTGCTTTGGTCTTCTTCTTCAAAATTACTTTGGTTATTCGGGGCCTTTTGTGATTCCATACCAATTTTAGGATTGCTTGTTCTAGCTTCGAGAAGAATGCTGGTGCAATTTTGATTGGGATTGCATTGAATGTGTAGATAGCTTTGGGTAGTATTGACATTTTAACAATATTTATTCTTCCAATCCATGAGCATGGAATGTTTTCCCATTTCTTTGTGTCTTCTTCAGTTTCCTTCATAAGCTTTCTATAGTTTTCAACATACAACTCTTTGACATCTTTGGTTAGGTTTTATGCTTCTTGGTGCAATTGTGAATGGGACCCGTTTCTTTATTTGTCTTTTTGTTGCTTCATTATTAGTGTATAAGAATGCAACTGATTTCTGTACATTGATTTTGTATCCTGCAACTTTGCTGAATTCACGTATCAGTTCTAGCAGACTTTTGGTGGAGTCTGTCGGGTTTTCCATGTAGAGTATCATGTCATCTGCAAAAAGTGAAAGCTTGACATCATCATTGCCAATTTTGATGCCTTTGATTTCCTTTTGTTGTCTGATTGCTGATGCTAGCACTTCCAACTCTATGTTAAACAACAGCGGTGAGAGTGGACATCCCTGTCGTGTTCCTGATCTCATGGGGAAAGCTCTCAGATTTTCCCCATTGAGGATGATATTAGCTGTGGGCTTTCCATAAATGGCTTTTATGATGTTTAAGTATATTCCTTCTATCCCGACTTTCTCGAGGGTTTTTATTAAGAAAGGATGCTGAATTTTGTCAAATGTTTTTTCTTGCATTTTTGATGCCATTTTAAATGGAAAAGTTTTCTTACTTTCCATTTCAAATTATTCATTGCTAGCACATAGAAATACAATGGATTTTTATATATTGAACTGAACTCATTTGTTAGTTCTCATAGTTCTTTAGTGGATTTTTTGGAATTTTCTATATACAAATCATGTCATATGCAAATAAAGGAAGTTTTATTTCTTTCCTTACAATCTGGATGCCTTTTATTTCGTGATACTTGCTTATAAGAACTTGATTGTATGTCAGAAAATGAGGATCTTCATTTTTTAACTATTTATCCAATTATACAAATTTAATTTACATAATAACCTGTTTTTCACTACTGACCAGAAATGGATTCTTATCACATACTAAAAACTTTTACACTTGGGTATGTTAGTGGGCTTTCTGTGCTTTATTCCTCCTGCTATGCTTATTCCAGTACCACACTAAGTTAAGCTTGTAGTTTTATAAATCATTCTGCTTCCTTGAAGTGTGAGTTCCTTTGTCAGGTATAAATGAAATCCACACCAGATAAAATGAAGTAGCTAACACAGTCCCTGGCACATAAGTGGCATTCTCTAGAGGGCAATACCACATCTTGTGGTTATCCTTTGTGTCTCACCACCCATAGCAATTGGGGATTATAAATAGTTATTTTTACTGTGTATTGAGAACCCAACATTTTAATTATTTTTCTAAACCAAACATCCAAAGATAGCCAAGGAAAACAAATGTACTAAGAAGATTATGTAACTAAATCTGTACTGATGGACAATTGTGATATTCTATTTTTTACATTATAAACAAGGCCTACATAATTAATATTGTAGCCCCAGTTCCAGCAAAGAATAAATGCATAATAAACAGTTTTTATGGGAATTTTTAGAGTATAAAGCATTTTTAAAACATAAGATTATATTTTTGCACTTTATTAATTATCTCTATGGGTAAATATTAGAAGTGGAATTACTGAGCCAAAATATCATGTTTATTTTTTTAATTTTTTTTAATGTGTATTTTTGAGAGAGGGAGAGACAGAGCACGAGTGGGAGAGGGGCAGAGAGAGACAGAGACATAGAATCAGAAGCAGGCTCCAGGTTCTGAGCTGTCAGCACAAAGCCTGAAGGAGGGTGGTGGAGCTTGAACTCATGAGCCAGGAGATCATGATGTGAGCCAAAGTTGGGCTCTTAACCAACTGAGCCACCCAGGCTCCCTTCAAACATTTTTATTTTTAAAATTTTGTTAATGTTTATATACTTTTGAGAGAGACAGGGCACAAGAGGAGAAGGGGCACAGACAGAGACACAGAATCTGAAGCAGGCTCCAGGCCCTGAGCTGTCAGCACAGAGCCTGACGTGGGGCTCAAACCCATGAACCTCAAGATTATGATCTAAGCCAAATTCGGACGCTCAACTGACATGTCACCCAGGTGCCCCAAACATTTTTATTTTTAAACAATTTACCAAATTGTTCCTCAGAACACTTTTTACCATTACACTCAACAAAGGCAGGGAAGAGTGCGTGTGACCCCAAGCCCTCACAAAATTATTGCACATTTTCATGTGGTCAAATCTATCAATGTTTTCTTTAATTGTTTTTGTCTTTGTTATTATATTTTTTATTTTTTAAGTTTATTTATTTATTTTGAGGGGGAATGGGCAGAGAGAGAGGGGGAGAGAGAATCCCAAGCAGGCTCCTCACTGTCAGCCCGACATGGGGCTAGATCCC
Organism: Herpailurus yagouaroundi; assembly: GCF_014898765.1. NCBI lineage: Eukaryota > Metazoa > Chordata > Mammalia > Carnivora > Felidae > Herpailurus > Herpailurus yagouaroundi. The sequence goes on along the minus strand of NW_024420231.1, from coordinate 1,585,002 downwards.
AGGAGCCATGAGATCATGACCTGAGCCAAAGTCAAGAATCAGACGCTTAACCAACTGAGCCACCCAGACGCCACTGCTATTATATTTTTAAAGGCCTTACACACAAAAAGCTTAAATGGAAATAGAGGTTATTTACTCAGAGATTGTTATAACAAGGGAGTCAGCCAGCATTACTTGTGTTTGGCAGAAACTAAAATTCTCTAAGGAGTGGAAAAGCATTACAGTGAACAAAAGGGAAGACTTTAGGTATTCTCTGATTGGAGATTGTTGGCATGGGGAAGCTGGAAGCAGGCTAACGAAAAGCAGGGCATCTTATTTGATTGGTTTGGGTAGCATATTTGAATGAGGGGGGCAAAAAATAGGGAGGCTGGCAGTCATTGATCAAATCCTGAAGATTGCTTTGGAAGTTGTGGTTTGGCTTCCTGGGCTGCTTGCTGCAAGGTTGTGGGTCCCAGTTCTATTGTCACATATGGTCAGGTCATTGTCCGTTGAATATTCAGTTTCTCACTTATAAAAAAATAATTGTTCTTTTATTCTGTTTCTAAGATAGTTTTATTTTTAGATTTAAATAATTAATTAGAAAATGTATGTTTTCATTCATCATCAGGGAAATACAAATCAAAACCACAATGAGATACTACCTCACACCAGTTAGAATGGCTAAAATTAACAACTCAGGCAACAACAGATGTTGGCTAGAATGTGGAGAAAGAGGAATCCTTTTGCATTACTGGTGGGAATGCAAACTGGTGCAGCCACTTTGGTTAACAGTATTGAGGTTTGTCAAAAAAATTAAAAATAAAACTACCCTACAACCCATCAATTGCACCACTAGGTATTTACCCAAAGAATAGAGGAGTGCTATCTTGAATGGGCACATGCACCCCAATGTTTACAGCCATGCTATCAACAATAGCTAAAGTTGGACATCAATCCAAATGTCCATCGATTGATGAATGGATACATAAGAGGCATGATGGATTACTATTCAGTGATCAAAAAGAATGAAATCTTGCATTTGCAACAAGGTGGATAGAACTAGAGTGTATTATGCTAAGTGAAATTAGTCAGAGAAAGGCAAATATCATATGACTTCACTCATATATGGAATTTAAGATACAAAACAGATGAACATAAGGGAAGGGAAGCAAAAATAATATAAAAACATGGAGGGGGGAAAACCGTAAGAGACTCTTAAATACAGAGAAAAAACTGAGAATTTCTGGAGGGGTTTTGGGTAGGGAGGTGGGCTAATTGGGCAAGGGGCTTTAAGGAGGACACTTGGGATGAGCACTGGGTGTTATATGTAGATTATGAACCACTGGATTCTATTCCTAAAATCATTATTGCACTATATGTTAACTAACTTAGATGTAAATTTTTTAAAAGAATAAATTAACCAAAAAAAGTTTAAAAATAGATACAAATGTCAATAAAATAAAATAAAATAAAATAAAATAAAATGGAAGGCAGCTACAGTAGTCTCCCTTATCTGAAGCGGATTATGTTCCAAGACCCCCAGTGGATGCCTGAAACCACAAATAGTATGGAATCCTATATATATTCTATGTTCTTTCCTATACATACATACCTATGGTTAAGTTCAATTTCTAAATTAAGCAGTGTAAGAGATTAACAACATTAACTAATAATAAAATAGAACAATTATAACAATGTACTGTCATAAAGTTACTGTGAATGTAATGTGGTCTCTCAAAATATCTCAGACTGTATTCACCTTCTTTTTTGTGAGATACTAAAAAGAAAAAAAAAACATATGTTTGCGCGCACGTTAGGAAAAGGGACAATTTCATTTTGAGGGGAATATTTTTCGTAACTTTTCCTAAAGTGCAGTATTCTATGGAAGACATTAAAGTTCACATTGATAGGATTTCATTGGTTGGCTCTACATTCTATCAATGGAAATTAAGAGCAACATGATCAAGACTCCTTCCCCGAACTGCCCAATCCATTTTTTAAAAGCCTCTGTGGTTTTTGTTAAAACTACTCCTTCGACCGCCTCTAGGAGTTAAAAAGGACAAAAGCCTTCCCCCGCCCGACGCAGAGAGATGAGAGGGCACGCTGTCCAGAGAGGTGGTGTGGTGACTGGCAGACGCGGATGGTGGGCGGGGGCGAGCTTGGGTGACGTGATGCTCACATGACCGCCCCGGCGCAGATGTGGGCACCAGAACTGGAGCCCGCCCTCTTCCCCTGCGGTCGGGTCCGGAGCGATCTGTGAGCTCCTAATTGTTGCTGCAGGTTCTTTCAGGTCAGTGAGAGGCCCTTCGTCGCTGCCTGCGGAACTCTGGAATGAGCCGGGGGGCGGGGGGGCGAGGCAGGAACACCCAGAGGAAAAAGAGTGGGGATGGGGCCCAGGTCAGGGAAGCTGGCCGGAGAGTGTAGTTAGAGATGGCGGTGGGAAAATGGCCAAGGGGGAGCTAACGGCCAATTGGCAGGGGGTGGGGACAGCGGACACACCTAGTACCCGTGTCCCGTTTCTCTGCACCTCCTTCTCGTTGCCCTCCGTCCATTTTGGAATCGGAGCTGGTGAGCTGGGCCCCCACCCCCGCAGTGAGACAGTGGAAATAAACCCCTTCTACCAGTCCATGTGTAGAGAAAAAAAGTTAACCTCGAGGGTGGGGAGGCGAATTGTCTCCCCGCAACAAGGACACAGAGATCCAAAATTAGTTTGGAAAACGTCCTGGTCTGGTGCCCAAGGCGTGAAAAGAAATGGCGGCTGGAGTACGGGGGTGGGGGGGTGGGGGGGGTGGAGGAGGCAGGGGAGGGAAACGTCGGATGAGGAGGGCCAGGATTCAGGAAAGGGACTCGAGTCCCTAAGCATCCACCAAACGCGCAGGCCCTGTCTCCTGTCTGTCTGCAGGTCTGCGTGTCTTTTCTCAGCACTTTGCAAGGCTAGAAAAGGAGGAGGAATCTGTTCAGAATCCCTGCAGGTCAGTAAAGGAAGGGGGTCTGTGGATAGGGACCTAGAGGGGTGGGTAGTATGGAGGGTACAGCACCAGCAGAATATGGGGCGCCACTTCCCACCTCCTAACACATTTATACACACTCTGCAGTGCTGAGCAAACATAGAGAAAATGGCAGGGCCTGCCAGAGAAATAGTCTGGCTCATGTGTGTGAGGGGAGAGGGTGGGCAGAAAGCACACTTAGGGGCTGGGCCAGGTCAGGGAACCCTGACAAGGGGAGTGTGCCAGTAGTATTCTGATGTGCATTCCACCCCCAAGCCCTCAGTCTCCCTTGTCTCCTCTTTGTCTCCTCTTCCTCCCCACCCCAGGACAGGAAAAGGAGGGGAAATCTCAACATGGAAAAACTCTGCAATGAAAATGAAGGAATGTCTGAGAACCAAGGAGAGATGGAATGTAAAGAACAGCCACAGGATGTGGGAAAGCCAGAAGTAGCTTGTACTTTGGAAGACAAGGAAAAGTTAGAAAATGAGAGAAAGACAGAAGATGAGGAAATACTAAAGGATAAGGAAAAGCCAGAGAGTATGACAAAGCCAACAGATGGAAAGCCAGAGAGTGAGGGAAAGCCAGAGAGCAAGGGAAAGCCAGAGAGTGAGGGACAGCCAGTGAGCGAGGAAAAACCAGTGAGCGAGGGAAAGCCAAAAGAAGGAAAACCAGTGAGCGAGGGAAAGCCAAAAGAAGAAAAATCAGAGAGTGAGGAAAAGCCAAAAGAAGAAAAACCAACCAGTGAACCAAGGGCTGCAGGAAAGCGCCCAGCTGGGGACGATGTACCCAGGAAGGCCAAAAGAAAAACCAACAAGGGGCTGGCTCAGTGCCTCAAGGAATATAAGGAGGCCATACATGATATGCATTTGAGCAATGAGGAGATGATTAGAGAATTTGATGAGATGGCCAGGGTGGAGGATGAGGTGAAGAAAACCAGGCAGAAGTTGGGGGGGTTTATGTGGATGCAAAAAAGCTTACAGGATCCCTTCCACCCGAGGGGCCCAAGGGAACTCAGGGGTGGCTGCAGGGCCCCACAAAGGGGCTTTGAAGACATTCCTTTTGTGTAGTGCCCCTGGCAGGCATTTGTCAGGCCATGTGCTTTAACCTTACGCTAATACTTGCTTTAGCGATCACTATTAGTCCTCGATGTTTCAGTAGTAGATTTTTGTCCATTGCATGGAAAAATGTTTATGGCACATTGTAAAATTAAAAAGAAAAAGTTTGATGAACCATATATATGCCATCAGTCCATTTTTGTAAAACTACAAAGGTATTTACCTAGTGATCTGTGTACAGAGAAAGCTCTGAAATCTGTGTCCTGGTTATCTGTGGGTGATTTTATTTCTGTTTTTTTTTTATCCTTTGTATATTTCCTCCTAAAAAACACAGGTTACTTTCATCATGAAAACAATGAAATATAAAAAGTAGGAAAACAATGTATACCCAGCAACCAAAATCACTGTTGAGTTAGCTTATGAATGCAGTGGAGACACCTAAAATTCATGGTCAGGATGTAAAATGTTTTGTAAAACTCCTATTAAATTTGGCACTGGAAGTTGGAATACTCAACCTGGCTGTTAACTACAGATCCATTGCTGTAAAAGACAGTCTTGTCATCTGTCAAGTGGGGTAAAACTTGCCTTCTAAGGCTGTGTAGAAGATCAGATGAAGTAATGAGTGTGTGAGCTGTGTGGGGCTGACTCCTACCGTTTGCTCTGCAGTAGCAGAACAAAAACTGTGTCAGATGTTTGGGAAAGGGATGAGGGAGGTCTCACTTGCGTCCAGGAATAAGTTCAGACAGGTAAAAGGTGGGGGCCACTCTCCTCTGGGTAATGCCATGTATCTTGGGCACTGTGCCCCTTCTGAGGGGCTCTGTACCCTTCTGAAGCCCCCATTGCTACTGGTGGGCTGGAGACCATGATGGACTAAGGCAACACTGTCTCAACAGAAAGGTGGAAAATTCTTCTCTACCTACAATAGTTATCCTAATTCAGGTGGGTAGTATCCAGTTGTTACTTGGGCCTTGATATTTTATAAAGATTTTTATAAAACATTACAGAACTTTTGTTGGTTTGTGTGTGTTTTTGCATACAGCCATCTCCACTGGATTTAGATACTGTAGATTGAGCCAGAAAAATCTGAGCACCTAGATGCTGTGCTGTCCTCACCTATTAATCTCTTGTCTGCTGACGCTTTTTTCTTAGGAGGAATTGTCTCTCAGGGAATTCCTGTTAAGCCCTGCCTTACATTTGAACATATCCATCTAACAATGTGATTTACCCCCTTGGTTCTTGATTAGCCTTTTATTTGTCTTTAGTGTTTTTTAAATAAATTTTAATCTTTAGGACAATTGTAGATTTACAGAATTATTAAAAAGATAGTATGGAGTTTCTGTATACCCCATACCCACTATCCTTGATTAACATCTTACCTTAGTATGGTGCATTTGTCACAATAAACCAATATTGATACATTATTTACCAAAGTACATACTTTATTCATATTCCCTCAGTTTTCCCCTAATGTCCTTGTTTTGTTCCAGGATCCTATCCAGGTTACCACTTACATTTAGACATGTCTCCATACGTTCCTTTTGGCTGTGACAGTTTCTCCTACTTTCCCTGTTTTTGATGCCCTTGACACTTTTGAGAAGTACTGGTCAGGTATTTTGTATAATGTCCCATAATTTAAGTAAGTTTGATTTGTTTTTCTTGTTACACATGGATTAAGTGCTTTTGGGAAGAGGACCACAGAGGTAAGTGTCATAGTCACCACATCATATAAAGGGTACATGATATTAGGGTGCCTTGCTGGCTGAGTTGGTAGCACATGAGATTCTGGATCTTGGGGTCATGAGTTCAAGCCTCACATTGGGCATAGAGTTTACTTTTAAAAAAGGTCCAAGGGTGCCTGGTTGGCTCAGTTAAGTGTCTGGTTCTTGATTTTGGCTCAGTTCATGATCTCACAATTGTTAGATTGAGCCCCGTGTCAGGCTCTGTGCTGAGTGTGGAGCCTGCTTAAGATTTTCTTTCTTTTCTTTGCCCCTCCCACGCTCTCATAAATAAATAAATAAATAAATAAATAAATAAATAAATAAAATATAATTGGATTAATATCAACCATGTTTATAACTTTTCTGTTTATTTCTGAGGTTTCTTTTTCTGCCTTCTCTAGTTTTGAGTATTTTACATAATTCCATTTGTCTTCTCTCTTAGTGTATCAATTATATTTATTTAAAAAATGTTTTTAGTGATTTCCCTCAAGTTTACAAAATACATTTTTAACTAGGATCACTTTCAAAGAACGTTCTTCTGCCTCATTTATATGTTGTATAGGCACCTTATTACAGGGTGTTCATCATTCATTTCACTTATCCATATGGTATAATCACTCAATATATTGTTAATATTATTACTTTAGACATTTATCTTTTAAATTATTTAAGAATTAAAAAAAACTATTTCATTTTACTATCATTTGTTCCACTTCAACTGCTTTTTAGGAAGAGTTGAGTTGCTGACCTATATCAATTTTCTTCTGCCTGGAGAAAGTCTTTTAACATTTCTTTAAGGGAAGGTTTGCTAATCATCAGTTTTTGTTTGAGAAAGTCTTTATTTCTCCTTCACTTTTGAAGGATAATTTTGTTGGACATAGAATTTTAGTTTGGTGGGTTTTTTCTTTCAACACTTTAAATATTTCAACAGTTACAGAGATAGGAGTGTTAATGCTAAAATGGAAGATTTATTTCTCCTTGTAGTTCTGTAAAATTTTGATTTATTTATTTTCAGGTCAATTTAATAAGTATACAAGTTTTATTTTTTATTTTATTATTTCTTTTCAGGAGTAGAAGTTAGTGATTCATCACTTACATATAACACCCAGTGCCCATCACCCATTTAGCCCATCCCCTGCCCACCTCCCCTCCAGCAACCCTCAGTTTGTTCTCTCTAGTGAAGAGTGTCTTATGGTTTGCCTCCCTCTTTTTTCCCCTTCCCCTATGTTCATCTGTTCCATTTCTTAAATTCCACATATGAGTTAATCATACAGTATTTCTCTTTCTCTGACTGACTTACTTTGCTTAGCATAATATACTCTAGCTCCATCCACATCATTGCAAATGGCAAGATTTCATTCTTTTTGATGGCTGGGTAATATTCCATTGTGTGTGTGTGTGTGTGTGTGTGTGTGTGTGTGTGTGTGTGTGTTTACCATATCTTCTTTATCCATTCATCAGTCAGTGTACGTTTGGGCTTTTTCCTTAAGTTTCAGCTATTGTTGATAATGCTGCTATAAACATCGGGATGTGTGTATCCCTTTAAATCTGTATTTTTGTATCCTTTGGGTAACTACCTACTGGGGCAATCGCTGGGTCATAGGTAGTTCTATTTTTAACCTTTTGAGGAACCTCCATACTGTTTTCCAGAGTGGCTACACCAGTTTGCATTCCCAAGTGCATACAAGTTTTAAAATATCAGGGCACCTGGGTGGCTCAATTGGTTTAGTGTCCAACTTCAACTCAGGTCATGATCTCATGGTTCGTTGGTTTGAGCCCCACATCGGGCTCTCTACTGTCAGCGTGGAGCCTGCTTCGGATCCTGTGTCTCACTCTCTCTGCCCCTCCCCCGCTCTCATTCTCTTTCTGTCTCAAAAGTAAATAAACATTAAATTTTTTTTTTTTTTACAGGCGCCTGGGTGGCTCAGTCAGTTAAGCATCCAACTTCGGCTCAGGTCATGATCTCACAGTTCGTGAGTTCAAGCCCCGCATTGGGCTCTGTGAGCCTGGAGCCTACTTCAGATTCTGTGTCTCCCTCCCTCTCTGCCTCTCCCCCATTCATGCTGTGTCTCTCTCTGTCTCTCAAATATAAATAAACATTTTTAAAAAACTTAATTTTTTTTTAATATCATAAAGTAACACTTATGTTTTGTAATGCTTTTTGCTTTAAAGTCTATTTTGTTATTTAACTACAATGACTTTTGGTTAGTGTTTTCATGTTATAATTTTTTCTACTTTTACTTTCAGTCTCTATGTACTTTTATATTTCAGATGTCTTTTTTAAACGGTATATTATTGTCTTTTTTCCAGTCTGAAAATCTTTCTTTTAATTGCATCATATAAACCACTTACATTTAATGTACTTACTGATATTAATAGATATAAGTTAACCATTGTACCAAGTTCCATCTCTGTGTCCTGTCTGACCTATGTTAGTTTTCTCTCCTTTAGGATTATTTTCTTATTTTTGCCCCTCTATTAGCTTAGAAGTTTTACACTTTTACTCTTCCTTAATGGTTTTCTGGCAATTATAGCCTACAGTCTTGGCTTATCAAAGGCTAATACTAATTTTGTACTTTTAATAGACTCCCCAAATAATGCCAGAATTTTAAATACATTTACTCCAGCTCTCTTGACTCATATGTTATTTGTCGATATGAATTAACAAGATATTACTATTTTTATGTAGTATTGATTTAAATTTACATACATATCTGTCATTTTATCTTTCTCTTTTCTCTTTCTTATCTCCAGTATTCCATCTGGGATCACTTTCCTGTTATCTGAAGAATGAAAGTATCATTCAATACTTTCTTTGGTTCATGCCTGCCAATGGCAAACCTGTTTTTATTTATTTGTAAAGGTCTTCATTTCACCTTCAATTTTGAAGGTATTTTTGCTGGTTACCAATTTTTTGGCTGGCATTTCTTTCAAGTCATTAAAGCCATCATTCTACCATTTTCATACCTCCATTGTTGCTAATGAGAAGCTATCAATCAGCCTAAATTTTGTTCCTTTCAAGGCATACTCTATTTTTTCTGGATACTTTTGTGATTTTCTTTGATTCTCTGCAAGTTCACTATTATGCATCTATGTGTGAGTTTCTTTTTATCCTGTTTGGGATTTCTTGGACTTAGATCTATGGATCAATGTCTTTCATCAGTTCTGAAAAAATCCTCAGTTGTATTCTCAAAAGTTGCCTCTGAACACTTCCATTTCTCTTTTCCTTCTGGAACTCCAAGTAAACATTTGTTAGATCTTGATCATGCCCTCCCATCTGTGTTTTCCATCTTTTTGAATACCTGTGCAGTTTTATGGATAGTTTCTTCTGAAATAATTTGTAGTTCTTTAATTCTCTTTTGAGCCACATCTAATCTGATACTAAAGCCATCCATTGAGATTCTAATTTCAGCAAAGTGTTTTTGTAGTTTTAGAATTCCCTTTTTTCACTTTTTCTGATTTCTGGCTTCCTGTTGAATTTTCAAGATTTCGATTTTTTTTAATCTGAATTCACTAAGCATTGTGGTTTAATAATCTTTATCTGATGATTCAGATAATTGAAGGCCAACGGATTTGTGTTGGCTGTTGTCTCTACTGCTTCTTACTTATAATGTCCTTTTTTCTTATATTCCTGGTCATCTCTCTCTGTGGACATTGTACGTGAACAATTGTTGGTTGAAATAATTTGGGGCCTAGGATGATGTATGCTTACTCCAGAGATTTTGTTTTCCTTGGTCAGGGCTTATAAGGGTTCTTCTTGGCTGGAACCACCATAATCTATTCAAAGCTTAAAGTTTACTAGTCCACCTAGATGTTGCAAAGCCAAACTAAAAGACTTTATGAGAGCTAGTTTATTTCCAATTTACACTTACCCTTTAACTGAAACATTTGAGGTTCCTAGTATCATATGGGTGATGGTTTGTTAGGAAACTCCCCCCCCCCTTGTAATAAGCCTTGGGTTTGATTTTTGTTACTCTAGTGTCTTGAGTCAGCAGTAGATTCAACTCAGTTTGGCACTGTTGTATCACTTAACTTCTATTCTTAACCAAAGATGCTCTCAAGACAAAGTTAACCATATGAGTACTAAAAGAAAACATGGGTGAATTCCTCTCTGACTTCATGTAGGAAATGAATTCTTAACTATGAATCAAAATCTAGATTCAATAAAAGAAAAGTTTGATAAATTTGACTTTTTTATGCATGGCAGAAATATATTATATACAAAGAAGAAAAGCAACTCACAAGCTCGAAGTAAATATTTGCAACATATATAACATAAAGGCATAATATAATTGATGTAAAAAGAATACTGAAACCTGAGGGGAGAAGGACCAACCCAATAGAAAAATGTAGAAAACACATGAACAGACAATTTACAATGATATTAAAACTCAATAAACATGCAAAGTAAAATACCATTGAGATCATGTTAGTGAAAAGAAGTATTCTAACACATGTTGGAGGAGGTGTGAAGAAACAAGCACTCTCCTATACTGCTGGTAGGAAAGCAAAACACGGGTCTAAGACTCAAGGGAGAGGATAGCCTGGTGATGGAGATTTGAGAATCATCTGTGCTTAGAGGGAAATGAACAGAAATAATTCAGGGAGAGAGAACGTGTGGACTGAGGAGAGAGGAGGCCCAGGAACACAGCTACTCAAGGTGGCAGCTCTACTTTGGCGGACACTACCACCAGAGCTCTGGAGTCTGGCAGAGCCTGTCTTGAAAGCAGCCTGTGGGATTCCGTTGCTGAGTGCTCTCGGCAAAGTCGGGTACCCTCCCTGCGATCAGCTGTCACACCTGGCAATGACGTACCTCTCAGAGGGATGCTGTGTGAGGACCTGAGATGTGCGCCAGGTAAAGCACCTGCGGTAAAGAAGCCTCTGGGCTGCCCTCTCGGCGACCCCCTTTTGCCACACTGCTCCCCACCGTCTGTGGCTGGCTGGTCCCTATGGGATGGGGATGAGGGGGCGGAGCGGGGTGGGGAACCGAGCTTGGGTGACGCGGCGCTCACGTGACCGGTCGGGCGCCGACGTGGGCAGCAGCCCCCGCGCCCGCCTGCTCACCCACCCTGCGGTCCGGTGCCTGCGCTGTCCGCTCCCGTCGCCCGCGCAGAACCAGCTCCCTGAGCCGCCCGGGCGGCGGGCGAAGGGCCAGCGGGCTTCGGCGAGCCCGAGGAGGCGCAGGCCTGGCCCGGGCCCCGCAGGTCCCGCAGGTCGGTGTGAGGGTGGTGCTGCCGGCGGCCCGGGCAGGGGTGGAGGTGGATGGGAGTAGGATCTGGGAGCAGCGCGCGGTGGGGAGGGGTCCGGAAGGTTGGGGAGGAGGGGGACGCGGCGGGGAGGTGGGCAGGTGAGGAGGGAGCATCTTGCAGCAGGCTCTGTCGCCTCCTCGACGCCCCTCCTCTGCGCTCTCCATACATTTTTGGACCTGAAATGGGAGGGGGGCGCCCCCGCAGTGCGACAGTGAAATGTAGACAGACATATTCTAGAAATAACCCCCTCTCACACTCTGCACCTAAGTGGAAATATTGACCTCCGCAAAAAGAGGGTGAGGGCGGGCGGCTTGTCTGCAGGGGAGGGGGTCACAGAGATCCAAACAGTTTGGACAGCATCCTGGTCTGGAGCCTGAGGCCTGGAAAGTAATGGCGGCTGGGATGCGGGGGAGGTAAGCGAGGGAAATGTTGCATGAGGAGGGCCCAGATTCAGGAAAGAAACATCAATTTGCTGAGAGCAAATTGCTGAGACGTCCTGCCCCTGTCTTCTGTCTGTCTGCAGGTCTGTGTGTCTGTCCCCAGCATTCTGCAAGACTAGAAAAATAGGAAGAACCTGTTCAGAATCCCTGCGGGTGAGTGAAAGGAGGGAGGGACACTGGACAAAAACAGTGAGGGGAGGGTGTAGAAAGCACAGCTTGGGCAGAATTTGAGAGCCCCACTGCCCATCCCCCACCACATATATTGCACACACCCCACCACGCTTTAGGATGGTAGAGAAGATGGTAGGGCCTGCCAAGGAAATGGTTGGCTCTCAAGTGTGGGATGAATTGTGGGGTAGAGGGTGGGCAGAAGACACACTTGGAGGGCTGGGCCAGGTCAAAGGACCCCAGCCAAGGGGAAAGATGCCAGTACTATCAGGACCTGCATTCCACCTCCAAGCCCTCAGTCTCCCTTGTCTTCTTTATCTTCTCTTCCCCTTACCACCTCACCACACCCCCCAGTACAGGAAAAGAAGGGGAAATCTCAACATGGAAAAACTCTACAATGAAAATGAAGGAAAGCTGGAAATCGAGGGAAAGCCAGAAGATGAAGTAGATACAGAAGATGAAGGAAAATCAGATGAGGAAGAAAAGCTGGAAGTGGAGGGGAAGCCAGGGCATGAGGGAAAGCTCCAGAATGAGGGTCGGCCAGATGATGAGGGACAACCAGAAGATGAGGGAAAGCAAGAAAAGCAGGGCAAGTCTGAAAATGAGGGAAAACCACACAGTGAGGGCAAGCCAGAATCCCTGGCAAAGGCTGAGAGTGAGTCGCGGGCTGCCGAAAAGCGCCCAGCTGAAGATTATGTGCCTAGGAAAGCAAAAAGAAAAACGGACAGGGGGACAGACGATTCCCCCAAGGACTATCAGGAGGACTTACAGGAAAGGCACTTGGGCAGTGAGGAGATGATGAGAGAATGTGGAGATGTGTCAAGGGCTCAGGAAGAGCTAAGGAAAAAACAGAAAATGGGTGGTTTTCATTGGATGCAAAGAGATGTACAGGATCCCTTTGCCCCAAGGGGGCAACGGGGTGTCAGGGGAATGAGGGGCGGAGGTAGGGGCCAAAGGGGCTTACATGATATCCCGTATCTTTAATGTCTTTGGCGTTCATTTCTGATTTCTCTAATGAGAATATTGCTGATCCTGCTTTTCCTGGCAGGCATTTGCCAGGCTATGTGCTTTAAACTTAGGCTGATACTTTGCTTTAGGTGTCACTCTTGTTACCAGCAGCCTTTTGATCCAACTACAGTGTCCTCTGTCTTTTAGTAGGGGATTTTCACCCATGTGCATGGAAAAGATGTTCATGGTACATTGTAAAATAACAATAAAGAAAAAACAGTTTTCAGAACCACATATACAGTATCGGCCCATTTTTGTAAAAATATAAATGTTTGGGGCACCTGGGTGGCTCAGTCGGTTAAACATCTGACTTTGGCTCAGGTCATGATCTCACAGTTCATGGGTTTGGGCCCCACATCAGGCTCTGTGCTGACAGCTCAGAGCCTGGAGCCTGCTTCAGATTCTGTGTCTCTCTGCTCCTACCCTGCTTGTGCTCTGTTTCTCTCCTTTTCAAAAAATAAACATTAAAAACTTTTTTAAAAATATATAAATGTTTGCATAATGGCTTTGTGCATAGAGAAAGTTCTGAAATGTGTACGCTAAAAATTAGGTGATGGTTTTTCCTGCGTGGTAGCCAAAAATAGGTCTCATCTGTACTCAAACATAAGTCCAGTCACCTGACCCCTCCATGCCATTCCTCTGTGAGCGTGCCCATTCCCGTGCCTTCCAGAATGTAAAATGATAAGTAAAACTTGTGTTATCTCTGGGATTCATAGCTAGAGAAATCAACCTGGTGGTTATAACAACAGATCCAGTGCTGTAAAAGTCAGTCTTGTCATCTGTGAAATGGGAATAAAACTTAACCTCACAGATTGCTGAGTGGATCAGATGGGATACTGAGTATGTGAGCTATGTTGGGCTGGCACCTTTGCAATAGTAGGACCCTGGACTGCCAGACACTCAGGAGAGGGCTGATTTTAGGTCTCACCTGTGCCTAGGAACAAGTCCAAGCAGCTGAGAAGAGGATGCCATCTTTCTCTGGATATCTGCTGGGCATTCTTGTTCTGCTCTGCTCTGTATCCTCTGCTAACAGCTATTGACATGGAGTCCTCATGATGACAAAGCCCCTCTGATTCCCTATAGTCCCCAAAGGGCCAAAGTACCTACTGGACTGCCATAGGAGTGTGGATAAAACCCCTCTCCCAACTTCAGAATTGTGCCTGCTCAGATGGTAGTGCCCCACACAGCTACTTGGGCCTCCCTGTATTACATAGTTCTGAGCACAGTCATTACCATTTTTAGTTCATTTTATATGTGCTTAGAGTTTGTTTTTGTTTTTTTTTTTTTTCTCTCTTCAAAGGACTCGGATATTAGGTGTCCGCTAGGGGCCTGTGTCCTGAGACTAATCTATGGAGCACACAGTAGATGATGATTTGAACTGAATATTACACTACAGTACCCCAGGTAAACCATGTCTAAACTTACATACACCTTTCTTAGTGTGAGTTTTCTAAAAAGTCTCCAGGCTGGCTAGTTATATAAAATCAAAAGACCTGTCCACACATAATCACAGAGGTTACACAACTGAGTTTCAAGCTGAAAATACCCCTTTCCATTGCAAACTAATTCCAACTGAAAACGGTACTAGTAGTACTCTTAAAAAAATTAAAAACTCTCAATGTTAGGCATTTTCTTTAACCCACCAGTATGTACTTTGATCAAAACACTTTCTTATTCATCCTGATATCCCTTACACTGCCCTTTACACATGTGCTTAATAAATTGATTGGATCAGGAGCCCTGAGTTTAAACAGATAATTGTTCATGGATTAGAAGACTCAATAGTGTTAATATGGAAATAAATTCTCTCTAAAACTAATCTGTAAAGTCGATGCCATCCCAATAGAAATCCCAGAAAACTGGGATTCTAAAAGTTATATGGAAAGCGCAAAGGACATAAGATAGCCAGAATATTTTGAAAATGAAGAATAAAATTGGAGGACTCACTGCCTGACTTCAAGACTAACTAAAGCTACAGTAATCAAGACTGTGTAGTACTGGCATAAGGATAGACTTATAGATCAATGGAATAAAACAGACATTCCAGAGATAGATCCACATATATATAGTCAATTCATTTTTTAACAAGATCCCAAAGTGGGGAGCCTGGGTGGCTCATTCGGTTATGTGTCCGACTTTGGCTCAGGTCATAATCTTGCAGCTCATGAGTTCGAGCCCTGTGTTGGGCTCTGTGCTAACTGCTCAGAGCCTGGAGCCTGTTTTGAATTCTGTGTCTCCCTCTCTTTCTGCCCCTCCCCCACTCGCACTCTCTCTTAAAAATAAGTAAACAAAAAAAATTTTTTAAAGATCCCAAAGTAATTCGATGGAGAAAAAGATACTTGTCAATAAATGATTCTGGAACAATTAGATGTTGTCTTAGTTCTGGCTGCTATAACAGAAATACTATAGACTGTGTGGCTTAAACAACATTTATTTCTCACAGTTCTGGAATCTGGGAAGTCTAAGATCAAACCACAGGTAATTTGGTGTCTGGTGTGAGGCCTTATTCCTGGTTCATAAAAAGATGTTTTCACATGACATAAGGTGCAAAGGAGATTTCTGGTGTCTTTTTTTAAATGTTTATTTATTTCTAAGAGATAGAGAGAATGAGGAAGATGGAGAGGGAGAGAGAGAATCCCAAACAGACTTTGCGCTGTCAGCGTAGAACTCAATGTGGGGCTCAAACTCATGAACCCTGAGATCATGACCTGAGCCAAAATCAAGAGTTGGACACTTAACCAACTGAGCCACCCAGGCGCCCCTCTGGGGTCTCTTGTATAATGGAACTAACCACATTCATGACAGCTCCACCACATGATCTAAACACTTCCCAAAGGTCCCACCTCCAAACACCATTGGATGTTAGGATTTAACATACAAATTTTGGGGTTACACAAATATTCAGTCTGTAGCAGACATCCATATACAAAAACAACCTACCCTTGCCTCATACCATATACAAAATATGAAGTCAGAATGGTTCAAATCAAAATGCAAAACCTAAAATTATTAAAACTTTATTTAAAAATAGGAAAAAAATATGGAATAGTCTGTAGCTGCAAAGTAAAATATTGATTATTTAATGTTTTAGTGGTTTAAAGACTTTGAAATTATTTTTCTGCCACTATCTACTTAATACGTTCCAGTTTTTCCTACTAAGAAATAGAAAAAGGAAAATGCTAGTGATAAAACATTTAAATGCAGACAATAAGGGGCACCTGGGTGCCTCAGTCAGTTAAGCATCTAACTCTTGATTTCAGCAATGCTCTCTCTCTCCCCTGCTCACCTTCTCTAAATAAATAAATAAATAAATAAATAAATAAATAAATAAACAAACAACAAACAAACAAATAAAATGCAAAGAATAAAATTTAAAATATTGTTAGAGGAGCACCTGGCTGGCTCATTTGGTGGAGCTTTACAGCTCTTGATCTTGGGGTTGTGAGTCCAAGCGTTTGTGAGTTCAAGCCCCATGTTGGAGGTAGAGATTATTTTTAAAATACATGAAATAAAATATTGTCAGAAAAATAGGAATAAAGGGGTAATCTTGGGTTAGGTAAACATTTCATAGGGGTGCCTGGGTGGCTCAGTCAGTTAAGCATTCTGACTCTTGATTTCAGCTCAGGTCATGATCTCATTGTTTGTGGGATCAAGCCCCGCATCCAGCTCTGCGCTGATAAGACAGAGCCTGCTTGGAATTCTTTCTCTCTGTGTCTCTCTCTGTCCCTCCCCCACTCATGCTCCCTCTTTCTCTTTCTCAAATAAACATTTTTTAAAAAATTATTCAGAGCTTGGCTCTCTGAGCCCCTCCCTGTCTGTACAGAAGTCTGGTCATCTCAATTACTTTTTCAAAAGTTTATTTATTTATTTTGAGGCAGAGAGCAAGTGAGTAAGGGGCAGAAAGAGAGAGAGACAGAATCCCAAGCGCAGAGCCCATTGCGTGGCTCAAACCCATGAACGTGAGACCAAGTTCTTGCCTGTTTCCAACCACTGGGAGGATCTTGACATCTAAAGGCTACTAGGACACATTCCCTTCTAAATGGCCCATATCTATATATTCAGATAGTGAGTGTACCTACTGGGGGCGTCTGCCACAGAGGAAACTCTCAATAATTGGGAGACAAAAGACGACCATCTCTGTAGATATCATCCAGTTTTTCCTCCCAACAATCCCAATGTTTGCTCAGTGAGCCCATGTAAAGTGGCCAGGGAAGCAAGAACAGAGCTATGCAAGAGTGCAACAATATTGACTCTCCTTACCAACCTGATCTGACTACTGTCACAGCTGAGTACAGAACCTGCCAACAGCAGAGGCCAGTGCTAAGACCCTAATATGGCACCATCCGGGGGTACCAGACATCCACTTGGGAAACATTGATTACAGTGGACCTCTTCCACCACAGAAAAATGGTGCTTTGTCTCTAAATGAAAATAGTTACACTTTCTTAGATACCAGTTTTATTGAGATATAATTCACATGCCACAAAATTCACCCCCTCTTTAAAGTATACAGTCCAGTTATATTAGTAAATTCACTGAGTCGTGCAACCATCACGTTTTAGAATATTCTCACCATCTCCCAAAGAAAACCTGTATGTTATCAATCACTACATATTCTACTCCACCACCAACCTCACCCTACCCAGTAACTGGCAACCACTAATCTACCTTCTTGGCTCTATGGATTTGGCTATTGTGGACATTTCATACAAATGGAATCACACAACATGTGTTCTTTCGTGACTGGCTTCTTTTACTTAACATAATGTTTTCAAAGTTCATCTATGTTGCAGCATGTATCAGTACTCCATTCCTTTTTACTGCCTATTAATGTTCCATTAGATGGTATATCACATTAATTCATTCATTCATCTGTTGATGAACATTTGAGTTGCTTTCATTTTTGATTATGATGAATAATGGTGCTATGAACATTTGTGCAAAAGCTGTTGTTCGAACACGTTTTAATTCTTTGAAGTATATATGTAGGAGTAGAATCCTGGGTGATATGGTAACTCTATTTTAACATTTTGTGGAACTATCAAATGTATTTCAAAGTGGCTGCACCATTTTACATTCCTACCAACAATGTATGAGTTTCCAATTTCTTCACATTCTCACCAGGACTGTTACAGTCTTTTTATTTTATCTATCCCTATTGATATGAAGTGGTATCTCACTATAGTGTGATTTGCATTTCCATAATAGGTAATGATATTGCACATGTTTTCATGAGCATAGTCACCACCATTTGTATATCTTCTTTAGAGAAAGGTCTACTCAAAACATTTGGCCACTAAAAAATAAATTCAGTTACTTGTCCTTTAAATGGTGATTTAAGAGATCTTTATATGTTCTGGGTAAAAGTCCCTTGTCAGACATTTGATTTGCAAGTATTATCTCCCATTCTGTAGGTTGATTTATAACTTTGTGGATGCTGTCTTTTGAAGCACAAAAGATTTTCATTTTGACTAAGCCCAATTCATCTATTTTATCTGTCATTGCCTATGCTTTTAGTGTCATGAGAGTATTATAGGCTTAGCTCTTATACATAGAACTATGATTCATTTTTAGTTTTTTTAGGATGTGAGGTACGGGTTCAAATTAATTATTTTGCATGTAGCTATCTAGTTGTCCTAGCACCATTTCCTGAAAAAAAAAAACTATTTTTTCTCCCATTGAATTGTCTTGGCACATTTGTCAAAAATCCATTGACCATAAGTATGAGGGTTTAGTTTTAGACTCTGAACTATATTTAGGGTTTAGTTCTAGACTCTGAACTATATCTATATGTCTATCCTTATGCAAGTACCACACTGTCTTGATTATTGTAGCTTTGTACTAAATTTGGAAATAGAGAACTCTGAGGCCTCCAATTTTCTCTTTTTTCAATATTGTTTTGAATATTCTGGGTATTTTGGATGTCCAAAAAATTTTTGAGATCAACTTGTCAAGTTCTGAAAAGGTGTCAGCTGGAACTTTGATAGGGGTTGCAGGAAATCTGCAGGTCAGTTTGGAAAGTATTGCCAAGTTAACAATATTAAGTCTTCCAATCCATGAACACAGAATATCTTTACATTTATTTAGGTCTGATTTAATTTCTTCAAACATTTAAAAATTTTTCCAGTGTACAATGCTTGCATTTCTTTGGTTATATTTATTCTCAAAAAAAAATATTCTTTTGGGGGAGCCTAGGTGGCTCAGTCGGTTAAGTGTCCAACTTTGGCTCAGGTCATGATCTCATGGTTAGGAAGTTCGAGCCCCACATCGCATCATTAGTGGGGAGCCCACTTTGGATTCTCTGTCTCCCTCTCTCTCTGCCCCTCCCCCACTCATACTCTGTATCTAAAATACAAATATTTAAAAGAATTATTCTTTTGGGGGCACCTAGGTGGCTCAGTCAGTTAAGTGTCTGACTTTGGCTCAGGTCATGATCTCACAATTCATGAGTTTGAGCCCCATGTCAGGCTCTGTGCTAACAGCTCAGAGCCTACTTTGGATTCTATGTCTCCCTCCCTCTCTGCCCTCCCCCACTCATGCTCTGTCTCTCTCTCTCTCAAAAATAAACATTAAATTTTTTAAGTACTCTTTTTTATCCTATTGTAAGTAGAATATTTTCTTAATTTTCATTTTCAGATAGTTCATTGCTAGCACATAGAAATACAACTCATTTTGTATGTTGTGGTATTCTGCAACTTTTTTGAATACACTTAATAGTTCTAAAAGCTTTCTTGTGTGTGCATACCTTAGGAATATTATTTACAAGATCATGCTGTCTATGAGCATAAATTTACTTCTTCCTTCAAATCTAGAGCCTTTTATTTTTTATTTTTAATTATTTACTTTTTTACCTAATTGCCCTGATAGAGCCTCCAGTACAATATGGAATAAATGCATGGGGCTAAAATATTCTTGCTTTGTTCCTGATCTTAAGGAAAAATCATTAAATCTTTCATTATGAAGTATAACATAAGGTGTAGTTACATTATATCTTTGTCAGGTTGAGGAAGTTCCCATTTTGTCAAATGCTTCTTCTGTGCCTAGTGAGATGATGGTTTCTTTCTTTATTGTATGAATATGGCATTTTATGTTGATTGATTTTCAGATGTCAAAGAGCTTGCATTCCTGGAGTGAATTCCACTTGGTCATGGTATCCTTTATATATGATGCTGGATTATTTTGTTAGTATTCTGTGTCTATATACATAAGGGACATTGTTTAATAGTTTTCTTTCTTGATATTTTTATCTGGTTTGGTATCAGGGTATTTCTCACATTATTGAATGTGTTTAAATGTGTAATAATAAATAATAAATGTGTAAACCTAGACGTTTATTAATTTTTCTTTAAAATTTTAGTAGAATTGGGGTGCCTGGGTGGCTCAGTTGGCTAGGCGGCTGACTTTGGCTCAGGTCATGATCTCACAGTTTGTGAGTTCAAGCCCACGTAGGGCTCTGTGCTGACAGCTCAGAGCCTAGAGCCTGCTTCAGATTCTGTGTCTCCCCCTCTCTCTCTGCCCCTCCTCTGCTCTGTCTCTCTTTCACTCTCAAAAATAAATAAACATTAATTTAAAAAATAAATAAATAAAAGTTTAGTAGAATAAACCAGTGAATCTGTCTGGGCCTGGGCTTTTCTTTGTGAAGTTTTTTGATTACTAATTCCATCACTTTACTTGATATAGGTCTATTCAGATTTTCTAATTCTTCTTGAATCAGCTTCAGTACAGTATATCTTTTTTTAAAATTTTTATCTTTGAGAGAGAGAGACAGAGTGAGAGCAGAAGAGGGGCAGAGATAGAGAGGGAGACACAGAGTCCGAAGTAGGCTCCAGGCTCTGAGCTGTCAGCACAGAGCCTGACATGGGGCTCAAATCCACAAACTGTGAGATCATGAACTGAGGCGAAGTTGGATGATCAACCAACTGAGCCACCCAAGTGCCCCAGTAGAGTGTATCTTTTAAGAAAATGTCCATTACTTATAGGTTATCTAGTTTGTTGACTTGTAACTGTTCACAGATTTCCCTTACAATCCTCTTCATTTTTGTAAGGTCAGCAGTGATGTCCCCACTTTTGTTCCTGATTTTAATAATGAGAGTCTTGTTTTTTCATAGTAAGTGTAGCTAACAGTTTGTTAATTTTGTTGATCTTTTTAAGGAACCAATTTAGTTTCATGGATTGTCTCTATTTTCCTATACTCTATTACATTTATTTTCACACTAATCATTATTATTTCCTTCCTTCTGTTTGCTTTCATTTAGTTTGTTCTACTTTTTTTCCAAATAATTATGTTAAGCAATAGAATAAATCTCAAAATACCTAAAAGGATTAAAATCATACAAAATATGTTCTATGACCAAAATGGCATGAAATTAGAAATCAATAACATGACCTCATGTGGGGAATTCACAAATATTAAGGAAATTAAAAACACACTCCTAAATAACCAATAGGTCAAAAAAGGGGGAGGGGGATTACAGAATCACTTGAGATAAAGAAACTGAAAACACTACATACGAAAACTTATGGATGCAGCTAAAGCAGAGCTTAGAGGAAAAGTTGTAGCTGTAAACACCCATATTTTAAAAAGAAGAAAGATCTCAGTAACTAGTCTTCCACTACTCAAGAAACTGGAAAGAGAATACCAAACTGAACATAAAGCAAATTAAAAAAGGAAATAATAAAGATTAGAACAAAAATTAATGAGATAGGGAACACAAAAACAAAGAACATCAATGACTTGAACTTTTCTTCTTTGAAAAGAACAACAAAGGCAACAAATCATTAGATGCACTGACCAACAAAAAGAGAGAAAAAAAAGTGAGAAGATTCACATTACTAAAATCAGGAATGAAACAGAGGATACCACTATCAACCTTATACAAATAAAAATGATTGTAAGACAATACTATAAAAAATTGTATGACAATGAATCAGGTAACATAGATGAAATGGACATTCCTAGAAAGACTTAAACTACCAAAGCCAAGTCAAGAAGAAATACAAAGTCTGAATAGGGAATTTGTTATTTAAAAAACAAAACAAAACACCAAAAACTTCCT
Organism: Herpailurus yagouaroundi; assembly: GCF_014898765.1. Classification (NCBI taxonomy): domain Eukaryota; kingdom Metazoa; phylum Chordata; class Mammalia; order Carnivora; family Felidae; genus Herpailurus; species Herpailurus yagouaroundi. The sequence continues at coordinate 1,563,342 of NW_024420231.1, read as the reverse complement.
GCAAAGTAAAGCCCAGGTCCAGATAGATGCACTGGTGAAATCTACTGTGATATCGTGGCTTATAATAAAAACTATAGGGATGCCTGGGAGGCTCAGTTGGTTAAGCCTCTGATTCTTGATTTTGGCTCAGGTCATGATCTCATGGTTTGGTTTGAGATCAAGCCCCATGTTGAGCTCTGTACTGACAGCATGGAGCCTGCTTGGAATTCTCTCTCTCCTCTCTGCCTCTCTCTCTCTCTAAAATAAATAAACTTTAAATAATAATAATAGCAATAATAATAATAATAATAATAATAATAATAATAAATATATGTATTTGGTCTTTGTCCTGTTCCTGACACAGAGCTCCTAAAACCCTTGGAATTGCCTAAGTGATGAGAGCAATAAAGGTGTCTTATTATTCATAACAAGCCCTTTTCAACCATACCAGTTTATATTAATGAGCTGACCTTTGAAAAGTCCCTAGGGTGGAGGAGGCTGGTCGCCAAGTGAACTAACCATAATTAGAGGGATGAAACTTTCAGCCTATCCCTCACTCCCCCATCCCACCTCAGGAGAGGGTAAAGAGGCTAGAGGTTAATTGCCAATGGCTGATAATTTAATCAATCATGTCTATGTAATGAAGTCTCCATAAAAATCCCTGAATATGGGGTTCAAGAAGCTTCTCAGTTGGCAAACACACGGAAGTTTTGGTAGAGTAGCTCTCCCAGAGAAGGCATGGGAGCTCCACATCCTTTCCCACATACCTTGCCCTATTCGTGTCTTCTATTTGTCTGTTCCTGAGTTATATCATTTTATGATAAATTGGTAATCTAGTAAATAAAATGTTTTCCTGAGTTCTATGAGTTGCTCCAAATTAATTAAACCTGAGGTGGGGGTCATGGGAGCCTCCAATCTACAGCCAGTCAGAAGCACAGGTGTCCTGGAATTACAATTGACATCTGAAGTGGGGGTGGGTGCAGGGTTGTAGAACCACTCTACCTGTGGGATATGATGCTATCTCCTTATACACAGTGTCAGAATTGAGTTAACACACAGAACACCTAGTGAGTGTCGCAGAATTGCTTAATGTGTGGAAAGCCCACACAACTGCTGTCATAGTGAAATAGTGTTGTAGTAGAGTATTGAGAGTACACACAGAAGAGTGTGTTTTTTCTTTATATCTACCAATGTTTAAATAAATAAATGCCAGTACTTTACAAATCACCCAAAGTGTTGTTAAAAGATACACTTAAGCATATTAACATTTTTAAGAATTTGAGCAAACATCAATTCAAATCGAACAGTGCCACATTGGAAAAGGTTAAGAGTGCTCCATAGACTGGAGTGAGGGGCAGGATTTTTATAGAGAAGATGCAGAAGCAAAGTGAGAAAATTATTTAATTGGATATATCTTAAGTGGTTGCATTATCTGGGAAGCCTAATTGGCTGTTTGTGATTGTTTTCCTTAACCTTGAAGCATTTATAGGAATTGACTCTGGTTTAGGTTTTAGTTTGTTTAATTAGGCTACCAAGTCATTAGAGCCAGTTCGGTCTAATGACCTGTTTGTTCAATTACTTTAATAATTGCCTCCTTTTGGTCATCTTCTCATACATAAGAAATTAACCAAATTTTTGGTATTAGTGCCATTCTCAGTCACCATCAGGTTTAAACTATTCTTATCTCATGAAACTCATAGGTTATGATGTCAGGTTTGTGGAAGAATTGTTTTTGCAATGCATTTTGTTGTTCATCTTTTTGTTTCTTCAAGCACAGTGAGACCATCTGCTGTACTGCTGATAACTGTGAATATGTATTTAAGACCCATGAGAGAACACAACACACCAGGGAGACTACAATGATGATTATCACGGGATAAAACCAAAAGACTGAAGTATGCTCCTTAGTCAGGGGTCCCATGAACCAAACTAGTTGATATCAAATAAATTAAAGAATGTGCCTGAAGTGACATCAATCTGTTTCAGCCAAGTAGATTGTTTGTTAATTCCTTATATTTACTACAATACCAGAGGTGCTGGTCCAGGTAGAGTAGGAGGCATTTGCTGTGGCACAAACTCCTCCTTATTGAGCCAACAAGTAATCTAAAGTAAATCTATTACCTAAAACCACCAAAGCAAGAAAGCCTAGGGACTTTTATTGTGCACTTACAGCCTTAGTGTTAGATTAAGTGATAGTTGCCAGTTAAAGAGCATCATCGTCTTATGTGTTAACAGAGAAAAAGCAAGTAGCTAAAAGGCAAAAATAAATAAATACATAGTTTTCATATTAAAGATGAAGATCTTGATCCATGATATGGAGAGCTGTCCACCTCAAGATGTCATCTGTTTCTGGGGAGGAACTTCCCTAGTTAATATTAATGTTAGATCTCCACCTGGTGTTCAGTTCTCAGAGTCTGGTGGAGCCCTTTTTAATTGGGAGATGCGGAACTAAGGTTCAAGGCCCTGAAGTTTGGTGCCATATGGATAGTGAAGAGAACCTGGTATGATCCCTTTCAACAAGGATCCAGGGCACTCTGTTCTCAGGGATTCTAAATCAGAAAGTTGGGGAAAAGTTGGAAACATTAATCTGGAGAATTGTAGCCAGATATTTAGAAAAATTAGATCATTTTTCACTTGTACTACTACCCTCTCAACTCCCCAGAGCACCCCACATTACTGTTCAAGGTGTCCACATAAAATACAAACCTGACTGCAAAACAAAAATAAAAAATTAGAAAAATTTATAATCAAATCCAGTTTACAGATAGATAACAAAAACTCAAATAGGACTAGAATCAAATATTCACAAAAGTATGTTATAGTTTGCTACTGAAACAACTTTTCTCTCTACATTCATTCATTGGACTTTTTTTAAAGTTTTATTTAAATTCCAGTTAGTTGGGGTGCCTAGGTGGCTCAGTCGGTTCAGCGTCCAACTCTTGATTTTGGCTCAGGTCATGATGTCACAGCTGTGCAATCAAGCCCCAATTTAGGCTCTGGGCTGAGCCTGGAGTCTGCTTGGGATTCTCTCTCTCCCTCTCTCTCTGTCCCTTCCCCATTCACACACATGCTCTCTCACTCCCTCTCAAAATAAATATTTAAAAATAAATAAATTCAAGTTAGTTAAAATACAGTGTAATGTTAGTTTCAGGTATATGATATAGTGATTCAACACTCCCATACAACACACAGTGTTTATCACAAGTGTACTCCTTAATACCCATCACCTAATTTAGGCCACCCCCCCCCCACCTCCCCTCTGGCAACCATCAGTTTCTTCTATGAAGTTAACTGTCCCTTTCTTGGTTTGCCTCTATCTTTTTTTTTCCCTTTGCTCATGTGTTTTGTTTCTTAAATTCCACATGAGTGAAATCATATGGTATTTGTCTTTCTCTGACTGACTTATTTCACTTAGCAAAATAGTCTCTAGCCCCATCCATGTTATTGCAAATGGCAAGGTTTTATTCTTTTTTGTGGCTGAGTAACATTCCATTGTATATGTATTGCCACATCTTTATCTACTCATCAGTTGATAGACACTTGGGCTGTTTCCATAATTTGGCTATTATAGATAAAGCTGTTATAAACATCAGGGTGCATATATCCCTGTGAATTAGTACTTTTGTATTCTTTGGGTAAATACCTAGTAGAGCAATTGCTGGATTAGATTGGATTAAAATTTAGTGTTTATTTTTTGAGAAAGAGAGAGAGCACAAACAAGGTAGGGAGAGAGAGGGAGACACAGAATCTGAAGAGAGAGGGAGACAGAATCTGAGCTGTCAGCACAGAGCCAGATGCTGGGCTGAAACTCAGGAATTGCAAGATCATTACCTTAGCTGAAGTCGGACACTTAACCGACTGAGCCACCCGGGCACCCCCAGACTGGATTTTTAAAAGGCTCTCAAGGCTAGAAATCCAAGCCAAGGACTTGCCAGATGTCACCTGAAATAATCTATAGATTTGGGTGAATTCCTTTCTTCCCTAAAGGTCCCTGAAATACCCTGGTATTCATGGGGCCTCAGGATATGACCTTTCTTACCTGGTATGGGTGGGAACCCTGCAAGCAAAATATCAGGTGGTATTTCCAAGGGGCTTTATTGGCTCCATAAAGTCAACCTTAGTTCCTTAAAGCTGTCTAATAATATCTGATTTAATGCAGATCATTCTCAAATATGACATTCCATTGAAAACACTGGTAATACAATCAATGTTTTCAATTGTGTCTTGTTACAAGGAAAAAAGATTTTTGTTGAATGTATGCAAATTCTCATATTGCCCCCCCCCCAAAAGAAACACTAAGCGTTTCCAAATTCTGGAAGGATCACATAGGGATAAAAGATAAATATTTTGATTCTGCTTATAAAATAATAATTTACCAAATTGCTGTAAGTTTTAGAGCTTAAAAGAGAAAAAGGTTTCCTTAAATCTGGAAAATAAAACATTAAAGAAACAGCATTGTTTCAAATAAAAATACATAAAATTTATAATCATCCTCACCAGCTCTTTAAATACCATGTTAATTCTTGTTCTGCTTGAATCCAATTTTTCATTAGAGTTCTGGAAATTCTTTCTCAGTTTAGTGGTATGATCTTAAAATTATGAGAACAATGTATTCTAAAGTACTTGTCAGAGTCCTGTCCTGAATCTCTCTGAAAATGACACATTTCTGCAAAAGCATCAGAGTAAAACAATAATTGTCTGCAAATGACAAAATGAGTTAAAAAAAAAGGCTGTGGTTAAAGATCTGATGAGTTTATTTGAAAAGGTAATTTAGTTCTCTGTGGCATATGGCAATTTAAGATAATAATCGGATAATGAACAGATTGACAAATTCCCATGAACTTCAAACAATTCTGGAATACATATATATATCCATAGGTATATAACCTAAGAAGGCTTATCATCACTTCTTATTTGGCAATGCTTCCCATGTAATTAAACATATAAAATAAGCCTAATTAGTTTAACACCTCTCTTTTACAAGGGGAATAAAAAAAAAATATTTTGAGATTTTCTGGGGACCTCTAGAAAACATCAAAGTTAGTTTGTGGTCAAATGACTCTATTTTACATTTTATTTTGAAAAGTTGTCAAAAATGTCAAAAGATTTAAAATTTTATTAAATAGGATCCCATATCATTATGAAACAATACTTATTTATTTAACCAAAATGATAACAAAGGATTTTAATAGCAAATACAGAAGATTACAATGTTGTAAATAAAATACAACTCTTTTTTATAGTGAGAAGACTCAGTTCTCCCATGTAATCAAATACCTTGATAAAGTCAATAGGAAGCATAGGAAATTATTTTGGCAAGACACAAAATCTTTGCTTCTCAGGCAAATTACACAAAAGGTAACAAAAACATTTCACAATTTCTTATCAAGAGCCAACCAATAGTCCAAGAAAACTTTTTTTTTAACAGAGAGAAAAACAAATTATAATTTTGCACCATGTACTTTTGATATTAAGTTTCATTATTTAAAAACCTATAAACAAATCTATTCTAATCTTAGCCAGCTTGATCACACATAAAATTCCTTTCCTAAGATTCTTTTTGTACAAACTTTCTATCCATTCAGTTTTTGTCCTGTATTTTCCTCATTCTCATTCTGGAACAACCAGTCATTCTACTTTAGGACAAAATTAATTTCTTTTTCCCTTACCAAAAACAAGTCCTTCATATCTTTCCTTATCCAAAAAACACACCCTATTTTCTTTACCTACTTTTCATGCATAGTTGTTTCCTTTCACCCTGATTATTTCTAGTAGTTTTAATTTACATAAATTGACTAGCATTCTTAACTGTTAGAAACTGTAATTTCTTATTTATTTATTTATTTATTTATTTATTTATTTATTTAAGAGAGGGCACAAGTGAGCAAGGGACAGAGAGAGAGGGAGAGAGAGAGAGAATCCCACATTGGCAGCGTAGAGCCCAAAGTGGGGCTTGAGTTCACCCAATACGGGGCTTAAACCATGAACCATGAGATCATGACCTAAGCAGAAGTCAGATGCTTAAGCAACTGAGCCACCCAGGTGCCCCAGAAACTGTCATTTTAGTAAAAACTAAGAAGAAAGCAATGTGGACTGCCTATTGCACTAACACCATGGATTGACAAATTTATAAATATATTTCAAAGTTTCTAGAAGTGTATTCTTCCTCATAAAAAAGTTTTCAAAATAATCATGATTATATTAACAGCATGGTCAATGTAAGTCAATATAAGCCACCATATTAACAGAATGGAAGCCAAAAACCACAAGATCATCTCAATAAATGCAGAAAAAAAATTTTGACAATATCCAGCACCCTGTCATGATAAAAATATTCAACAAACTAGGAATACAAAATAACATCTTGAACTTGATAAAGGACATCTACCAAAAACATGCAAATTACATTACACTTAAGTGAGAAAGATAAAAATTTTCCCCTCTAAGAACAGAAACAAGATGGCAATGTCCTCTCTCACCATTTCTGCAGATTGTACTACAAGTTCTATCCAGGGCAATTAGTCAAGAAAAATAAATAAAAAGGCATCCAGTTAGGAAATAAATAAGTAAAAGGATCTCTATTTGAAGATAACATATTTTTGTATATAGCAAATCCTAAGGAATCCATTAAACATAATGAGAACTAATACATTAGTGGAACATTGTGAAAGGATACAATATCAATATATAAAAATCAATTGTATTTCTTTACACTAGAAATTAACAATCTGAGAATGAATTTAAGAAAATAATTCCATTGGGGCGCCTGGGTGGCTCAGTCAGTTAAGGGGCCGACTTTGGCTCAGGTCATGATCTCACGGGTTTGTGAGTTCGAGCCCCACATCAAGATCCGTGCGGACAGCTCAGAGCCTGGAGCCTGCTTCAGATTCTGTGTCTCCTCTCTCTCTGACCCTCCCCCACTTGTTCTCTCTCTCTCTCTCTCTCTCTCTCTCTCAAAAATAAAAATAAAAAATAAACATTTAAAAAAAAAGAAAATCATTCCATTTACAGTAACACCAAAAACAAAAACATTGCTAGAAATATATCTAAAAAAGGAAATGTCAGACTTATAAATTGAAAACACAAAACGTTGTTGAAATAAAATAAAGAAGACCTAAATAAAGGGAATACTCATGTTCATGGATTGAACGACAGTATTGTTCAAACGACAATATTTCCTAATTGATCTACAGATTCAATGCAATCCCTATCAAAATCCTATCTGGATTCTATGTAGAAAATGATAAAATAATTCCAAATTTATGGGATCCAGAACAGACACAATAATCTCAGAAAGAACCACATTAGCTATCTCATACTTCCTAATTTCAAAAGTTACTACAAAATAACAGGAATCAAGACAGTGTGGTACTGCCATGAAGATAAATACATAGATCAGTGGAAAATAATTGAGAGCCCAAACGCAAATCCTCATACTTAAGGTCAATTGATTTTTGACATACATGCCAAGAGAATTAACAGGGAAAGAACAGCTTTGAAACTAAAGTGGTGGAACAACTGGATATCCACATGCCACAGATTGAATTTACACCACTACCATCATAAATATACCAAAATTAATTCAACCTGGGTCATAAGTATTTTTTTGATAAAATTATTTTATTTTATTTTATTTTTTATTTACATCCAAATTAGTTAGCATATAGTGCATCAATGATTTCAGGAGTAGATTCCTTAATACCCCTTACCCATCTAGCCCATCCCCCCTCCCACAACCCCTCCAGTAACCTGCTGTTCTCCATATTAAGAGTCTCTTATGTTTTGTCCCCCTCCGTGTTTTTATATCATTTTGGCTTCCCTTCCCTTGTATTCATGTTCTGTGTCTTAAAGTCCTCCTATGAGTGAAGTCATATGATTTTTGTCTTTCTCTGACTAATTTCGCTTAGCATAATACCCTCTAGTTCCATCCGCCTAGTTGCAAATGGCAAGATTTCACTCTTTTTGATTGTTGAGTGATACTTATACCACATCGTTATCCATTCATCCATTGATGGACATTTGGGTTCTTTCCATACTTTGGCTATTGTTGATAGTGCTGCTATAAACATTGGGGTGCATATGTCCCTTCAAAACAGCACACCTGTATCCCTTGGATAAATACCTAGTAGTGAAATTGCTGGGTCATAAGGTAGTTCTATTTTTAATTTTTTGAGGAATATCCACACTGTTTTCCAGACTGGCTGCACCAGTTTGCATTCCCACCAGGTGCAAAAGAGATTCTCTGTCTCCGCATCCTCACCAACGTCTGTTGTTGCCTGAGTTGTTAATGTTAGCCATTCTGATAGGTGTGAGGTGGTATCTCATTGTGGTTTTGACTTGTATTTCCCTGATGATGAGTGATGTTGAGCATTTTTTCATGTGTCGGTTGGCCATCTGGATGTCTTCTTTGGAGAATTGTCCATTCATGTCTTTTGCCCATTTCTTCACTGGATTATTCGTTTTTTGAGTGTTGAGTTTGATAAGTTCTTTGTAGATTTTGGATTTAACCCTTTATCTAATATGTCATTTGTAAATATCTTCTCCCATTCTCTCAGTTGCCTTTTAGTTTTGCTGATTGTTTCCTTCGCTGTGCAGAAGCTTTTTATTTTGTTGAGGTCCCAGTAGTTCATTTTTGCTTTTGTTTGCCTTGCCTCTGGAGACGTGTTGAGTAAGAAGTTGCTGTGGCCAAGGTCAAAGAAGTTTTTGCCTGCTTTCTCCTTGAGGATTTTGATGGCTTCCTGTCTTACATTGAGGTCTTTCATCCATTTTGAGTTTGTTTTTGTGTATGGTGTAAGAAGTGGTCCAGGTTCATTCTTCTGCATGTCGCTGTCCAGTTTTCCCAGCACCACTTGCTGAAAAGACTGTCTTTATTCCATTGGATATTCTTTCCTGCTTTGTCAAAGATTAGTTGGCCATATGTTTGTGGGTCCATTTCTGGGTTCTCTATTCTGTTCCATTGATCTGAGTGTCTGTTTTTGTGCCAGTACCATACTGTCTTGATGATTACAGCTTTGTAAGAGATGCTAAAATCTGGGATTGTGATGCATCCTGCTTTGGTTTTCTTCTTCAGTATTACATTGGCTATTCAGGGTCTTTTGTGGTTCCATACAAATTTTAGGATTGCTTGTTCTAGCTTCGAGAAGAATGCTGGTGCAATTTGATTGGGACTGGCATTGAATGTGTATATTGCTTCGGGTAGTGTTGACATTTTGACAATATTTATTCTTCCAATCTATGAGCATGGAATGTTTTTCCATTTCTTTGTATCTTCTTCAATTCCCTTCATAAGCTTTCTATGGTTTTCAGCATACAGACCTGTTACATCTTTGGTTAGGTTTATTCCTAGGTATTTCATGATTCTTAGTTAGGAGATGCATTTTAAATTCAAAAACACAAAAAGGGTCGACTCGGTGGCTCAGTTGATTAAGTGTCCAACTTTGGCTCAGGTCATGATCTTATGGTTCATGGGTTCAAGCCCTGCGTCAGGCTCTGTGCTGACAGCTCAGAATCTGGAGCCTGCTTTAGATTCTGTGTCTATTTCTCTCTCTCTGCCCCTCCCCTACTTGCACTGTCTCTCTTTCTCTCTCTCTCTCTCAAAAATAAACATTTAAAAATTTTTTTTTAATTTTTTTTTCAACGTTTATTTATTTTTGGGACAGAGAGAGACAGAGCATGAACGGGGGAGGGGCAGAGAGAGAGGGAGACACAGAATCGGAAACAGGCTCCAGGCTCCGAGCCATCAGCCCAGAGCCCGACGCGGGGCTCGAATTCACGGACCGCGAGATCGTGACCTGGCTGAAGTCGGACGCTTAACCGACTGCGCCACCCAGGCGCCCCCAAAATTTTTAAATACAAATAGATTGAAAGCTAAAGGATAAAAACAATATATTATACAAACGGTAACCACAAGAAAGTTGGAATAGCTATAGTAATATCAGACAAAACAGACTTTAGAACAAAAAATGTTCATAGAGATAGAGGTATTTTATACCAATAAAAGGATCAGGGGCACCCAGGTGGCTTAATTGGTTGAGCATCTGACTCTTGATTTTGGTTCAGGTCCCAGTCTCATGGTATGTGGAATTGAGTCCCGTGTTGGGCTATGCGCTGACAGTGTAGAGGGTACTTGGGATTCTCTGCTCTCTCAGTCCCTACCCCTGCTCATGCTCTATAGCAAAATAAAAAATTTTTAAAAAGGGCCAATCCACCAGAAAGATATAACAGTTATATATGCACCTAACAGCATCAAAACACATGAGGAAAGACTAATAGAAATGAAGGGAGAAAGAAACAATTCAATTATAACTGTTGGAGACTTTCAACTTTTAATAATAGATAGAACAGGGGCTCTGGGTGTAGAGCCTGCTTGGGATTCTCTCTCTCTCTCCCTCTCTCTCTCTCTGCACCTTCCTCATTCATTCTCTCTCTCTCTCTCTCTCTCTCAAAATAAATAAATAAAAACTTTAAAAATATATAATAGAACAATTAGGCAGAAGATCAACAAGAAAATAGAAGCTTGGGGTATCTGGCTGGGCCAGTCAGTAGAGCATAAGACTCTTGATCTTGGGGAAATGAATTCAAGCCCCACATTGGGAGTAGAGATTACTTTAAAAAAAATAGAAGACTTGAACAAAATTACAAACCAACTAGACCTAATAGAAGTCTATAGAATATCTCACTGACCAGCAAGTGGGTATACATTCTTCTCAAGTGCACATGGAACATACTCCAGAATAGACCATATGCTAGGCAATAAAACAAACCACAATAAATTTGAAAGATTAGAAATACCACTAAGTTGTTTTCTTCTACTACAGAATAAAAGTAGAAAAAAAACAGAAAGAAATTTGGGAAAATCACAAATATGTGGAGATTAAACAACCACTCCTACATAACAAATGGATCAAAAAGAAATCAAATGGTAAATTATAAAGTATATTGAGATTAATAAAACTGAAGATATTACATACCAAAACTTATGGGATGCAGCTAAAGCAATGCCTATTGCTGTAAATGCCTATTAAAAAAGGAAGATCTCAAATCAATTACCTAACTTTCTACTGTAAGACCCTAAAAAAGAGCAAACTAAACCTAAAGCAAATAGAAGGAAGGCATTAAAAAAGACTAGACAGAAACTAATGAAACAGATAATAGAAAAAACAGAGAAAATCAATAGAACCAAAAGCTGATTCTCAGGGCATCTGGGTGGCTCAGTTGGTTGAGCCTATGACTTCAGCTCAGGTCATGATCTCATGGTTCATGAGTTTGAGCCCGATGTCGGGCTCTGTGCTGACAGCTCAGAGCCTAGAACTTGCTTCAGATTCTGTGTCTCCCTCTCTCTGCCCCTCCCCTGCTTGCAATCTGTCTCTCTCTCAAAAATAAATTTAAAAAAAACACATAAAAAAGCTGGTTCTCTATAAATATCACCAAAATTGACAAACATTTAGATTGATTACCCAGGGGAAAGAAAGAAAGAAAATTCAAATTACTAGAGTCAGAAATGAAAGAGAGGATATTACTACTGACTTTACAGAAATAAAAGGACTATGAAGGAATACTATGAATAAGTGTATGCCAATACATTAGATAACATAGACAAAATGGGCAAATTCCTAGAAAGACACAAACTACCAAAACTGACTCCAGATAAAATCGCAAATATGAACACACCTATAATAACAGAATTAATTAGTAAACAAAAATCTACTGAGATGGAAAAGTCTAGGTCTAGATGGCTTCACCAGTGAATTCTACCAAACATATAAAAATCAATGAGTATCACTTCTTCAAAAATTTTTCCAAAAAAAATAGAAGAGAATACTTCCTCACTCATTCTATGAGGCCAGTATTATTCTGTTACCAAAACCATACAAAGATATTACATGATGCATTTGAACAAGACTCAAAGCAAGTAAATGGTAAGCATGTTACTTCTGTCACTCCTAACAGTCAGCAGAGGCCACCCTTTTGGTTCTATTCAGAACTTACTTCCAACACAAAATCACATTCTAAAAAACACAAATGACCAAGAAACCCAATCATATCCTTTCTTACATGTGTTATTTCCTTATATTTGTCAACCACTTATATTTTTTTTAAATTTTTTTTCAACGTTTATTTATTTTTGGAACAGAGAGAGACAGAGCATGAACGGGGGAGGGGCAGAGAGAGAGGGAGACACAGAATCAGAAACAGGCTCCAGTCTCCGAGCCATCAGCCCAGAGCCCGACGCGGGGCTCGAACTCACGGACCGCAAGATCGTGACCTGGCTGAAGTCGGACGCCCAACCGACTGCGCCACCCAGGCGCCCCTGTCAACCACTTATATTGAAAATATGACAAAGAAGGAAAGGGAGAGGCACCTGCCTAGCTCAGAAAAGCATGTGACCCTTAATCTTGGGGTTGTGAGTTTGAGCCCCACATTGGGTAAAAGATTACATAAATTAAAAAAAAAAAAAACTTAAAGAATGAAAGGGAAAGTGAGAGCAACCCACAGTTCATTCTCTTTTCAGTTCTTTTGTAGAATGTCCATATGTGCAGGTATCAAGAAGAGAAATAAAAATAGTTTAGTTTTGTGCAACATTTCCTTCATTCTGGTAAGAAATAAATACATATGCATGTATAAGCTACAAAAGATGAACTGTGCAATTTTGGTGATTCTACATAGGAGTCAAATGCTCTTGGGGTGCCTGGTAGTTCAGTCAGTTAAGCATCCAACTCTTGGTTTCAGCTCGGGTCATGGTCTCACAGTTCATGAGTTCAAGTCCCACATTGGGCTCTGTGCTGGTGGCATGGAGCCTGCATGGGATTCTCTCTCTCCCTCTCTCTCTGCCCTTCCCCTGCTTGCTTGCTCTCTCTCTCTCTCTCTCTTTCTCGAAATAAATAATCGTTAAAAAAAGTAATAAAAAATATAAAAAGGAGTCCAATGCTCTTGTGTTGGCATTTAAAACTAGCATCAAGGGGCACCTGGGTGGCTCTGTCGGATAAGCATCCAACTTCAGCTTTCATGATCTCACAGTTCATGAGTTCAAGCCCTGCATAAGCAGGCTCTGTGCTGACAGCTCAGAGCCTGGAGCCTGCTTCAGATTCTGCATCTCCCTTGCTCTCTACTCCTCCCCCACTCACACTCTGTCTCTGTCTTCTTCAAAAATAAACAAACATTTTAAAAATTTTCGATAAAAAATAAAACTAGCATCAAAGAATACAATGCTGAACTATATAATTCATGCCAATAATAATTTAAAATTTTACTTTTCCTTTTCTTAGAACAATATTATTTTTCCATATTTTGCTTTTTATTTTATTTTTAAAATTTTCTTTAAACCAAAGTTAGTTAACATATAGTGTAATAATGGTTTCAGGAATAGAATTTAGTGATTTATCACTTACATGTAACACCCAGTGCTCATCCCAACAAGTGTCCTCCTTAATGCCCATTACCAATCTCCTCCCACTCAACACCCCTCCAGCAAACCTCAGCTTGTTTCTATATTTAAGAATCTCTTAGGCTCTGCCTCCCTCTCTGTTTTTGTCTTAATTTTCCTTCCATTCCCCTTTGTTCATCTGTTTTGTTTCTTAAATTCCACATATGAATGAAATCATAAGATATTTATCTTCCCTGACTGACTTATTTTGCTTAGCATAATAATACACTCTAGTTCCATCCATTTTGTTGCAAATGATGAGATTTCATTCTTTTTGATCATTGTGTAATATTCCATTGTCTATATATGCCATTTCTTCTTTATCCATTCATTCGTTAGTCGATGGACATTTGGCTCTTTCCATAATTTGGCTATTGTTGATAGTTGTGCTATAAACATTGGGTGCGTGTGCCCCTTTGAATCAGCATTTTTGTATCCTTTGGATAAATACCTAATAGTGCAATTGCTGGGTCATAGGGTAATTCTTTTTTTTTTTTTTTTTTTTAATACCCAGGTTATTTATTTATTTATTTATTTATTTACCATTTATTCAGTTTTTGAGAGAGAGAGAGAGAGAGAGAGAGACAGAGAGTGAGCAGGGTAGGGGCAGAGAGAGAGGGAGACACAGAACCTGAAGCAGGCTCCAGGCTCTGAGCTGTCAGCACAGGGCCTGATGCAGGGCTCGAACTCACAAACCATGAGATCATGACCTGAGGTGAAGTCGGACGCTTAACTGACTGTGCCACCCAGGCGCCCCGGGTAATTCTATTTTTAATTTTTTGAGGAACCTCCATACTGTTTTCCAGAGTAGCTATACCAGTTTGTATTCCCACCCACCAGCAGTGCAAAAGTAGAACAATATTACCTAATAAATAAAAAGCACCATGTCAAGGTCAACAGTTATGTTTATAAATCCTATGATAGTATGTAGCTTTGATATGATGTGATGAAATGGTACTTTATCTCTGTGATATTCCTCCCAAAAACCCATTATCCCAGTCTAACCAAGAGAAAAAAACCAGCCAAATCCTATTAGATGACCATTCTACGAATACCTGACTAGTACTCAAAATTGTAAATGTCATCAAAATCAGAGAAAGTCCAAGAAACTGTAATAGCCAAGGGGAGCCTAAGGAGATATGACAACTAAAAGTAATGTGGTATTCTGGATGGGGCCCAGGAGTAGAAAAGGTAAAACAAAGGACTAGGAAAAAACAAAGGAAATTTTAATAAAATATGGACTTCAGCTAATGATAATATGTCAATATTGTTTCCTTAGTTCTAACAAATGTACCATATTAATGTAAGGTGTTACTGGATGTGGAATATATGAGAATTCTCTATATCTTCTTAATTTTTCTTTGAATCTAAAACTGTTCTAAAAAATGAAGTCTATTTAAAAAAAGAACATGGAAATCGAAAGACCACAGGAGAAAGAAAAGCTTTATATTTCAGTCCCTTTAAAGGCACATTTTTCTTGCTCTTTGAACAAGGGGCCTTGCATTATCATTTTACACAGGGCATCACAAATTATGTAGCTTACCCTGCCTCTGTCCCAACCTCTGTCATCCAGCCCTGAGACTGGGGTTGTCCTGGGCCCTTCTGAGAGTCCCTGAGGCCAAGGGGAAGGCTGTGAGTATATATGTTGGAGTCTAGCAGGGAAGGCCAACATAGGACAAGTTCTATGCTCTGAGCTTGTTTGGATTCTGGGAAAAGCAGCAGAAGCAGCCACAGTCCGGAGAGGTCCCCACTCAGGCCAGACGGTGTTCCCAAGGGAAGCCCCTCCTCACCATGGTAGGCAGCATGAAGTCCTAGCATCCTAGAGCAGAAAGGGGCCTCATTCATTGTTCTACCACAACTCTTTCCTCCACCTTTTAGAGAGAAGGAGGACACAGACAGAGGCATGAAGATGGGTAGAAGGCTCCCAGGCCTCCAGAGTCTTCCAGTGAGTGACAGCCTGGATCCTGCCCAGCCCAGAGCCTGGTACTGCCTCCCTTTGGCTCAGGTTGGACCTGCCTTCCCAGTCCATGAGTAATTTCCCAGCAGCCAGAGTTGCTACTCAGAGTCCCTTCCTTGTTTCTCTGGACATAAGCAGAGTGACAGAGGGTAGGGAGGGAGAGAGGGAAAGGGAGGGAGAGAATGAGAGACAGAAAGAGAGAGAGAGAGAGAGAGAGAGAGAGAGAATGAGAATGTACCCCAGTTAGGATGAGGCCAGAAGCAGAAAAGAGAAGACTCTTGTCATTCCATTTCCACTTGGCTATTTGGGAGAGCCTGAGAGCTACAGGCTGAATAGGGCCTGCTGCAATCCACAGCAGCTAATCTTGGGACTAAAGTACTGCCATGGGTGTCATTAAGAAAGAATGCAGAGGTGGCAGAAGAAGGGGGAACCTCTGAGCTGGGGAGGGCATTTCTCCTCAACTCCAGGCAGACAGGCCCTGCAAAGTAAAACCAGACCTCCATGGAGTCTGTGCTGTAGACAGACTCAGAGGGAGGGGCTCTGTTTCTGCCACAGAAGTGCAGCCTCATCAGGGAACAGGAATCCCTAAACCAGAAACTCACTCTGGGCTTCCTCAGATCCCCCAGAGAAAGGCCACGCCCCTGGATACGGTTGTCATGGCAGCAGCTGCCAGGGGCTGACTGCCTTCCCCCTTGCTTGCATGGCTGCCCTGCTTGCCTTTTTTTTTTTTTTTTTTAATTTTTTTTTTCAAACGTTTATTTATTTTTGGGACAGAGAGAGACAGAGCATGAACGGGGGAGGGGCAGAGAGAGAGGGAGACACAGAATCGGAAACAGGCTCCAGGCTCTGAGCCATCAGCCCAGAGCCTGACCCGGGGCTCGAACTCACGGACCGCGAGATCGTGACCTGGCTGAAGTCGGACGCTTAACCGACTGCGCCACCCAGGCGCCCCCCCTGCTTGCCTTCTGATACCTTCAACTCCTGCTACCTGAAAAGGCCTGTACTGTCCACCCTGGCTGCATGTAAATGTGCCTGGAGCCCACTGCCCAGGAGCTGTTTTACAAGGTGGTTAAAGGTTGCCTCTCTTACATCATACTGCTAGGGTTTCAATCCTGTCTCGGCTAGTATCACGTGTGTTTCCATCGGAACAATTTGTAACCTCCAAGGACCTTAGTTTCACCTTTAAGATGGCATTTCTTAGACTTAAATCTTCCCTAGAAATTTTGACCTAAGCAACATGTCCTCACAGGGCCCTAAGTCAGCAGTATCAAATCAAATCCAAGAGAAGGGTTATTTCATAGCCCCCACCCCAACTACACACAAACAAGTAGCAGTCCACATTCCCTTGTAACAAATGGTGTCACCAAGGCAGATGCACCATCATCTTACTTCCTCTTGAGAGCGCTTTCTCTCAAGGGAACCCCAAATCAGTTACTGTCAGGCAGAGACTTAGAGCCAACACAAAGACATTGTTTTCATTCTTCCATTCCCCGTTCTAATTCTTTATATCTCCCTTTTCTGACCCCCATGTTTACTAAATTCTCATCAAGGGTTAATTTATAGTGGTTTGGGAGCTTTCAGAGGCAACTGTGTCCTCTATCAGCAGCGCTAGAAAGGAATCCCACCCTACAAAGTCACATTGAGAGAGGAAATGAGGGGAACTGGCCTGGCAGGGCACACTCTTGGCTGCCAAACCCAACAGGGGAAAATAATTTTTTCATGTGAAGTTAGAGTTCTTTGCTGAGATCTCCTCCAGATCTTTCCTGAGCTTGCTGAATTTATCATCCTATTTAGTACTAATGGCATGCTTTAAATTAATATTTTGTAGTAATGTACTGAATGACAGAATTTGGATTCTGTCCAAGAATAAGGGAGTAAATCTAACAAGACAACATTTAACCCAGAAAAACAGAAGCTTCTATACTTGGGTTAAAATTAAAATTATTCACATATATGCACCCTTGTTTTTTGCAGTATTTACAATAGCCAAACTATGAAAGCAGCCCAAGTTTCCATTGATAGATGAATGGATAAAGAAGATGTTGTATATATACACAGTGGAATATTATTCAGCCATAAAAAAGAATGAAATCTTGCCATTTGAAACATGGATGGAGCTAGAGTATAAGGCTAAGTGAAATAAGCCAGTCAGAGAAAGACAAATACCATATGATTCACTCATATGTAGAATTTTTAATGTTTATTTTTGAGAGACAGAGACAGAGACAGAGCATGAGCAGGGGAGGGGTGGAGAGAGGGAGACAAAGAATCAGAAGCAGGCTTCAGGCTCTGAGCTGTCAGCACAGAGCCCGATGCAGGGCTTGAACTCACAAACGCAAGATCATGACCTGAGCTAAAGTCAGACTTAACACTTAACCAACTGAGCCACCCAGACGCCCCACTCATATGTAGAATCTAAGAAATGAATAAACAGAGGGGAAAAAGAGATACACCAAAAAAAAAAAAAAAAAAAAACCCAAAACCCACACTCTTAACTATAGAGAACAAATGGTTACCAGAGAGGAAGTAGGGGGTGGGGAATGGGTGAAATAGGTAAAAGAGATTAAGGATACACTTATCTTCATGAGCACTAAGTAATATATAGATAGAATTATTGAATACTATATTGTACACCTGAAAGTAATTTAACACTATGTTAACTGTACTGGAATTAAAATTTTTAAAATTAAAGTGATTCATATAAGGCTATTAACAGGGATGTGTGAAACAGATTTGGGAGTGTCAGGTGATTGCAATTTAAAGTGGATTCAACTGTGTAATATGGCATCCACAAAATCTAACTATGATCTTAGGATTCATCTACAGGTGTATAGTGGCTATTCTATAGTGAAGGGTGTGATAAGATCACTCCATTCAACACAAGGCAGAACATTCAGTATTTTTTCAGAGACATTTATGAATTCGGGAGCATGTAGGATGGTGAGTGACTTTGAAAAAGTATATCACATTAGAAAGAACTGAAAATAACTGGGGAGGTTAAGACTAAAAAAGTCTTGGTGTGATTGTTTAAGGATTAAATGAGATAGCATATTGAAAATGCTTAGCACAATGCCTGGCATAAGTGTTCAATTAGTGTTAATTAAAAAACAATAATTAGTAATATTATTAGCGTTAGGTCATACTATTATTATTACTATTTATATTATTATAGTTAATGCTTACAGGGTGCTTTCTATGTACTAGGCACCTTTCCAAGTCCTTTACATATACTGACTCATTTACTGATTTTATCAATCCATTGAGATATGTACTATTATGTCTCCAATTTTGCAGATGAAGAAGTTGAGTCACAGAAAATTCAAGTGGATTGCCTGGTATGTCTCACAGCTGGGAAAGGGAAAGAACTAGAATATTAACTCTAATACTTGTTTTGTACCGCTCCAGAAAGCAGAATCAACACCAAATGTATGTCAACTACTGGGAGGCAGACCTCAGCTCAACAAAAGTAAAAACTACTCTGAATAAAACTGTCTGAAATTTCAAT
Source organism: Herpailurus yagouaroundi (assembly GCF_014898765.1). Taxonomy (NCBI): domain Eukaryota; kingdom Metazoa; phylum Chordata; class Mammalia; order Carnivora; family Felidae; genus Herpailurus; species Herpailurus yagouaroundi. The sequence continues at coordinate 1,544,478 of NW_024420231.1, read as the reverse complement.
GGGTGTCTTTTAAGGTAGTGAGTTCTCCATCACAGGATGTAAGGGGGAAAAGGTCAGAAATGATGAAATGCGAATAAAATGGGGGTCCTCTTGGAAAGAGATGAGGCCAAACTTTGGTGAAAAGAATAAAGAAGGTATAGTGAAACTTGGCTTTTAAAAGACACACATCACTGAAAAATGAAAAAGTAAAAGTTAGAGAAAAGATATAAAAGTGAACTAATATCTGTCTTGCTTCTATCTCAACACAAAATAAATTAGATGTTGGAAAAAAAAGCTCTAAACTGGGAAATTTCCTGAATGAATTTCTGTTTGGAAACTTACTAGATGGCCTGGGCTTGAAAAAAAAAAAAAAATCCCAGGGTCCTAACAGATCTGACAGCCATCAACCCTGAAAGTATAAAATACAGAGAGGAGAGGTATAGTCTACTTTCCAGAAGAAAGGGCACCTGCATGAGAAGTAGCATCCAGGCTGATGTGAGTAGGTAAGATGCAGGGATGGGAGATTGAAGATCATAACACCATTAGATTCAGGGGCACCTGGGTGGCTCAGTCTGTTAAAAGTCCCACTTTGGCTCAGGTCATGATGGCATGGTTTGTGAGCTCGAGCTCCGCTTCCGGCTGCGTGCTGATGGCATGGAGTCTGCTTGGAATTCTCCCTCTCGCCCTCTCTCTCTCTCTGCACCTCCCCCCCAAACTCACGCTCACCCTCTCAAAATAAATAAACTTAAAAAAAAAACACCATTAGATTCAAACATACATACTTGTAAAGACAATTGAGTATGTTAATATAGTTTTAATCCTGCTACTCCATGTGTGATGAACAGAATTATTGCATAGTTGAATATGAATGTCTTCTGCGCTGAATCTTTTGGATACAGCAGTCCAGGACCCAGATATTTGCTGATTTAATGAATTAATATACACTTTATCAACCAGCAACACCAAGAGGTGCCCGGTTAAGGATTTAGAGTCCCAGAAAAATATTTCTTCTATTATGAATAATTACTGAAGAGTGTGTGTTTGCGTGTGTGTGTGTGATACACACACACATAATAGTATATATAGGGGTGCCTGGCTGGCTCACTTGGTGGAACATGCAACTCTCGATCTCTGGGTCGAGTTGGAACCCCATGTGTGGCGTGGAGTTTACCTAAATTTTTTTTTTAATTGTATATATAATGCCACACTCTCCACCCCAAATGCTCCCATTTCAGAAAATAAATCTTTAGATTTTTTGTACTTAGATGGACAAATGTGTACTTTGATTTATGAAAATCATCAAAGTATTTATGTTTTTAGATTTGCATACTTTACAAACAACTCTTTCTAGAGTTCTAGAACTGAATGTTCACGAATTTAGACTGCAGCCTCTATTTGTGGTACAGGTTTGGGGGCTCAAAAAAATCCTCAGGTCATGGAAAAGTGAAAGCTTATCTTCCATAAAAGTGACAAGAAGTGAAAACCATGTTGATAGAGCATAAACGGACATGATGGAGTCATGGGTATGGATGTGGATTAAGACTGGGAAAGGAGACATGATACTGATTCATTAAGTAAAAATAGTCAAATTTCAGTGCAGGATCTGGACTGTAGGTGAAATAATGGGCCTTGGTGTTTGACAACAGGAGAATAAGAGGTGGTATCAGGGTAAGCAGCAAAGAGGAAGAGGCAATAACTCCCAAGACTGGATGCTGACAGTCTCTGGTAACCAGAAAAGGCAAATATAAACAAAGAGGTGAGCGACGATGCCTGGTGTGTTGAGAGTTGCGAAATACAGGAAGGGTGCTGCAGCAAGGCCGCCGGTCAAAGTGGTTAACTGGGGATCTGAGCTAGGCTGTGACGCGCGGCCCTCACGTGACCAGGAGCCTATGTCTGCCCAAGTCCCTCTCGTCCAGGTCCTTTTTGCTTGTCCAGACACCGTCTGCCTACTGCCCTTTGGTCAAGGGGAAAAAGCAGGAGGAAGTAAGTCCCCTTGGTCCCCTTAAATCGGTTTGAGTGTCGATGCTGCCCAATAACCCCTGGGATCGGGATGGCAGAGAGTATCAGGCCTTTCCCTATATCCAGCCCCGCCCCCACCCCACCCCCCCACCCCCGCTCCCACATTTCGGTGTAGAAAATGGTGGCCTTGGGGCGAGGTGGGGAGGTGAGTGGGGCCCCCTGGGAGTCACAGACTTAGAAATAGTTTCTAAATAATCCTTCGCTTCCACTTGCCGCCTGAAAAGAAATGACGAACACTGCGAGGTATAGGATGGTGGGGCATGGGGGAGGGGAGGCAGTGGGGGCTGACGCGGGGGCGGCGGCTAATGCCCAGGAAAGGGACGTATGTTGTCAGTTAGTCCTTCCCTCCTCCCCACTCTCCGCCCCCTACCCTGTCTTGCGTCTGTCTGCAGGTCTGCGGGTCACAGCGGTGCGCCTCGAGGAGAGGAGGCCTAGAGCAAACCGCCAGGAGAGGTCCAGGTCAGGGAAGTGGTGGGCAATGGCCCGGGATGGGGTGCGTGGGAGGACGCTGACTGGAACGGAGTCCGCAGTACCACCGCCCCGCCCCGCCCCTGTCACAATGGGAGAGGCCTCTGGCAAGGCCTGCTGGGAAAATGGTGGGCTTTCGGGAAGGAGGGGGCGATCGGGGCTAACAGGGTGCGGCGCGGTCCCCAGGGCCAGAGAGCCCCTCGACAAGCATAGGTGGGGGACCTGGGCCCCCAACTCAGGAAAAGGCAGTTATGGGAACCCGTGGCCAGGGTTTTGATCCAGCCACCAAGTGTGTTTACTCGACTCTGCCTTGTCTCCTATGAATAACTGTACTTAAAGAGGATCCTCAACATGGAAAAATCATGCAAAGAAAATGAGGAACAGCCAGAGAGCGCGCCCAAGACGGATGAGGAACGGCCTCCTGTGGAACACTCTCCCGTAAAGCAGTCTCCGGAAGAACCGTCTTCCGAGGAGCAGTCGTCAGAGGAGGAGTTCTTTCCTGAGGAGCTCCTTCCTGAGCTCCTTCCCGAGATGCTCGTGTCCGAGGAGCGCCCTCCTCCGGAGCGCCTTTCTAGAAGGGACCTTTTTGAAGAGCGCCCTCCCATGGAGCAGCCTCCTTGTGGAGTGGGAAAACATAAGCTGGAAGAAGGAAGCTTCAAAGAGAGGCTGGCTCGCTCTCGCCCGCAATTTAGAGGGGACATACACGGCCGAAATTTGAGCAACGAGGAGATGATAAAGGTGGCAGAGGAGATGGAAGAAATGAAAAGAGTACGAAACAAACTAATGGTCATGCATTGGAAGGCGAGACGGAACCGTCCTTATCCTATTTAATGTGTTCGGCCTTTAATTGTTTCCCCTGATAGAAGGTTGCCACCTGAACTTTGTTTGATTTTCTCATCTCATGCACTTTCCCCATCTCAATTTTAACTTTTTGCGTGGCTTTATTTTAGGAGTTTTGCTTGTAACTGGCATAAAATTGGGTTTTCCCCACCCACAAGCTGCAAGTCTCCCTCTCACCCATTTGCATGAAAAGGTGTACATTATATATTGTGAAGTGAAAACAATTTTCAAAAAGTATATGTAGCATCCCATTTTGTAAAAAATGTATATTTGTATATTATTATGCAAAGAAAAAACTGAAAGTATATACTTAAATGTCTTAACAGTGGCTATCCATGTGGTAAGATAACAGGTGTTTTGGTTTTTCATTTTGCTTAATGGGAGCTTCTCATTTTTCAAGACAAACATTTTGCTTTTGTTGAAAAAAACAATATGGGGAAAAATTTAAAAACTGTCAATCAACTTATAAAAACAATGTGGCACTTAATAAATACTTGTCAGAACTTTAAAGAAAAGTAAATCCCATGTTTCCTTTAAATCTCTTAGGCAGAAAAACCAGGTACTTCTACTTAAAGGTCATTCTTTTTCTATTTATTTTTTTTTTAAATTTTTTTTTTCAACGTTTATTTATTTTTGGGACAGAGAGAGACAGAGCATGAACGGGGGAGGGGCAGAGAGAGAGGGAGACACAGAATCGGAAACAGGTTCCAGGCTCTGAGCCATCAGCCCAGAGCCCGACGCGGGGCTCGAACTCCTGGACCGTGAGATCGTGACCTGGCTGAAGTCGGACGCTTAACCGACTGCGCCACCCAGGCGCCCCTCTTTTTCTATTTAAATAGGAATAATGCTGGATTTACAAGGCTGCTGTGGAGCCAAATGAAGATCCTAGAGCTCTATGGTTTTCTTCCACCTGCATATGCAGGACCCCCAACCCCTATAAGATACCTTTCAAATATTCAGTGGATAGAACCCAAAGGAGGTTTCACTTACACTCACAAATAATTCCTGTGAGATTCCAGGTGAATGACACATTCTATTTCTGTCCTGCTATTCCCTTCCCTTGGACACTGCCACATCTACTGGGAATAGCTGCCTTTTTCCCTGGGTCTTGGTCCTTCCATGACCCCCACCACAGCCAAGGTGCCTGGGTCCTCCAGTTGCAAAGCTTCACTGATTTCTCTGGAGTCCCTCTGGGCCAAAGCTGAACCCAGTCTCCTACAGGTAAATGGAGAATGCCCCTCCTTTGGTTTTAATATTATACAGGTGCATATCATCCCAGTGCTGCTTAAACCTCAATGTTTTAAAGAATTCTTAGCAAAATTGTCCCTTTTTTTCTGAAAGCCTCTCGTTTCTCCACTGGATTCAAACATGAGTTCACTGAGACCTGGGCTAGGAGACAAACTTGCAAGCCAGACACAATGCTATGTATTCAGAATTGGAATCTCTCCCAATAATCTCCAAAAATGACTAAGGTTTTAGGTACCTAATATTTGCCTTAGGGTGAGTTCCCTCCCAAGGGTTTCTGGCAGGCTTCCCTTAACCAAGTCAGCTGACTTGCTCAACTTGTATAAATTAGAGAGGAAGGTAAGACTTAGCCTCAAGTTAGGACATTTCCCCTCTACCCCACCCCTCATCACCAAGAAACATTCAAAAGTACTTTGTAAGTCATTGAAGTATTATCTATGTGTATGCATATACATATATATGCCTGTGTGTATCAGATATTATGATTTCTCAAACTACCCTCATAACATCTAAGATTTTGTTTTATTGTTCCTGTTGATTCTAGAAACATGGATAGTGGTTAATTTTTTTAAATTATGACCCTGGGGCGCCTGGGTGGCGCAGTTGGTTAAGCGTCCGACTTCAGCCAGGTCACGATCTCGCGGTCTGTGAGTTCGAGCCCCGCGTCAGGCTCTGGGCTGATGGCTCAGAGCCTGGAGCCTGTTTCCGATTCCGTGTCTCCCTCTCTCTCTGCCCCTCCCCCGTTCATGCTCTGTCTCTCTCTGTCCCAAAAATAAATAAACGTTGAAAAAAAAATTTTAAATTATGACCCAGTCATGAACCCTGAGTTTGTCTGATTGACTATGTAGCTTCAGTATGTTCACTTCTCTAGAAAGTATGATTTGCAGTTCCAAAAGGATCACTGTGGGGAGGAATTCCTTCACCAAATTCAACATTAAAATTATTTACATATTTTATGTATCAGCATTTCTCTTATAAAAAATGCAAAGACTGGGCTCTACCCCAGACCCACTGCATTTCCTTTTCTGTCAATTACCACACAAGTTAGAGAACCACTGCTATATGCAGCATACTCCTGGTTTTAGTAAGAATAAATTATAATATAAAAGAAAATGCAGATTATTGTATCAGAATTTAAAAGGGTGAAAGGCTTGGGGCGCCTGGCTGCCTCTATCTGGTTAAGTGACCTACTCTTGGTAGGTCTCACAGTTCATGAGTTCTAGTCCTACATCTGGCAGTGTGGAGCCTACTTAGGATTCTCTCTGCCCCTCCCCTGCTCATGCTGTGTCTCTCTCTCTCAAAATACACTTTTTTAAAAAAGTGAAAGCCTTGTCCAAGCATATTTTTAAGAAACTAAAAACAACCTTATCAATTTTACTACATAAGATAAAGAATTTGGGGCGCCTGGGTGGCTCAGTCGGTTAAGTGTCCAACTTCAGCTCAGGTCATGATCTCACGGTCTGTGAGTTTGAGCCCCACATGGAGCTCTGTGCTGACAGCTCAGAGCCTGGAGCCTGCTTCAGATTCTGTGTCTCCCTCTCTCTCTGCCGCTCCCCTGCTCATGCTCTGTCTCTCTCTGTCTCAAAAATAAATGAAAACATTATTTTTTAAAAACAAAAATATATAGAATTCTTGCAACGAAGCAAGACTATACACAGAATGAAAAGCTAAGAGGACAATAAAATAACAAGATAGATTTTCCATGACTGACATTATGGAATGCCTTGCATTCCTTTCTTCCAATATGAGAAAAATGCATCAAAAGTAAATTTAAAGTTGTTTGGTAATCAGCTCACAAAATGGTAAGCCAGCCCTGTGCCCTTGACTTTTCTTTTGTTTTTATTTTTCACTGTATGTTGCCATTTGGGGGGGATCTTCATGTCTCCAGACCATTCTTCAAGGTCATGGCAGCTTGATGGATGCTGGTTGGGGTGGATTCCATTGGAGTGAAATAAGTTTCCAGAGGCTCACTGTACCAGTTTGATAAGACAGGAAGAATCCAACTCTGGCTTTCAGAGGGGTGGCATTCGGGCAGGATGTGGAAGGGTTCATCCAAGTCACACTCCTCTGCAGGGTACATCTGATTTTGGTTTCTCTGCTCCAGGCTGCAGCAGGCACCAGACCCTCTGAGGCTGATGGCCAGATTGTCCTGGACATACTTACCTGGGGGGCAACAACTGTCCCCATTGCCAAGTCAGAACACTTTGCCTTTCCTTCATTTTCCCTTTCTCTTTTGGGGAACTTTTTTTAGGGGAAGAGATAAAGTCCCAAGGATTCATAACTGGAAACATTGGTTGGGATAATCTTTAAGTAGGCAGATGTCCGACCTGGGTCTGACCAAGTAACTTGAGGCTGAAGCAGAAGGAGCTGGCTCTTCTCTGAGTTTAATAAGTTAGCCTTTCCATAAATGGGATTAGACCTCAGACAAGACCTCAAGCATCCTTCTTCTACCCACCTTGTGTAGACTCCCCAAGGGGCCTCAGACATGCCCCAGCCTGTTTTGGTGATTCTGCAGTGAACATTGCTCTGTATATGTAGTGCCTCTGATGTCTGTGTCATCCTAGGCCCAGAGGCAGAGGAGACTCCAGGTAAAGGGAATTTGCAAAGGCATGTGGTCCAACCACTTAGGAGAAAAGGGGGTTCACCTCCTGTATGAGTACCCCTATGCATTTTAGGACCTCCTCATGACTTGGGGGCCAGGGGCATTGGTGGTAGAGGTTCAGCAGCATCTACAGCCTGGTTCTCTGAGTCTCTTTACCACCTCCATGCCCAAACAGAAGGCTAGTATTTCAATCACATATGCAAGAAGCAACTTGCCTGGGCAACCCCACAGCAAAAAGCATTGAGGACTCTGGCCCCTAGAGAAAGCCCTCTTTTAACCAGAATTATCTGGCTTTTAGGACACAGTGCTTGAGAGTGGGAGCCCCTCTGGTGAGGTAGCATAGAGAGATCAGGTTTGGGCTCCTTGTAAAACACCCAGAGATCCCTTCCTCTCCCATTCAGAAATACTAACCCAAACTCAATTATTTTTATGAATAAGAAATACAATTATACAAAAAAAAAAAAAAAAAAAAAAAAATATAAAAAAAAAAAAGAGACAGATCCTGTGTTCTAATTCATATTTGTCAGAATCAAATTCTGCATTCTCCCCACTCTATACACTCCAACTTATTTTTTAATTAATTAATTTAAAGTAAGCTCTACCCCAATGTAGGGCTTAAAACTCACAACCCTGAGGTCAAGAGTCTCATGTTCCACCAACTGAGTCAGCTAGGCATCCCACACTACCTCCAATTTAGATTGTAGTTTTTCAGGCCTTGGGAATAATTGATTTAGAGTTAATAAGTATTGTAAGCTTGTGCATTTGGGTGAATTTTTACATTATTATCTTTCTCCAGTTGGAAATGTACACTAGGAAGTTAGATGTAAGTGTCTAGAGTTTGGAAAAGAAATTGGCATGGAAATATGGATTGTGGCTGGTGGTACCTGATATGTAGTAAAGACCACTTGAATATTTATTGAATTGAATGAATGAAGAGCCCGATTATTGAATGAAGAACCCAATTATATATCCTTCTAACTTTTTCCATGAATATGTATTTTTCAAACAGAAGTGGGATTGTACTGAATGTACTGATTCATAACTTATATGTAAAAAAAATGAACGTTTTCTTTAAATCTCTTTACCAAGACAATATTGGTTTTAAATAGTATGGTTTTATTTTTTTTTTAATTGTCAATATTTATTTATATTTGAGAGAAAGAGAAACACAGCATGAGTGGAGGAGGGGAAGAGAGAGACGGAGACAGAATCCAAAGGAAGCTCCAGGCTCTGAGCTGTCAGCACAGAGCCCCATGCCAGTCTCAAACCCATGAGTGGTGAGATCATGACGGGAGCTGAAGTCAGAGGCTTAACTGACTGAGCACCTAGGCACCCCTTAAATAATATTAGAAACTAGAAGTAAGCACGCCATCTGGTGACCAGAGACAGAACTATGAGTTCAACACCACTGACAAAGGAGAGAGGGAAGGAGAGAAACTATTGGCTTGATATGAGGGAGGGGAATACCTCAACCCTGATTCACACTGGAATGACACAGTATCAGCCTCTTCCTGGGGGCTGAGGTGGCACAAGAAGCAACGTATGCTTAGATGGTTTTTCCCTGTCTCAAGTCAAGATAAGTATATGTGTGCATGTGTCCATGTGTTTAAACTAAAAAGTCTTATACTATTTTCACTTTTTTTCTGATTGTGGAAGTTACATGTTCCTACTAGAAAATATATGTATATGTAGAAAAGTAGAAAAGGAAAGATAAATTACCTATAATTCCCCTATCTAGGAGAAATAATTGTTAATATTGATGTATATTTACTTATTGTGTGTATATCTCCTTTTATGTACTCTATCAATTTACTTTTTAAATATAAGGTGTATTATTTTACCTATTTATATATTATACATTCAAATACTTTTATCTGTTATTTATATATTTGTAGTTATATCTTATAGCATATATTTTATTTATTCCTTTATTTTTCTTTGCACATATACCATGACATTCATCTATATGGGTATTCTATTAACCACACCCTTTGATGGTGATGTCTATAGGGAAGATAAAATTGTTCTCTTTGATCTCAGAGGCCTATGTCTGAAGGCCACATGAATGGACAGGTCCCCCAAAGAGCATAATGTAGAGGAAAGAACACCAGCTTTGTTTGGAGTTGGGGAAAGAAATTCAAAATGATCAAGAAACTACTTTGGGCCAGGTACTTTATATTTGGGATCTTCTTTAGTCATTACAACTCATTGAGGAAAACATTATTACCTTATTATATATGAAGAAACTGAAGCTCAAAAAATCTGGATCACACAGCCAATAAGTGGAAGAATCTAGATTTGAACTCAAATGTGTCTGACTCCTAAGTCAGAACTCTTAATATTATGTCTTACTGACTCCTAAAATTTCACACCTTCTTTCTTATTGCTGAGTCTAATGGTATTCATCTTTGGATGTCAGAAAAGTTGGGAACACTCCTCTAGTCTCATGGCCCACCCTTGTTGAGCTTGAATTTTTTGCTACAAGCATAAGTTTTTTTAAAAAAATATATTTTTTAGTAATCTCTACACTCAATGTGGGGCTCAAACTCATGATCCTGAGATCAAGAATCGCATGCTCTTCCAACTGAGCTACCCAGGTGCCCCTACAAACATGCTTTTGTAACCACAAAAATTAATAAGGAATTATGTCTTTCAAAATCTTTCTTTTTTAAGTTTATTTATTTTGAGAGAGAGAGAAAGTGTGTGTGTGTGTGTGTGTGTGTGTGTGTGTGTGTGTGAGCAGGGGAGGGACAGAGAGAGATAGAGAAAGAGAAAATCCCAAGCAGGCTCTACACTGTCAGCACAGAGCCCGATGAGGGGCTCGAAATCACAAGCTGTGAGATCATGACCTGAGCAGGAACTAAGAGTCGGACGTTTAACAGGTTGAGCCACCCAGGCATCCATCAAAACCTTTTTTAAAAATCTCAAGGAATATTAAATGGCACAAGAGAAATTGAGATGAAATATTTAAAACATATTACAGATTTAGAGATATCTTTGAAAAATATAAATCTCTACTCACCCAATAGAAAATGAGCAAAGTACATGGAGAAGTAATTCACATAAGAAGAAACACAAATCGGGGCGCCTGGGTGGCGCAGTCGGTTAAGCGTCCGACTTCAGCCAGGTCACGATCTCGCGCTCCGTGAGTTCGAGCCCCGCGTCAGGCTCTGGGCTGATGGCTCGGAGCCTGGAGCCTGTCTCCGATTCTGTGTCTCCCTCTCTCTCTGCCCCTCCCCCGTTCATGCTCTGTCTCTCTCTGTCCCAAAAATAATAAACGTTAAAAAAAAATTAAAAAAAAAAGAAGAAACACAAATCACATGCACACACGCTTACATACACATGCATGCACATACACACATATTCACCGAATCCAAATGACATTATATAAATGGCATTATACCCTACATTTCATTCGACAAAATGTTCTTTTCTTTTCTTTTTTTTTAATTTTTTTTTCAACGTTTATTTATTTTTGGGACAGAGACAGACAGAGCATGAACGGGGGAGGGGCAGAGAGAGAGGGAGACACAGAATCGGAGACAGGCTCCAGGCTCCGAGCCATCAGCCCAGAGCCCGACGCGGGGCTCGAACTCACGGACCATGAGATCGTGACCTGGCTGAAGTCGGACGCTTAACCGACTGCGCCACCCAGGCGCCCCCGTTCTTTTCTTTTTTTACTCAACTATGTGTCTTGCAAATCTATCTATGTTGTTACCTATTGTGATATATAATAAATACATTTTTGGTCTTTGTCCCCAGTTCCTTGCATAAAACTCCTCAAACCCTTGGAATTTCCTGAGTGATAGGAATGTCTTTTGTCATTCATAAGGAGCCCCTTTTGAGTTTATGATAATAAAGTGATCTAGGGTGGGTCCTTTGACAGCCTCAAGGTTACACTGGTTACCAGAAAGACCAAGTTGAATTTCCAGCCCCTCTCGCCAACTTCTGGGAAGAGGAAGGTGAGGAAAGCTACAGACTAAGCTATATGAAAACTTTTGAACAGCAAGATTTGATGAGCTTCCAGGTTGGTGAATACATCCACCTCCTGGGAGGATGGCTCACCCAAGTTCTTTGAGGACAGAAGCTCCTGCATTTGGGATCCTTTTGGACCTCACCCCTGTACCTCTTAAGGTTGGCATTTGAAGGGGGTGGGGTGAAATCTTGTGGGACCCAGCCCTTAATCTGTGGGATCTGACACTCCCTCAGTGTCAGAATTGAGTTTGCTGTGCTCAAAAAAAAAAAAAAAAAAAAAAAATCCCACGTTAGACCTATAGATCAAATTCATATGTAACTGCTGCATACATTGCATAGTGTGAATGAACATACTGTAGTTTATTCAATGATAGAGATTGAGATGGTTTCCAGTGCTTTGCTAATACAACTATGCTGCAATGGCCTTTTTTCTGCATGCTTCTCTGTGCATATATGTAAGTATTTCTCAGGGATTAGTGACCAGGATTGTGGGGCTATAGGGTACACTTAGGGTATACTGCCAAACTCACCTCTGTGATGGACATTTGGCATCTGAATTCTTGTCAGACTTGGACTGGTTTGGTCCAGTCAGACCCTTGAGGCCAAGCCTCCAAGACTTTGCCTCAAACTCTTTCCTGCTGCTTCTGTCTAGACTGCCCTTCCCTTCTCTGTTAAACAAAATCTTATTCAATCATTAAAATTCAACTACACTATCTACACTATCACTTACTCCCAAAGGACTTCCCTGGCAGTCACCAGAGCAAGCTGAGTTAGGTGTTCTTTTCCTGGTGCTCCTAAATCACCAGGTGACTCAGACATTATTATTATCCTGTGTTAAAACTGTGTTTAGACATCTATCTCCCCTATAAGTCAGTGAATTCTTCAGGGACATTTGTGTCTTATTCATCAGCATGTACAGGACAGAAGACAGCAAAACACTCACTAAATGTAAGTTTTTTGAAGCAAATATCCAAGATTATGAATTTGTCTTCTCTATTCCAACCTCTGTCATTCAGATCTCAGACTGCCATTGTTCTGGGTCCATCTGAGAGTCCCTGAGGCTAAGGGGAAGGCTGTGAGTATATATGTTGGAGTCTAGCAGGGAAGGACAACATAGGACAAGTTCTGTGCCCTGAGCTTGTCTGGATTCTGAGGAAAACAGCAGCAGCACCCACAATCTGGAGAGGTCCCCACTCAGGCCAAATGGTGTTCCTAAGAGAAGCCCCTCCTCACCATTGTAGGTAGGGTGAAGTCCTAGCATCTTAGAGCTGGAAGGAACCTCACTGATTGTTCTTTTTTTTTTATTTCGTTTAATGTTTATTTAGTTTTGAGAGAGAGAGAGAGAGAGAGCAAATGGGAGAGGGGCAGAGAGAGAAGGAAACAGAATCCAAAGCTCTGAGCTGCCAGCACAGAGCCTGACATGGGGCTCAAAATCACTGATGGTGAGATCATGACCTGAGCTGAAGTTGGACGCTTAACTGACTAAGCCACCCAGGCGCCCCTGATTGTTCTACCACAACCCCTTCCTCCATCTTTTAGGGACAAGGAGCAAACAAACAGAGGCATGAAGAGGGGTAAAGTTCCCAGGCCTCCAGAACCTTCCAGTGAGTAAGTTACAGTCTGGGTCCTGCCCAGCCCAGAGCCTGGTACTATGATAGGAAAAGACAGGATTCTGTAGGCAGAGAGGGAAAGGTTAGGACCTGAGGTTCCTGAGTGGGGAAAAACATATTTTGGAACAATACTTGGAGCATCTGACCACAGAAAACCCCCTTGGGCCTAAGGTTCCTCTTAAGAATGTGACAGACACCACCTACTACCCCTCAGGAATTTGACAAAAGACCTAACTAAAAATAACTAGTAGACCATAAGACATATGACCCAGAAGGAATGATATGGCCATAGACCACCCCTCATACAATGGAGCTGAGCCAATCAGGAATGGATAACCCAGCACCTAAAACTATCAAGCCAATAAGGGTAGAACCTGAGAAGGAACAAGGGGG
>NW_024420231.1:1428338-1530947 GCF_014898765.1 Herpailurus yagouaroundi | reverse complement strand
GGGCTGACTGCCTTCCCCCTTGCTTGCATGGCTGCCCTGCTTGCCTTCTGATACCATCAACTCCTGCTACCTGAAAAGGCCTGTACTGTTCACTTTTTGTGAGCAGCTTTCACCAAGGGAATACCCCTGTAACATATTCTGAAAAACTCTGGAAGGTGAGATGTGGGGAAAAGTCCCTCCTGAATTATATAGGCTAGTCAAGGAATCTGGTAACAATAGCTGGGATTCCACAGACATGCATTCCAGGGCCAATCTTTTTCCTGGCTTGCTAGATGAATTTAGAAACATATTTAATCTTTTTCTGTCTCTATTTTCTCATATATAAATGAGGTCAAAAGCCGATTTATTAAATTGTATCCTTATAGCATTTACAAATTTATATTTCTAAATTTTTAGTCTAGTCTGAATTCAGAGATGTGCAAGAATGATGATTTGGATTTGGTGCCAAGTGGTGTGACACTGGTTACTACTAAAGTAACAAATATACAATGCAAAGTATATAAAAGAAGTGACAGTGCTTGTGAATGAATTCAGCAACCCATTCTTTTTTTTAACTGTTTATTTATTTTGAGAGAGAGAGAGCTTGTGAGAGTGCCAGGGAGGGGCAGAGATAGAGGGAGAGAGAATCCTAAACAGACTCCCCACTGTCAGCACAGAGCCTGACATGTGCTCAAACTCGTGGGGCTCGAACTCGTGGGGCTCGAACTCAGGAACCATGAGATCATAACTTGAGTTGAATTCAAGAGTTGACACTTAACCTACTGAGCCACCCAGGCATCCCTGTAGCAACCCATTCTGTGCCTTGTGGTGGTCGTGGCAGCTTGGTGGTCTTGGCAGACCCTATAACCTGAAATACTCACCAAGTCAGAGGAGCACAGACCTGCGGGTGCACTACTTTTTAAACTCCCAGTCTAGTCAGCTCTCGGAAAGAATTTTGGACTAACCTACAAAGCAACATTATCTACTACACAGTGAGCCACTTCACCAAGGCCTAATGTCCAGGCTGTAAGCGTTAACATTCTTTCTATGATCACACTGGGAATTCCTCTCTTCTGTGTTTGCTCTTCAGAGAAGGAGTTTTCAATGCAGTCAGCTTAAGGGCTTTTTTGTGTGTGTGAGCAAGATTGATTAAGATCTACTTCATTGGGAGGAGAATATTTCCACCTATGCTCCATTTGGCTGAAGAAGAGTTCTAGAATGTTTATTCAAAGGGTGCATGGAATAAATTGAGGAACTTGTAGCAAAAGTGGAGACATGAGAAAGGATGGAAGAAAGGATCAAAAGTGTTCAAAGTGAAGAGATCATGTACATACCATGATAAGTAATGAAATCAGACATAGACTACAAACTAAGCAATGGATCTATAGTGCTCTGAAAGAATCCCTTTTTCTCTAGGTTGAGATAAACTATCTCGTTCTCTCCAGAAGCAATGGTGCTGTGAAGACTTTGCTGTCATAGGGCTGGCTTCTCATGGCTCTCCTGAAACATCCCAAGGAACAATTGTTTTACAAGATGTACTTTCTTTTATATTACCTATTTCTATTCCTTTCTTTTCAGGAATTACTCATTCTAGGAGAATGGCACAGCAAGTGCACAGAGTGGGTAAGTATAAAGCATGTTTGGGTCACACTAATTAGGGGTCTCTTTTGGCTGAAGCAGAGGAAAAATGGTTGACAAAGCCGAGAATATGTGACTCAGGTTGTCTTAAATGTCAAGATAGAGAATCTAAGATTATTCAATGGATTGTGGGGTTACCATCCAGTGTTTGAAGAGAACGGCAAGGTGAAATCAGGAAATAAAGTAGATTAATTTGGTCATTTGCTTCTCCTTTGAATTTTTCTCTAGTAATTCCAATCTGCACTGGACATTATTCTTTCCAAATTCCTATGGACTGACTAATAATCCCTACCTCACAGACTGCTGAGAGAGCATGTGTGGAATAGCCCACTCCCCTATGCAAGCAACCATCCCCATGTGGGCCACATAGCAGGCTAAGTAATGATAAGGTTCCCAAATGTCTCTAAAGGACAAGGACCATTTCCTTGTGGTTTGCCTTTGTGTCTCCCCCAACCTATCCAGCCTCAATCCAAAATACTCTAGTGGATATACAAGAAATCATGACTACCTTTCATTGCATGCCCAAGATGTAAGGTTCTATCATCCCCAATATAGGTAAATGCAAAACCAGTGTTGGTCATTCAGCTTGTAACTTCTGTTAGAACTGTAAGCAGGAACTATTTCATGATTATGTATGGTTGAGGTTTAGGGGTCCCTTTAGCAGAATGCAGTTGTATAGGTAAAGTGAAAAACTCAGAATGAGTGGAGGTAATGCAGAGGTGAATTCACCTTGAAACTAATGAAGCTTACATTTCATGGTCCCTGGATTTGTATGGGCACCATATTAGACCTCTGGGAAGGGTAATAGTTGGCAAAGTTCTAAGATGATCCCCTCAATGACCTTCACACTTCCCTGATTCCCTCCTTTTGATTATAGATGGAACCTGTGAATATAAGATAACCTATGATTATGTTGCATTACATGGCAAAAGAGATTTGTCTGATGCAGAGTCTCAAATCATTGAGTCAATCAAAGGACAATCACTAAGTGGGCCCAACCTAATTGGATGGAGTCCTTAAAGATAGCTCTTCCTTGTGTCAGAGAGATTTGAAGCATGAAAGGAAAGAGATTCAACAGGACTGAGATTTTCCACTTTTGGCTTTGAAGATAGAGGAGCCATGTGGCAAGGAATGTGGATGATCTCTAAGCTGAGAATGGTTCTAGCTATTGGCTAGGAGCAAAGTATGATCTCAGTCCTACAACCACAAGGAACTGAATTCTGCCACAGTCATGTAGGCTTGAAAAAGGGTTCTAAGCTCCAGATGAGAATGCAGGCTGTCTGACACCTTAAGAGATCCTGAGCAGAGAACCATCATAACACATCTGGACTTCTGACTTACGAAACTGTGATCCAAATAAATGGGTGTTAATTTAAATAGCTAAGTTTCATATCTTGTTACATGGCAATAGAAAAGTAATATAAAGGCCATGCTATGTCTCTTATATTTTTGTAAAGTTCATTAAAGCAAGAATATTGACTGCAATTTAAGACTACTGTCTTCTGCCACTCCTACTTCCTATCATATTTTTGGTGGTGAGATGGATGTGGGCATGTTTTGGATCAAGCTAACAGGAAGTTGATTTGGGATCATTTTTAGTTTGGGTTTAATTAGATAATTTATTCATGCATTTATCAGTGCCTTCTGTGTATAATTAAGTAATTACTAGAAAGTCTTCATAAGGTGGTGAGTAGAAGCCTTAGGATTCAAACTAGGGTTGTGTGAGTCTAAGGCTAATGAGCCTAATGCTGCATTCTTAATAACTTTCGTATGCTTTGCTTAACACCAGCAACTTGACAGCATTTGACATTATTTCCTACTTCATTCCCTGATCCCAAGGTATTTTTTTCATCTTGACTTCCATTACTGTCCTATATGTACAGTATGAGTTATCAAAAATGGATTCTTGCCTTTGCTACACAAACCATGCTTGTGGCTTTGCCCGATCACATCTACACAGGTTCATATTAATTTCTTGGTGATTTGGCATGAAATATTGACATTGACTAAGATACCATTGTAGAGGCCAAGGGCAAGATGCCCAAAATGTGGCACTTTGGCATATGATTACTTTATGTATGTATGTATGTATGTATGTATGTATGTATGTGTTTCCTTAAAAAAATAAACTCTACTCCCAACATAAAGCTCAAACTCAAGACCCTGAGATCAAGAGTCACGTACTGTACCAACTGAGCCAGCCAGGAGCCCCTGGAATATTATTATTTTTAAAAGTTACTTTATTTGTAAGAAGGACACTCAGACCCTCCTCTATCCTGACAAAAGGAAATAAATCTCCCATGTGAAAAGCACCCTCCCTGTATCCTGTCTTATCACCAGAGATAGGGAATTCAGGGCTGAGAAAACTGTATTAACAATCCTTGTTACTTTTTATTAATTTACTACCCCAGCCTGAATTCTGTTTAGAATGCATTACTAACTGGGGCACCTGGGTGGCTCAGTTGGTTAGGCGTCAACTTGGGCTCAGGCCATCATCTCGCGGTTTGTGAGTTCGAGCCCCGTGTTGGGCTCTGTGCAGACAGCTCAGAGCCTGGAGCCTGCTTCAGATTCTGTGTCTCCCCTCTCTCTACCCCACCCATGCTCATGCTCTGTCTCTCAATAATAAATAAACGTTAAAAAATTAAAAAAAGAATTCATTACTAATTGAAGCTCCCAAAGTTAAGTCTTCTTTGTCCTGTCAATTCCTCACAGATTTATTTAGTCTCTGTCTAAAAAGTATAAAAACTAGCTGCTTTGGTCATTTCTTTAGGTCTCAATTTCATTACAGGGCCTCTGTGTGCACATAATAAAGGGTTTTTTTCCCTATTAATCTGTCTCATGTAAATCTAATTCTTAGTCCAGCTGGATAATCTTGAAAGGTACGGGAAGAAAAATAATTTTCCCTTTATCCTTCTAGATTCTTGGCTGAGACCAGCCACCCACTGTAATAAAAGATTAACAGGAGAAAAACTAGTTTAATAACATATTTATCTCCTATATATGTGGGAGAAACCCAGGAAAACTGAGTAACTCCCCAAAATGGCCCAAGTCACCACTTTAAATACCAACTCTAGCTAAAGACAAAAAACGTTGGGAGTGGGAGAGTCAGTTAAGGGAGGTTACTAGGCAAAGCTTAGTAAACAAGGGTAAGGTTGTTATGTAGATTTAGGTCTTTGCCTTTCCCACTGATAGGAGTTTCTAGAGATTTTTTCTTTAGTAATCTCTACATCCTACATGGGACTTGAACTCAGGACCCCAAGATCAAAACTCATGCTCCACTGACTGAGCCAGCCAGGCAAAGCAAGAATTTCTAGAGATTTAGTCACCCTTTTTTTTCTTGGTACACAGAGAGAGACACCCTTACAAATGAATATTTCCTTTTATAAATGTAAATGCCTCTTTCAAAAGGATAACTTCTACTTAGTTTTCAGAGCTTTTCCTGTGGATGCTGGTGGGTTTTTGTTTTTGTTTTTGTTTTTTAAAGAAAACCTAAAATAATCCTTGTGCCAAATATGCCAAAGAGACACATTTGGGGGTGGCAAATTCTACTCCCCTTCAGGACACTGACATGACACTGTGACTGTAATCATTAAGAATATTTAAGATAAGAGGCACCTGAGTGGCTCAGTGGGTTAAGCACCTGACTCTTGATGGGCTCAGGTCATGATCCCATGGTTCGTGGGTTTAAGCCCCAAGTTGGGATCTGCACTGGCAGTGTGGATCCTGCTTGGGATTCTCTGTCTCCCTCTCTCTCTGCCCCTCTCCTGTTCACTCTCTATCTGTCTCTCTCAAAATAAATAAATAGACATAGAAAAAAAAAGAATATTTAAAAAAATTTTAATGTTTATTTATTTTTGAGAGAGAGAGAGAGTCAAAGTGCAAGCAGGGGAGGGGCAGAGAGAAAGAGAGAGAAAGAGAGACAGAATCTGAAGCAGGCTCCAGACTCTGAGCTGTCAGCACAGAGCCAGATGTGGGGCTTGAACCCAAGGACTGCTAGATCATGACCTGAGCTGAAGTCAGGTGCTTAACCAACTGAGACACCCAGGCACCCCAAAAGAATATTTAAGATAAGAATTTGCACAAGAAAATTTAAAATAAAATCTTAAACCCACATAAGGAAGAAACTTGATAGAGTTTGACAGCTGTTTACTCAAATTGGAAAATACTAAAAATTTGCCCATCACCAATAATGAGTAGTAAAGCTGAAAGTTTTATCAATAATCATAATAAATTGATTAACTATGCAAAGGAAAGATTGAATTATCTTAACATTTTCTCTAGGAAAAAATGATATTACAAAGCTGTCATGTGAAGAGAGGACCCAAGAGTTTGTAGCCAAAAAATTGTAGGGGAAAAAATTAGAGGTGTGCCAGGCAGTTAATTAATAAAAATGTTATTTGGGATGAGAGAAAAACTCTCTAAAGGCCTGATAAACAAGGAAAGTCATTTTAGATTTCTTTCTAAGTCACCATGACTGTATATAAACTTTGTTCAAACCAAAATCCTGGTTTATGGCCCACCACACATGCCATACATACATTGTACACCTGCTTTGTGAATGAGTAGCCTAAAGAAAAACCATCTTGACCTTGAGATATGGATAATTGCTCTTACTGCCTGCATTTCTTTACAGTAAAACTCCCGATTCCTGCCTATATGCTAACCTATAGTCTTTTGAGCTTTTACAAGGTGTAAAAACTATATAGCCCTGTAAAGACTATTCATTCTCCAGAACACTTTCTTTTCCAGTGAAGGATTTCTTTCCCAGGCAGCTATCCTAACTTGGGCTCAAATAAAACTCTTTCGTACTTTCAGAGATTCTAAAAGGTTTGTTCATGTTGTGTCAAGATTTCTACGGAAATGGGGATGTTTCACATATGTCAGCTGTCCAAATTTTGTAATATTTTTCTCATTATATATAAATATTAGCTTTGGTACCTAAGTGCCTGCATTATGTACACACATACCTTTTTAATGCTTCTTTTTTTTAATTCTATTAGTCTGGTTTTTTAAAGTGTATTTATTTTGATGGGGAGAGAGATTGAGTGGAGAAGGGGCAGAGAGAGAGAGACAGAGGGGAGAGAGAGAGAGAGAGAGAGAGAGAGAGAGAGAGAATCCCAAGCAGGCCCTGCACAGGTAGTGTGGAGCCCCACATGTGGCTCGAACTCATGAACTGTGAAATCAAGACCTGTGGCAAAATCAATAGTCAGACGATTAACTGACTGAGCCACCCAGGTGCCCCAAATTCTAGTTAGTTGACATACAGTGCAATATCGATTTCAGAAGTAGAATTCAGCGATTCTTCACTTACATACAATACCCAGAGCTCATCAGAAGTGTCCTCCTTAATATCCATCACCCCTCTAGCCCATCTCCCACGCACCTCCCTCTATCAATCCTTAGTTTGTTCTCTATTGTTAAGAGTATCTTTTTTTTTTTAAGTTTACTGATTTACTTTGAGAGAGAGCATAAGCAGGGAAGGGGCAGAGAGAGACGGAGAGAGAGAGATTCCTTGCTTTTCTTCCTGGATTTCTATGAAGACCTCTCACATGAAGCATTTATGCAACTAACATAATTTATCAAAGTTTGAGTAGATGAAGGGTCATATGTTATAGCAGTATAAACAATCAAAAATTGATTACTAAACACTCCTGCATTTAGAAGTTCTTGGCTGCATTACTATTTGGGAGCTCTCTGCAAACCATTCTCCTGTCATAGATCCACTCTTGCTTCTTTCTCCCTTCTCCCATTTCCTTTTTTTCCTTCTTTGTCCCACCCCAAATTCATGTTTGTTTCTTATGAAGGGCAGTTTAGCTACATATGTGTTATCTTCCAGTCCTTTCCATCAGAACTTCTCCTTCTTCCCTGCAATTGCCATATCAGAGTATTCTCCTTAAAAGAGACTGTCTTTTTCTGAACAGAAACCTTGGTGTCAACTAAGGAAAGAATCATTTTATCACCCCACTCCTCATGCAAAAACATAATCTTTGTTAGTTGCACAAGACATGAAGTAGGGTTTGTTATACCCATTTTTACACACGAGTAAACTGAGGCTTCTGAAGCCCACAGCTAGCACTGAAAGGGTTAGGATTGAAACCCAGTTTTTCTCAGTCTGAGTCTAGTCTTCTTCCCACTACCCAGTACACTACAATTAGAGAACAAGTATGTCCAGGATGAGGGTTGCAGAAATTGCTCTCAGGTGAAGGGTTCCCTAACTGGGGGAGAAGAGTATACTGCAGGCTACAAGCCTCTCACTGAGGCCAACTCCAGGGCCAGTAGAGCAGTGCCCACTATCTGCAGAAAAATCACAGGCACCCAGATTCATTAGGCCACTGGATTCCTGAGCTATTTAGTCTAGGTGCCAGTTGAGACACAACCTGGACACTTAACGTTTTTTTAAACAAATTTTCCTTGTAGGTCTTATAGCAGCTGAAAGAAGTGAATACTGTTACTATGTACAATTTACAGATAAGCAAATTGAATATCAGAGAACTTAAGTGACTTGACTGAGGTCACACAGTTACTAAATGGCAGAAGCAAAAATGTAGACTCTCGGACATCATACACTGTCAATGCCCTTCAGCCAAACACCACCAGGACGTGCCTGCGGTTGATTCAACCTGGGATTATTGTTCATTGCAACAAAGAGAGACACCTCAACATCCCCACTTTCCACCTTGTGTTGGCCTTCCTGGCAACAAGCAATAAGCTCAACTTGTTCAACCCCAGGTGTGCTCTTTGTGGTCTTTGGCTGGAGGACATTGACAGAAATGGAGGTTCACTGAGATTCAGTTGAAACACTCACTTCCTTGGACCCAGCTCTTCCACTTAGTAATAGTGACCATAGATAGCTTAGACTTCTTGTGTCTACTTGTTTGAGATACCAATCTGCCCATATCTGGGAAGTAAATTCATGCTGAGCTGAGCTCTGATATTTCATTGAATTTCTTCAGCTTTGGGTTTATTTATTTTTTTAAATGTTTATTTATTTTGAGAGAGAGAGATAGAGAGCAAGCAGGGAGAGAGGCAGAGAGAGAGGGAAACAGAGAATCCAAGCCGGCTCCACAACTGTCAGCACAGAGCCCGTCGAAGGGCTCGAACCTACGAACCACAAGATGATGATCTGAGCATGAAACCAAGAGTCAAAATCTTAACCGACTCAGCCACCCAGGAGCCCCTTGTTAAGAGTCTCTTGTTTGTTTCTCTCTTCTCTCTACCCATACCCCCATTTCCCCTATGTTCATCCGTTTTTATTGTTGTTGTTGTTGTTGTTGTTGTTGTTAAATTCCACATATGAGTGAAATAATATGGTATTTGTCTTCCTCTGATTGCCTTAATATGCTTAGCAAATGCTTCTTTTCTTGGGGTGCCTGGGTGCCTCAATCAGTTCAGTGTCTGAGTCTTGATTTCATTTCTTGTCATGATCTCAGGTTTTGTGAATTTAAGCCCTGCATTGCACTCCTCACAGTGTGGAGCCTGATTGAGATTTTCTCTCTCCCTCTCTCTCTCTGCCCGCCACTGTTTGGGCTGTCTCTCTCTCTCAAAATAAATAAATGAACTTTAAAAAATGCTTCTTTTTTTAAAGACAGTCCCCAAAGTTTAAGTTTTAGGCCCTGCAACCTAGCTCTTATCTCTGGAGTGGTAAGTAGTATGAAAATTTTGTTTGCAGTTGGAAAGCGTTAATAAGAATATGAACGTGGTATGGAAGTGGGAAATAGATCAACTGTAGAAGTTGAATTAATAATAATTTTGAAGACTAGAATATTGTGACCAGTTTTTTTTTTTTAATGTTTATTTATTTTTCAGGGAGAGGCAGAGCGTGAGCGTGGAGGGACAGAGAGAGAAGGAGACACAGAAGCTGAAGCAGGCTCCAGGTCCTGAGCTTTCACCACAGAACCTGACCTGGGGCTCATATTCACCAGCTGTGAGATCATGACCTGAGCCAAAGTCGGATGCTTATCTGACTGAGCCACCAGGCATCCCAATGTGACCAGCTTTCAAAATCTGAAATTCCAAGTTGTCCTTAGTACTATGAGATTATATGACCTCAGAGACTGACTTTGTGGAAAACCATCCTACCCCCCTCACAAGGGCAGCCCCCAGCTGCTGTGTACATTTCAAACTTTCAAAAACAGTGGCTGCCTAAAGGATCTATATTTGTGTTGTTACTGAGCAGAAAAAACAGGTGGCTGGATTATTTGTTTACCCACACACACTTGAATCTACTGCCTGCTTCCCAAATGACAACAAACAGCTCTTTTCTCTTGTCTAATGAAAAAGTGGATGTAGGTGGATATTAGTATCAGTAATAATAACCGTATGGAACAGAACTGACAAATATTTAAAAAAAAAACTCATAAAAATCTCTCTCACTTGGGGCCTCATATCCTTAACCCCATTTCAGTGCCTGGACAGGATTGCAAAGGATATGGTAGAGATCTGGGTCTTGAGGGAGGGGGGAGGTGGGCAGTCTAGGGAGCAAGAGAGAAAAAAAAGGAGACACGGGTTGATCCTCCCTGATAATCTGAGAAAGGCAAGTAGAAATTCCAAGAAGATGACACACTTTTCATGTTTCTGGGAAAGACTGAAAAGACTAACAGAGTCAAGTTGGCTGGGGGGAGGAGACGGGGTAGGGAGGGACAACCTAATTCCTGCTGCTGTGTTGTAGGAAGGGTTATCTGTGCTCACTGATAACGCGGGCTTCACTGGTTAAAACGCAGGCGTGAATTTAAGTCACTGTACTCTGAGTCCTCTTTCCTGCCCCAGCACCATCTCCCTATTACCTTGCAGGCAGGCGGGTGAGCTCTGGACCCCAAACATTAGAGGAGGAGACTACTGCCTGCCCCGGATCTCAGGAAGTTTGAAAGAGCAGAGGGTATCTGGAGGCTAAGGGTATCCGAAGGCGAGGGCGAATACCAAAGCGAGTCTAGGACTGCACTGCCTATACCCTTTTCCTGCCCTTGATCGGGTCCATTTGGGAGCAAAACTTGTGGGCTAGGGTGAGGGATCTGGGGAGGAGACGGGCGGTCAGATTTGGGTATCAGCTCCCTATTGCATTGAAAACAGGCTGGTCACCGGCCCAGGTAAAGAGGAAGAAGAAAATGCCCAGGTTCCCTGCAAGACAGTGTGAATGTGGGAGCCACCTGCCAATCACTGGAAGAGAAAAGAGGGTAAGAGGACTCCCAGCAGGTCTTGTAAAGCACTTCTCACACCACAGGACCACCCTCCATTCATTTAGATTCAGAAAATGGTGGGCAATGGGGAATGCTGGGGAGGTGGGCGGGAACCTGCGTTGGTGCCAGCTTCCTATTGCGGGGGATGTGGGCGGGTCGAGCGAAAAATGGAGAAAGCGAGGTAAGCACCCTGGATATCAGCAGATGGGCACGAGCTTGGCTGATACCGGTAGCCCCCAGTGGTGGGGCAGGCGGACAATACTTTCTGGGATTGCATTCTCTATACTCCCACCTTGAGGTGTACACTCCCACACGTGCGCGTGTATGTGTACGACCGGGTGAGTGTGTGTGTGTGTGTGTGTGTGTGCGCGCGCGCGCGCGCGCGCGCGCGGCATTTAGACTTGACAGAGCTCTCTCGAAAGAAGTACAATGGATTCTTTTTTTCCATTCCTATCCTGGTCTTTTTTTCACAAGAAATTTCCTGACACGATAACACCCGAAGATTAGCAATAAATCTGTATGGCAGAATTCTGGATTTTTATGTTAATTTTTGCTTTTTTCTTGTGTCTTTTGTTTTTCCAAAGAGTGTATCTATTACCTGGGTACCATATACTATTATAAGGTTCAAAATGAAAATGTATGCAATTTTGAACGATGTATTAAATCAGCTAAGAGAGTAATCACACAAATCCATAGATATGCCCTCAGTATATTTTTGTGACACAATAGGCATTTTAACAAGTTTCACAGGTGACTGTTGGACTCTAAATTTTGAGAGTCATTGCTGTGTTTGTCAGGTTAAGCTAAGCTTATGCTGGGGTAAAAACCCCCCAAGCCTCTGTGGCTTAATGGGCAAATGCTTATTCCTAGCACACAATAAATGCCCAACATATATTGGTGAAGGTCATGAGTGAGAGGGCTCTGCTTACCATAGTCTGTCAGAGACTCCAGGTGACAAAGTCTCCACCACCTGGAACATTGCTGGTCACTGGCAAGTGAAGTGTCATGGAGATCTCTCACTTACTCTTCTAAAGTGATAATCTAGAAGTAATAGAAATCACTGCTGTGCAGAGCTGACTGGCTCAAACTAGTCGTGTGGCCTTACCAACAGCAAGAGGCTGGGGGTGCTATGGGAACAGGAAGTATGATTTTCTCTGTTCCCAAAGGGAATGTAAACTATAAAATGAAAAAAAGAAACAAAAGAAAATATTCATAAGAATTCATGGGGGAATGCTTTTCTAAAGCACTAAAACAAAAAATTACAAATTGTAAAGAAAAATTGACGTGTAATATATGAAAATTTTCTGTGAAGCAGAGCAATAATGAATGTGCCTTTGGCTTTTGGTTTTCACTATGATGCCATTTTGGGAGATCTTCACATTTCCAGACCATTCTTCAAGGTCGTGGAAGCCTGATGGATGCTAGTTGGGCTAGATTCCAGTTGGGGTAAGTTTCCAGGGGCTCACTGTACCAGTTTGATAAGACAGGAAGAATCCAACTCTCTGGCTTTCAGAGGGGTGGCATTCAGGCAGAATGTGGAAGGGTTCACCCAAGTCACACTCCTCTGCAGGGTGCGTCTGATTTTGGTTTCTCTGCTCCAGGCTGCAGCAGGCACCAGACCCTCTGAGGCTGATGGCCAGATTGTCCTGGACATACTTACCTGGGGGGCAAAAACTGTCCCCATTGCAAGTCAGAACATTTTGCCTTTCCTTCCTTTTCCCTTTCTCTTTTGGGGAACTTTTTTTAGGGGAAGAGATAAAGTCCCAAGGATTCATAACTGGAAACATTGGTTGGGATAGTCTTTGAGTAGGCAGATGTCTGACCTGGGTCTGACCAGGTAACTTGGGGCTGAAGCAGAAGGAGCTGGCCCTCAGAGTCCAGTGAAGTAGCCCCCACAAATGGAGTTAGGCATTAGACAAAACCTCACCCACCCCTCTTGTACCTGCCTTATGTAGACTCCCCAAAGGGCCTCAGATGTGCCCCAACCTGTTTTGGTAGTCTTGTGGTGACTTTTGCTATGTGTGCCTGGTGTAGTGCTTCTGATGTCTATGTCATCCTAGGCCCATAGGCAGAGGTGAGCCCAAGTAAAGGGAACTTGCAAAGGCATGAGGTTGCATGACGTAGGAGAAAACGGGTTTCACTTGTGTGAACATCTGCATGACTTGAGGGGCCAGGGCCATCAAGTTGTAAATTGGTGTGAAGAAGCTTTTGAAGGCATTAACGGTAGATGGTCAGCAACATCCAGAGCCTGGTTCTCTGGGGTTCTCACCACTTTCCTGCTCACACAGAAGGCTGGTATCCCCATTACGTGTACAAGAAGTGACTTGCCTAGCCAACTCCAGAGCAGAAAGCATTGAGGGTCTCAGACCCTGGATAGAACCCTTTGCTAACCAGGATACTCAGGCTTTTAGGTGACAGTGCTTGAAAGTGGGAGCTTCTCTGGTGACTTAGTATAGAATGAATCAGCTTCTGGTTCCTTGCAAAAATTCAGTCTCTAATCAGAGAAGATATGTGGATGACTGCGAGAAAAAGTCATTAGGCCTGTGGTAGCCATGGAGTCACACAGCTATTTCCTCAAAAGAACATTTGGATCTTGCCTGATGTTTATGCAAAACTACACTTTCCTTAGACTGCTCCCACACTATAACTGAGCATAGTTGTACAGCTAGAGCCGGGCCATTTGTGCTCATTGGAGGACCTTTTGTAATCTTTGTTTGTACTCCCTGTTGGCCTGGTGCAGACTTTCTCATTATTGTACTGCAGTCTGGGATTCTCCCTGCCTAATCCTCCCTACAAACCTCTCCTTTCACAGGTGTAACACGTGCATCACAGTCTGAAGTCCCTCCCCATCTTCTGCTTCTTCCCCTTTTATCTTTCATAGGTGTTTCCCTAATAAATCTCTTGTATGTCTACTCTTGTCTTAGCATTTGCTTCTAGGAGGGTCTGAACTGGTAACAGGGTCAGGGTACTTTCACAGACGAGATCTCAAGTTTCATATTTCTCAATAGTTGTACTATTTTTCCAAGAGGCAGGCTAGTATAATAAAGAGCTTAACTGACCGTGTTCAAGTCCTAGATCTACCACTTTTAGCTCTCTATTCTTGGCTTCTGTACCCCTTTTCTTAAAAGAGGATAATCACATTACTTCCTCTTAGGGTTCTTGTGAGGTTTATGTGAATTATTATACAGACCACTTAGTTTCTCACACATATTAAATAGCATCAGCTGTTTTACCATCTTTGATAGATGAAGTCAGAATAGGGGAAGGATAAAAAAAAAAAAGAAGAGGGGAAGGATATTACCAGGTCCTGTAGCTATTGAGGAGTTTGGTGCTGGAACTCTCAATCTAAAGTTCTGGAGCTCTTAAGTATGTATGCTTTATTGATTTTTAACCTAGAAGTTAAAATTCAGGTTCAGGAAAACACATGAAACAGTTCCATGGCATAACGATTGTGTCTCCTACCTTCAACTCCATTGGATGGAGAATGGTATGATATCATCCCTTTTCCTATAGTGTATTCATTAGACAACTTATTCTGGAATATAGAAAAGGCACTGAAGTGCATACCTGTGTCTCCCCTTATTATGTTTACAAATGCTCTTTATGGTAGAGAGTGTCAAAGGCATGTTTTTCAAGGAAGGAAAAAGGCAAGGTAGGAAGGGACCTAACATTTGCTTGAGTGCCCACTAAGGGCCAGATGCAGTGTTTGGTGTTTTGGTTTGATTCTCTTAAAACACTGTAAGAACACTGTAAGGCAGGTATTTCCTTAAATGAAGAAGAAACAACTCAGAGAGTGTGAGTGTATTTTCCAAGGCCCTAAATATAGTATGTTGTGGAGCCAGTATTTTGACCTAGGTTCATAACACTCCAAAACCCATACTCCTACCTTTTACATTTTTTTGAACTTTAGATGGTGACCTTCCAGGACTGGAGATCTGGTTGGTTTAAATTTCCATGAGAGCTGTTAAACTGGAAGTTTCCTCTTTTGCATGAAGATGAAAATAGAAATTAAATTCCAAAGCCAGGTTTTCAAAGAAAATGACCAAGCAACTCTAAAACTTATGAGGGTTAAAAGCGTTAAGAGAGAGGAGATACAGAGAAGGAATTTTTGTGAGGAGGATTTCTTTGGAGTGGGCTTCCAAGGGGGAAGAGTTGGGGTGCTTTCTCCTTCATCCTAAGGCTTCAACTGGACCCCATGAAGCTTGACAGGTTCTCCTAGAGTTTGGAAGCATAGTGAAATGGGATCTGAATCCACCATGAGAAATCTTATGGGCTAGAGAATGTGGCTGTGACGATGGTGTGAGCAAAGGAGAGATAACTGTATTGGGATATCTACACTCCCATTGTGTTGGGGGCAAAAGATATATGGGTGTTTCTCATGTACCAAAAGTGGGCTGTGCAGGAGAACAATCTGGTATTGAGGGGCCTGATGAAGAGAACTGTTTGGGGTTGCTATGGATTCCATCAGAGAAACTGTGGAATGGACAGCTGAGAAACTGTGGAATGGACAGCTGAAAAACTGAGAGCTTAAGAGGAAACAGCAATAGAATGTTTTGCTTCTGACACAAGAGTTGAAGTGGGAGAACCTCAGATGAGAATCTGCTTTTAAATGTTGGCTAGATCTAGAAAGCATGAAGCCAACTTACTACACAACCATAAAGAGCATTCTGTTTACTCCCTCCCTTCAACCCCAGACAGTCCTCAAGTCAAAATTAGCAAGCTAAGGAGGATGGAGAAAGAAAAGAAACCCAGCACATCACTTACCCCCAAAGTGAGAAGTCCACCGGAATTTGGTGCTAGCTGAGTTCAGAGGGTTCTTTATTATTAGGAACTGGGGGTTCTGGTCACTGAAATGAGGGTTGATTTAGGATTTTTTTTTTAATTTTTTTTTCAACATTTATTTATTTTTGGGACAGAGAGAGACAGAGCATGAATGGGGGAGGGGCAGAGAGAAAGGGAGACACAGAATCGGAAACAGGCTCCAGGCTCCGAGCCATCAGCCCAGAGCCTGACGCGGGGCTCGAACTCACAGACCGCGAGATCGTGACCTGGCTGAAGTCGGACGCTTAACCAACTGCACCACCCAGGCACCCCTAGGATTTTTTTTAAAAAGCCATTATCTTTATTTTTTATTTACAACTTTTTTATTACAATAAAATGAAATATATTGTGTATAAAATATACATTTAACCATTTTTTTCATTTTTAATTATTTTTTTTATTTTTTAATTTGCATCCAAGTTAATTAGCATGTAGTGCAATGATTTCAAAAGTAGATTCTAGTGATTCATCCCCAATGTATAAAACCCAGTGCTTATCCTCAAAAGTGTTCTCCTTAATGCCCCTCACCCATTTAGCCCATCCCCCACTCCCACTCCTCCAACAGTTTGTTCTCCATTTTTAAGAGTCTCTGTTTTGTCCCCCTCCCTGTTTTTATATTATTTTTGCTTCCCTCCCCTATGTTCATCTCTTCTGTATCTTAAATTCCACATATGAGGGGCGCTTGGGTGGCGCAGTCGGTTAAGCGTCCGACTTCAGCCAGGTCACGATCTCGCGGTCCGTGAGTTCGAGCCCCGCGTCAGGCTCTGGGCTGATGGCTCAGAGCCTCGAGCCTGTTTCCGATTCTGTGTCTCCCTCTCTCTGCCCCTCCCCCGTTCATGCTCTGTCTCTCTCTGTCCCAAAAAAATAAACGTTGAAAAAAAAATTAAAAAAAAAAATAAATTCCACATATGAAGGATTTAAAGTGCCTGTAGGGCTCTTTGGGGTGAGCAACAAAGCCACAGGGCCTGGGCAAAGCTTAATTAATTAATTTATTTTTGGTATTCTTTATTTTATTTTATTTATTTATTTTTAATATGAAATTTATTGCCAATTTGGTTTCCATATAACACCCAGTGCTCATCCCAACAGGTGCCCTCCTCAATGCCCATCACCCACTTTCCCCTCTCTCCAACCCCCCATCAACTCTGAGTTTATTCTCAGTTTTTAAGAGTCTCTTATGGTTTGCCTCCCTCCCTCTCTAACTTTTTTTTCCCTTCCCCTCCCCCATGGTCTTCTGTTAAGTTTCTCAGGATCCACATGAGAGAGAAAACATATGGTATCTGTCTTTCTCTCTATGACTTATTTCACTTAGCATAACACTCTCCAGTTCCATCCACGTTGCTACAAAAGGCCATATTTCATTCTTTCTCATTGCCAAGTAGTATTCCATTGTATATATAAACCACAATTTCTTTATCCATTCATCAGTTGATGGACATTTAGGCTCCTTCCATAGTTTGGCTGTTGTTGAAAGTGCTGCTGTAAATATTGGGGTACAAGTACCCCTATGCATCAGCACTCCTGTATCTCTTGGGTAAATTCCTAGCAGTGCTATTGCTGGGTCATAGGGTAGATCTATTTTTAATTTTTTGAGGAATTTCCACACTGTTTTCCAGAGAGGCTGCAGGAAAAAACCTCTCTGACCTCAGCCACAGCAATTTCTTACTTGATACATCTCCAAAGGCAAGGGAATTAAAAGCAAAAATGAACTATTGGAACCTCATCAAGATAAAAAGCTTCTGCACTGCAAAGGAAACAATCAACAAAACTAAAAGGCAACTGACGGAATAGGAAAAGATATTTGCAAATGACAAATCGGACAAAGGGCTAGTATCCAAAATCTATAAAGAACTCACCAAACTCCACACCCATAAAACAATCCAGTGAAGAAATGGGCAAAAGACATGAATAGACACTTCACTAAAGAAGACATCCAGATGGCCAACAGGCCCATGACAAGATGCTCAATGTCACTCCTCATCAGGGAAATACAAATCAAAACCACACTGAGATACCACCTCATGCCAGTCAGAGTGGCTAAAATGAACAAATCAGGAGACTATAGATGTTGGTGAGGATGTGGAGAAACGGGAACCCTCTTGCACTGTTGGTGGGAATTCAAACTGGTGCAGCCACTCTGGGAAACAGTGTGGAGGTTCCTCAAAGCTTAATTTTAAAGGAATAGTATTAGACAAAAATAAACTTGCATTTTGCAACTGTTGTTCTTGCTCAGTAGATTGCCTCTGCCTGGTATGATGTTTGTGATGTGCCATGCTGTATTTTTGCATTAATTTTGCTACACCAGCTTTCTTTTGCTTAGTATTTACCTGATACATATTTTTCCATCCTTTTATTTTGGACTTTTCTGGATAATTTTAAGAGCGCCTTTGAGAAAAAGCATGAAACTGAATTCTGTGCCTTGAAAAAAAATCCAATCTGAGGTTTTCTTTTACTATGAGTTTAATCTATGTACATTCATCATTATTGACATGGATATATTTCTTCCTTTCTATTTTGTTTTTTATCATGTGTTTTCTTTGCATCCTTCCCTTCCTCTCCTTTCTTGCCTTCTGTTGGACAAAGGGAATTTTCTTTGGAAATTTGGAGTTTACACATTCTATTTTTATTTAATTTTTTAAATTTGATAAACACATTCTATTTTTAATCTTTTAGTGCTTATATTAAGATTTTTTCTAAATTGTTTTTCAAACTGTATTTTTAAACAAAATATAGACTATCTCTAACTTCTCTTTCTTACACAGACTTTTATATTTTGAAATTTAAAAAAATGCACAATTTCTGATAACTAGAATTTCTGTACACAAACTGTTAACCATTATTACAGTTCACAGTTCACAATGCATGTTTAAATATATCATCTCATTTGATTCTAGAAAAAGCTCAGCTAAGTGTTACTTCCATAATGAATTAATGAATGCGGCAAAAAAGAGAAAATTGAGCAAAGAGCTCTTCAATTCTTCATGGTAATCTTTAAAGTACCTTAAAATTCTGGGGACCTCAGGTTGAGAACCACAGATATTAGGAATATAGTCTTCACCCTTTCCTTTTGGGAAGGGAGAGAGGAGAGAATTATATTTGAACATTTATTCTGTGCCAGAAACTTGTCTTAGGCAAAACAAGCCTCTATTTAATGGTTACTTTCTTTACTTTCTAGTTGTTTTATGGGTGTCATGAGAGTTATTTCACAACATGCTTCTGTACCAATCCATATACATTCTCCATTATGGAAAACAGGCTTATTTATGTTGATGATACTGATGAAAATAATAAATAGCAATTATAGTTACTATTTATTATGGAACCACAACATTAGCAAGGCACTTAATCTCTTGGGGTAAATAAACTCTCAGATCCACTCTTCAGTTTTAGAAGGGAAGCCATTTAGTCATCAAGATGGCTAGATGAAACTACATCACCTGTGTAGTTTCAGAATAGAGACACTTCCTAAATCAGCAGAGATTCTGGTAATAGTTTGCATATACTTATTATAATTGCCCTCTTTTTCGTCAATAGGATGGCCTAGTTTAGGTCCTAATAAAGTACTTTAGGTCTCTCCTGAACATTCCTAATGTGATATCTTTAAAAAATAAAGCAATTAACAAGATTAAATCAGATAAAGTAAAAAGAAACCACATATGAACTGTAAATTACTGACTTATCAGTCACTGGGATATTAAATGTGTATTGTGTTCTTAAATTTTTCTCTTTTCCCATTTCCTACAGAGATCCAGGAGAAGGAGATTTGTGGCACAGCTGTAAGTAGAATCTGCTTGAAGCTGGTGGCTTTTGTCTTGAAAAGGATTATATTACTTGATGACATCAAGTCAGATGTCCTTGGATGGGAATGGAGGGCATTTGAAGGCAGTGAGAGGTCAGGGTTTGTGGGTCCTTCCAGCAGTGGAGACATGAGTATTTCTCTTTATCAGCACCTAAGGAAGACTATGGTTGGCTCAGGAAAGCTCAGCACCTAATCTTGCCAAAGATTCCCCTATCCAGAGGGTTGGATAGAAGCAGCAGGAACAAGGGATCTGAAGAAATTGTGCCAATTCAGTAAATGAACATCTGATCCCTAACCAGTGTGGACAAACATGATGATGGGGAATCTCAAGCTTTGGTGCTAGATGAGACCATAGGATATTTGTACATCTCATGAAGATAGGGAATCCTTAATAATAACTGAAGTGGATATCCCACTGACATGCTACAGTTAAACATCAGGGTCTTATTTATGTTCATTTAAAGGCAATTTTGAAATGTGATATTCCCAATATGTTTTAAGTGTGTGAGCTAAGATCCATCTGTTTGCTATGCCTCCTATTCAAAGTTTCAATAACAAAGGAAGCAATCTCTTACAGTGTTTTGTGAATGTATGAACTGTTATACAAATTGTCCTCTGAATGTGTAAGAGTCCTTGAGAACTCTTCTAGTTAGCCAGGCTCTAGGTCCCTCAAAGGACATAATTGTAAGACCATGTGGCAAAGTATGAACTATAGTTGTTTCAGGTACGAGTGTGCTAGAAATCTTAGTTGTCCCCGTATTCCCCCCTGCTCTGTGTCCCCCAGGCTTACCAATATGCATTACATCAAAAGTCTTCCTTGCCCTTTGGTTTCCAGTTTGGTTAAAGGGTAATACCCAGAAGAGTGAATTCAGGTATTGTTTTTTGTGCCATCCTGGATTCTTTGAGGTCTCTATGAGCTAACTGCATCCTGAAGATCACAGCTGCTGTCAGGTGGCTCTTTCCACACAGCTGTCTTACCATCCAGTAACCATTCCCACCCCATTCCTCCCCTCCCCCAGTTCCTCTCCCACCCCTCCTCTACACCCCCACCTTCCACTCCCTCCCCTCCTACTCTACTCTTTGCCTACAAGTAACACCATATTGGAGGCTGAATTCTGTCACCTCTAAATTCATATTGTGAATTCTTAACCCCCCAGCACCTCAGAATGGGACTGCATTTGGAGATGGAATCTTTATAGAGGTAGTTAAATTAAAACGGGGTCATTAGGCCTTTCCAGAAGAGATTAGGACATAGGTACAGAGGAAATCACAGGAAGGTACCCTTCTACAAGCCCAGGAGAGGCCTCAGAAGAAACCAACCTTGATCTTAGACTTCTGGACTCCAAAACTCTAAGAAAATAAATTTGTGTTGTTTAAGCCATCTAGTTTGTGGTACTTTGATGTGGCAGCCCTGGCAAACTAACATGCACCACGAGTTTACTCCTTTGCTGACAACTTGGGAAAAAATTCTCTATTAAACTTCTCAAATCATTTGAGTCCCATTTATTTCCTGCTGGGACCCTGACTGATCCAGTTGGATTATACAGGATTTACTTCCAGATTTGTTCTTCCTGTATTTTCTAAAATTTCTGCAGTAACCACAGAATACATTTTTTCTCTAAAGTAAAAAATACTGTCGGGGCACTTGGGTGGCTGGTTAAGCATCCAACTCTTGATTTCAGCTCAGGTCATGATCTCCTGGTTTGTGAGTTTAAGCCCAGCATGGCACTCTGCACTGATGCTGTGGAGCCTGCTTGGGATTTTGTCTCCCTCTCTCTCTGCCCCTCCCCTGCTCGTGCTCTCTCTCAAAATAAATAAACACTTGAAGGAAAACAAAAACACTAATTCATGAAACAAAACCTGGTTTGGGAAATCTCCATATACACTAGATTTATTTTTGAGAGAGACAGTGTGAGTGGGGGAGGGACAGAGAAAGAGGGAGAGACAGAATCTGAAGCGGGTTCCAGGCTGTCAGCAGAGCCCGACACCAGGCTTGAACCCAAGAGCCCTGAGATCATGACCTGAGCTGAAGTCAGACTCTCAGCTGAAGTTGGACGCTCAACCAACTGAGCCACCCAGGGGACCCTAGAATAAATTTATAATCATAGGCATCCAACATCAATCCTCCTTGGTAAATCCCCTATTCTATAGATTCCCACTGTTATGTCCTAAGGGATTATAAAAACAGGGACTATAACCCCAATGCTGGAACTAGGGAAAGCTGCCATCCTTGGTCCAAAATCTACAAGTATTTCTGATCATATATGAAGGTGGCTGCCCATGTTTCCTTTTGTGGGAAAGAGAAACGCTCTGCATTAAGGTAAGGGACTGTTATAGTACCCACTAAATATCCTGTTATACCAGCCCAACTCATAGGGACAAGCAGCATCAGGAACAAAACTGGCTCTTACAAGCAGCACTGAAAGCAATCACACTCTGAGAAGCCACACTGAGGGAAGGGGAGGGGAACTGGCACGACAGCATATTCCTGGCTGCCACACCCAAGAAAAAGGAATTCTTTCACCAGGAGTCAGAACTCTCCTTTGATATCATCTAGAGCTTTCCTGGGCTCGCTGACTTGTTGTTCTCAGTAATATTAAAGGCACACTGCAAAATACTTGCTTTGAAATTTAGAAACAAATTTTATTTAAGATCTGAAATACAATTCCTAAAATATCAACTTCTCCAGAAAACCGTGGCTACACAATAATGCATTGCCTCTATCATGTTAGAACGTGCATTAGACTCAAATACAAAAACCATGAAACAAACCACCATCCTTCAACAATTTGAGCAGAGAGAGAATGCCTAAGGAACAACATAGATGGACTTGCAGAGGATGGGCTGTTTTACTTCAAGCACCATTAAAAAAAAAAAAAGAGCACAAATGCATGGGTTTTCGGGTATATACATTAAGTTGAACCTTTGGCACTAGGAATCAGGGCATTTTGTCATGGAGCATTAACGCATATTAGAAAATTGTGTAGTGTCAAAGGGATAGAACCACCAGCATTCAAGCAATGTTGTCAACTAGGCAATAAAATATTCTATTGAATGTTTCTTCTTTGTCTAATTACTGCGTACACTGGTAGC
The DNA here is from genome assembly GCF_014898765.1 of Herpailurus yagouaroundi. Taxonomy (NCBI): domain Eukaryota; kingdom Metazoa; phylum Chordata; class Mammalia; order Carnivora; family Felidae; genus Herpailurus; species Herpailurus yagouaroundi. The sequence goes on along the minus strand of NW_024420231.1, from coordinate 1,508,444 downwards.
AACTTTGAAATGAGAAAAGGAGCTTGCACTCCTTTCATTTTCTGTTTAAAACAAAACAGAAAACAAAATTGAAACATAAGCCCTGTTATACATTAACAATTTTAAAGAACATCAATTATACAAGAAAAAGACTAAGAACCAAAAGAGTGTTTACAGATACCAGACATAACAGTGAGTGGTCACTAGACCCTCACAGGGCTTTGCGGTGGTACTCAGCTGAAGCCACTTTGTAATCACTGGCAGTAAACAGAGATGCAGCATTCTTTGCCAGATATTTTAGGAAATCATGCAAATAGCCCAACAATAATGCAAGGCTCTTCTCATCAAGGGGCGTATACGCCAACATTGCTCCGATTCTTACAAATAATCTCAGTAGATGTGGGGCTCCATAAACCTGGGACATTGGCGCATCAGGGTGAGCCAAGAGGATTTCGGCATACTGGGGCCTCTCAAATTTGTAGAGCAGCTGAGTGCCCAACATCACATTGAAATATTCTTTTATTCCTGCCACAACTTCATTAACTGCATATTCCTTATTATCAACATTTCCCTGCGACTTCTTACAATTTGCGTACTCCTCCAGAATAGCATCTACATTTTTCTTAGCAGGGAGTTGAAACAGCTGCTTCTGCCTGGTAACTAAGTCCCAGTCCTCAACAAGCCATGGTTTTAATTCTTCAGGAATCTTCACTTTAACTTCCATTCTATTCTTAAATGCCTCCTCACTTTCGACAGTGGGGTCTGCCCGGGCCCTTTTCTTCCGAGGTGGCTGAGGTGCTTCGCTGGTACTGCCACCATCTCCATTTCCAGGAGTCTTCTGTTTGTTCTTTCTTGTCTTCCTCACTGATCCTGAAGGGGGGTTCTCTGCAGAGCGACCCCCCCATCTGCCTGGGAGAGCTGGTTCCACATTCTTCTGCTGTGAACCAGCAGTCTTCTTTCCTGAAGAGGCCCCTCTCATCTTACTTCTCTGCATATTGCTTCTACTTGGTTTTTTGAAGTTGTCTTCTTCTGCAGATTGTTGTCCACGAGTTTGAGAACCCTGCTTTCTGGAACTCATTCAACCCTGTTTTTATTCCAACCACTGTAATACATAAAGCATTTTACTTGTTTGTTTTCTATAGTGACCTTTAACACACTGTGCTTAGTACAACACAAGTTACTCTCTTGGAATTTGGATCTCAAATCCTAATTCAGGATCATGTATAAGTGACTTACTACCTCCACCCTTTTTCTGATCTTCACTACTAACCACTACTTTTACCCATCCAATCACTCATCAGACTTGCCCAAAAGTTAGTTTTTTGGTGCCACCGAAAAGACAGGATTATAATTTTAAACAAATGATGAATTAAAATGGAAAAGAAACTACACAAGGCAGTGGAGGTCAAATTCAACACTCTGAACAGGAAAAAGGACAAGATGAACTTTAGTTGACTAAAGGCAAAATGAGTAACAATAAAGGTTTCTGTAGGAGTCCAGGTAGGCCTGAACTAGAGTGATGACAGAGTCCAGACAAACTGAATACAAAACTTGGTAAATGAAGGAGAGGGAGGAGTCAAAGGTAGCTGTGTAATTTTAAGCCTGGGTAATTAATGAATTAATAAAAACACTGATTTTAATGATGAGTTTAGAAACAGCCATAAAATAATAGGAAATAAGTAATCCATCCATTGAATTAGCTATCATACATTATTGCACATCTGCTTTGGGACAGCTACTATGCTAGGTGTTAAGGATTCAAGTATCTAAAGTGGCAATTAAAAAACAATGAGGTTAGTACAATGATAGTAATAGGCACATAGTATTTAGTAGTAAACAAGAAATGGTACATGACACAACTTTCAGTATTAGCTGAAATCACTTGGAGGAAGTGATATATCAGTGAGGGAGAAGTCAGTGATGACTCCCAGGTTTTGATAATGAATGATTAGGTCATTAGTATTATCACATGAAACTGCATCTAGAGGAGGAAATGGATTAGAGAGGAAAGAAGTTCAGTACTGGATCTATTAAGTGTGAGGTGTACAGTTATATATTTAACTTTAAAACGCAGCTAAAGGTCAGAGCCAGAAATAGAGATCTGAGAGTAATCATATAGCTGTTACTGGAAGCTATGAAAGCCATCAAAATCATTCACGAAGAGGAAAAAAAACTGAACCAAAGTATGGAATACTGAAAAAACCTAAAAGACTGACGTATAAGGGGTGAGCAGAGAGACCAAAAACGAAACAAAAATGGTCAGAGCAGCAACAGAAGAATTAAAAGAATGTTCTTTTGGAAGCCAAAGAAGTTGAGAGTTTCAAGAAGGAATTGGGATAAAATGCAGCAGAGAGGGCTAATAAGGTAAAGCCAAAAAAAACCAGTGTTCTATGATTCTTACAGTGTGACAGATAAAGTAATTTCTTTGACTTACATAATCCTCTTCCTTCTTTCCTTTCCAAGAACTCCTAGTGTTTTCCTAGACGGAACCTCCTAGATCTCCTGGGATAGTCTGGAAGGAGAAGGTGGGAGACACAAACTAGAAAGGAAAACAGATACCTGTCAAGATGAACTTTTGTGAAAGAATACAGAAAAAAGTAATCTTATTTTATGACTGTGGTTTACGACTGTAATATCAGAGAAAATATATGAGCTCCACTGTTAGACATACTTCTACTTCAATTAGGCTCTGCCATTTATCAGTTGTGAGGACTTAGGTAAGATATGTAAGCTCACTTGGCCTCTTTTTCTCATCTATGGAATGAAGCAAATTACCCCCTAGCCTTCACAGGTTCTTGTTAAGAACTTCTTGTATACAACGTGGCTAAACAACAGCTACAGGAATACATGTGATTATGGATACCAAGATATTCACTGCGGTGGCATTTTTAATACTGAAAAACTGGAACACCTAAATTTTCTTCTAACATAAATTACGTATGCACACTATGGAAGAACATTCAAATGAATTAAGAGAACCATGTACCAACATGGTTCTGATGTTCAATTCTGTACTATTAGGTAAACAGGCATAATGCATAGTATGTACAATAGGATCCTTAAGAGATAGATAGCACAGGCTGAAAAATAACTATCAGTCTCACACAGTTCTTATGAACAGTGAGTGTGATCAAATTCCTGTTTTAAACTGATACGCATAAATGCATAGGAAAGTATCTAGATGAATAAATACCAGATTAAAATCAGGGTAATCTCTGGGAAAAAATGAGGGATGAGGGTGGATCAGCCTTAAACCAGATTTCTCTGGTAACTGTGGCCTTTCACCCACAGAAAAAGCCCCTCAACCAATCCCTAGACCTCAACAATGTTGAGCAGATATCAGGGAAACCCTGAGGGGGGAAAGAAGAGGTAAGAAATGCTAGACAACCAGAGGTTTGAATCAAGGAAACCAGTTATTAGGAAGACAGACCTGGGTGCTAGAGCTTTCATTAAGCAAATGATATCCTCTAACTAAAAGGGCACAAAGCTCTGAGCAGAAAGGACAAAGGTGGCTCTCAGAGAGCATCAAAACCTGTAAATACAGTTACTGACCCTGTGGGAATCAGAAACCTTCTGGCTGAGAGGTATATACAGACACATTCTGTGAAGGATCAGAAAACAGCTAGTGTGTCATGGCATACATTGCAAGCTATCACGCTTACAAAAATATTTTTCTAAAAAAACAGTCACTGTGACCAGGACAGAAGGGACACAGTATCTGACGTTTTAAGAGAATTTAGTTAATACAGGTGAAATCCAGAAAATCCACCTCAGAACTGCTATATTGCAGAGCTTTCACAAAACAAGGGGACAGTTAAAATACCAACTAAAGAAAGCAAGATGGCCCAGTGCCAGCCAGCCAGACTGTGTAAAACAGAAGTAAGGCCAGGCTGGACAGGAAGTATTTTGGAAGTCTCACTGGTACTAGCAATTCCTTACTGAGGAACTTGAAAATGATAGCTGAACCTACCATACATCCTTGGCATTAATCACATATATTCATTCATAGGAAAACTACGAAAAGGAATTCTACCTATTTGATTAACTGGGTGAATTGTCATTCTCCACAAATTCTTATATTACTCATATGAAGTCTCAATGAAATATCTGCCATTATACAGAAAAACACATGTACCACAAGTCAAGGTTTGTGACCAGAGTGAATAAAGCCAGGGAAACAGCCTTTCTAGGAATTGTCTCAGTACCTTTATTTTCATTTGAATATCCTACAGATCAAATTACTACTACCTGGAAGTCAGAAACCAGACATCAAAGGAAGGGAAAACCTGTCCTTTAGATGTCTGCTCCTACTTGTAGTACAAGTTTGTGGATAGCTTTGCACTTTGTACCACACTTACCAGTTTAACACTTCTCCATGATCAAGGATAGATGTGCTGTGCACACCCATTTAAAAAGTTTGCACTGTAGATTCTCCAGTTTGTTTTGAGTTTCAGGCTTTATTAACGTTGTTTATTGACTTAGCATGCCTACTCTTTGCTCCCATCATGCTCCCTCATCTCCTTCATCTAAATACCACAGAAATCCTATCTCTTCCTTAAATCTCCAATTCTAGCCCGTTTCTCTCCCATCTCCAGTATGATATGAAGCTGATGCTAATTTTACTTATAGAACTACACCATTAATCCCTATTTGTCACAGGCCTTGTGTTATACTTATCTCACATATTACGGAGCAGCACTTAGGTCCCTGGTGGGTATACAACAGTGAATCAAAGCAAGTGATTCAACACATGAAGAAAATGGAGGCAAATCAGGGACAAATCAAATATTTTTTCACTTGTTCTCTACAGGTCAGCTCTAGGGTAGGCTAGACTTTGAGAAAACACATTTGTAGGTTTGCCCTAGGTTTCTATTTTTAATTTCTGTGTAAATATTTAAACAGATATAAGCTAATACTGGTATCAAATCCTAGATCTTCCCTTTAAAAAAGTTTGTAACTACAACTCATTTTTCCCATACAATGTTATAATACGCAAGGATCTTGAGAGCTGTGTATTTTATTAAATGGCCATACCTTAAACCACCCCCTTAAGGGAAAAGTGATTCCCCCTCAGTTTACCCTGTAGTAACTATTAAAACATTTTTGTCCTCATTTCCTATTAACATTTCCAGATGCAGATGTAGTAGGTCAAGAGGGAATAACAGGTTATCAAATTACTCCCCCATGCTATACCAATTTCCAACTTTACAAGTAGTGCGTAAAACTATCACACCCATACTCTCGTCAGCAGTGGCTAGTATCATTTACAAAATTCATAAAATTTGATAAAATGTTTAGCTGTTCAGCTTCTTAGTGATGCTTCAACATTTAAGGTGTCTATTGGCCATACATATATGGCTCTTGTTCCCTGCCCAGTTGATTCTTATAGTGATTTTAACATTTATAGGAGCTCTTTATCAAGAGTTGTCATTCTGGGGCAAATATTTCCCCTAGTGTGCTTTTATAGTGTCTGATGTTATGATTTTAAAGTTTTATATAATGACATGTTAGTTTTTCCTTCCACTGTTAAAACAGATCTTATTGGATGTTTTATATTTTAATTCCTTAATCCACCCAGAATTTACTTTGTAAGTTATGAACTGAAAAGCCTGTATTTTCTCCAAATAGTTAATTTTGTGGCACTATTTTGGGGTAATATTTCTTTTACATGTGTGTAAATACCAACACACATAGTGATGTTGGAATTCTCCCTTTACTTCCCTTCCCCAATCCCAGGAGTGTGCAGGACTTCAAATTTTATATACATATTCACACAAAACATACCTTTAAAACTAAATGTGTATTTTATATTTGACGTGGCAAAGTGAGACCTACTGCCCCATACCTTTTCCTACTTTAACATGGGCATCTGTCATTCTTTTTAATATCCACATTACTGTATAATCTCCGTGCCAGAATTTAACCAGTTCCTTATTAATGAACATTTACGGTGTTTCTGATACTTCATTATTACAGAAATGCTATAATAGATGTAAGTAAGTGGACAGATATATTAGAGAATTAGGGACTTCAGGATTATTCTCAGAAGTGGAACTGTTCTGACGAGATAGAGGCAAATTCAACTTGTAAAGAACTGCTTTAATTTGTACTCCCAGCAAAAACCTTAAAGTTCATTCATCTACACCTTCAGCAACACTGGATAAACATCTTTTGGAAAAAAAACTTTGTTCTGCTTATCCAGTATACAGTAATATTTTATTTTAATATGTGGGATATTGAGCATCTCTCATACATTCATGTGATGTTTTTCTTATGTGAATGTTTGCTTTCTTTATTGATTTCTAATAATTAAATCCTAAGTTTTCTTGGGTATGTTGGAAATATTTTTTCCAAACTCATTTTCCTTCTAAGTGGGTCTCTGTGTGCATGTGTGTGTGTATACACACACAAATGTCAACCTTTTCCTTTGTGAACGTTGGCATTTATGTTATGTCTAGGTAAAATGCTTCCAAATCAATATTCTAAAAACGATTTCCTATATTTCTTGGTATTTTTATAGTTTCTTCTTCCAAATATATAACTTTTCTTAATATTAATTATTAAAGAGGCCATCCTTTCCCCGCTGATTTAAAATGCTATTATAGAACATTCTAAATTTTTAGATGAACATAGGTCTCTTAAGGTACTCTCTTCCCAATAATTTTTGATTATTCAATTTTTAAAGGTTATCATTGTTTCTAGGTCACCTGGTCTGTCATAGAGACCTCTGTTCTCACATCAGTATCACATTGGTTTAATTATCATAAAGATATAAATGTTACCCTAGAATAACAATTGTAAATGGTTTCCAATTATGTTTGATTATTGGAAGTATTATTTGAAGTAGCAAAAACACTGGAATCAACCTAGAGGACTATCACTAGTAATTTGGAAAGATAAAATGTGCTTTACCCATGAGATGGATTAACATGCTAGTTAAAAGAATGCCACTGTGAAAGGAATTAAATAGAACTCTAAGAATGGACATGAAGACAGCCAAGACAATTAGCTAAATAAAGATAGTAAGTTGCAAAACGATACCTAGAGCATACCAAGTCTATGTAAAAGAAAACACAGAACAGTATTTTATATATGGATATCCATATATGTTTTTAAACAGATACATAATTTAGAGATCTAGAAGGACTGATAATAGTGGTTAACTCTGGAGAAAGTTAAAAGAATCAGGGGTGGTGAAGAAATGGAAACTCGAACCTACTCTGTAACATTTAAACTTTTTTCATTTTAAGGATAATATATTCACATGTCAATTACATGACTAAAAATTTATATTAAAATATAGATTTAAAATTCATAATCATATTCTGATCTATTCTTATCCTTGGATCTCACACATAGCTGAACTTTTCAGTGAATTATCACTGTGTATCATACATTTTGTAGGCACACCATTCAGACTGGTTTCCTTCCCCCCACTTCTAGGTTCTACCCATCCTTGGAGGCATAGGTCAAGATTCTTTTCCTCTTTGAGGCTTTCATTTCAGGATACTCTGGACCTTGCCTTCTCTGAGCTCCTATTGGCCTAAGAGCCCACCTCCCTCCCTTTTGCCCTTAATCATTCTCCAAAAGGCCTTCTGTATAGGTGTTTTTTCTGTGGGTGTGCATACCCATCTACTGCATCTTTTCCACCAGGGCAGCACCCTCCTATGCAGCCTCGATTTCAGAAGGGAAAAAAAATAAGGAAAATATAGTGACTCCATGGGAAAATGAAGCTTTCAAGTGACTGGAAAAACCTTCCTTCATCTTCTCATGCAAGTAATGGGCCATTTAGGAATGCAGACTCCAAAGGCTAACATTTTTGGTATGGGTGTGTCGCAAATGAGTGTAAACATCTATGGTTTGTTGAAATAAACCTTTAAAAGCACATATACCATTACAGTTAATTTATATCCATTCTCTTCTGGATCTTGGAACACTTCCTTTATGTTTAACATTATTGTTTGAGTCTGAGACAAAGGAGGAATGACAGAAAAGCAGTTAGCAGACTGAATATATGTTTATGACTTCCTAGTTAAAATTATAGCTCCTGGAAATTCCCTTATAAATAAATATGATCAATATACTCAATATCTTTCTAGATTGTTAGGATAAGCCAGAAGTCATAATTTCAGATTTCAGTTCTAGTGTTAACTGCTGCTTCTGGAAAATCAGGAAAGAAACCAACAGTATTAATTTTGTTTTATATTTCCAAAAAGAATTATTCACTGCTTTTAGAAGTGTAAGAGTGTATGTGTGTGTAAACCAGGATGTACCAGAAGGACTAACAAAGCCATAATTATTATTAAAGCAAACACTTGTATGTGCCAAGCACTGTCCTGGTACTTTACATGTAATCCCTTCAAAAATCCTATGACATAGGAATAATTATCTTTATGTTACACATGAAGAAATTTAGGGACAAAGTGGGTTAAGTATATTGCCCAGGATCACACAGTAAGTGGCAGAGACAAAATTCAAATTAAAGAAGTTAGTCTTTACCCTTAACCACTAAATTATGCTGTACATGGGAGGAAACAAAATTAAAATAATAATAATAATAATAATAATAATAATAATAATATTGTAGTATTTCTTATCAAAGAATGTAACATTATACAGCCTTCTGTTGTTTAGGCACTTACTATACTGGAAGCACTACTGGACTTAGCCTCATCTTTCCCTTCTTAGAATTTAGAGTGTTTTTGCAGATAGGTGCTTATTAATCTTCAAAATATTCCTGGGCAGTTAGGAAGGTTATGTGGAACTATCTTGTTTCAGAATTGAGGCCAAGAGAAGAGAGGCACTCACCCAGATTCTGTAATCAGGGATGATTCTGCAACCAGGATCGGATCTTCTGATCCTTATTATACAGCAAACTTAGCTTTTCTGATGATGGCCTGGAAGGTCAAAGAAGGGGACAGAAAAGGACATAAAATAAAAAGATATGAGAACCTTTTTTTCTTTATCAACCAGTGCATTTTATCACACACTAAGGATACCATAGCTGATAAATAATGTGCAAATGTTTCTTTTTCCCTTCTTGTAGTTGTATTTTCAAATTTACTTTACTGTACATTTATCCTGATTTTCAATAAAGTAACTGTCTTTTTTATACTTTTTATTAAGGATAATTTCAAATAAATAAAAATGTAGAAGGAAGAGTATTATAAACCTACAACAATCACCCAGCTTCAACAATTACCAACTGAAGGCCATCTTGTTTCATCTATAACCCCACCCACTGCTCCCCCCCACTCCGATTTTTTTAAGCAAACCGACTAGCTGATTTTCTGTATTTTATTATGGAAAATGTCAAACATATACCAAGGAAGACAATAATATGAGGAACCCCATATGCCCTATCACTTAACTCAAACAATTAACTTAGGGCCAATTTTGTTTCATCTATACACCCCTCCCCACTTCCCCCTACCGCTGAGATTCTGAAGCAAATACCAGTCATCTATGTATTTGAAGTCATTCCCAGACATTTTATTAATTAATCTGCAAATATTTTCCTATATATCTCTACAAGATAGACAATTTGAAAACAACCATTACTGCCATTATAACGTCTAAAAATAGACATCAATTCCTTTAAAAAAAAACCCATCAAACCTGTCTTCACATTTTCCCGATGCATCTTAAACAGTTTTTTGTTTTTTTTTTTTTTTTACAGTTGGTATGTTCAAATCAGGATCCAAACAAGGCCTACTCATCGCATGTGGTTCATCTCCTGATTGCTCTCGTTCTCCATCTCCCCTCACCGCCCCCCCCGCCTTTTAAACTTTTAAATATGGAAAATTCCAATCCCCGATATTTTGAGCTAATTCTCAAATAGTAAATTATTTCAGCGGTAAAAATTGATATGCCTCTTTTATTACTCGAATTTCTCCTAGGGAAGAAGTTAATGGGCAGGAAAAGCAATATAATGAACGAATTTACATAATTTATATTGTTTCTCATTCTGTTACGCGGTTTTTCACTCCACAATAATAGCGAATATTTTTCTGAGCCAGCATTGGTATTGTCTTATACGCAGTAACACACAGTACAAGCCTCTGAGGTAAACGTCTCTGAGGTAGATACTATTATTATCACCATTTTACAAACATGGAAACCAAGACACGGAAAGAACAGGAGCCAGCCCAAGCAGGGCGTTGGCGAGTAGGAATTTGAATGAGGCTCTGCTCAGTTGTAAAGCCATATGATAATCTTGTCTATATACGCGGCAATAAAAAGATATCATCAACCCTTTCACCCCACCCCCACCCCGAAACCTGAAACGAGAATCCAGTTCTTTCCAGCAGCCGACGTGTGACCACTGCCGTCCCTCCAACCGCCATAGTAAAGCCAGGTTTCTCTGGCAACTGATATCCATAGGCAGACACGTCACCCTGGAGGCGGGCTTATGCTCTCCAGCCAATCACAATCGTCTTGTCTAAGTTTTAGAATGTTCCATAACCAAATGATTGGACGAGGCCTACCACGTCAGCGATGACACTTCGCCGCAGTAAAGGCGGGTGCTAGCAACCTGCTTCTTCACGGTTAAGGCTGGAAGCAAACCAATCATCTTTCTCCTTTAGTGCGCGCTCTGGCCAATGACGCTCGCCCTCTTAGGCTCTTAGCCCGCCCACCAAAAGCGCGACAGCCGTTGGGTCATAAGTCTATAGGGCAGGGTGTTCACGTGGCCTATTTTCACGACCCAGAGTTCCCCTGACCAGAGTTTTTTTTTTTTTTTTTCTTCTTTTTTTTTCTTTCTTCTTTTTTTTTTTTTTTTCCTGCAGGGAGGCATTATGGGTTTTTTTTTTTTTTTCCACTGGGAAAGGAAGTGTCTACGTGGCCTGCGGAAACAGGATGGGCGGAAATGAGCTAAGATTCCCGCGAGTGGGGAAGCGCGAGGTCAATCCTGGGGCCACGCCCCCCAACCTCTTGCACAACTCTCGGAATGAAAAAAAAAGCAGAGCGGGGTTTTTAATGTGTGTGAGGGGTGTGGGGGTGTGGTATTGGGGCCGTTGTGTTTGTGCCCGGGGGAGCTCCCGTAGCTCTGGGGTTAGGGTGTGCGCGCGCGTGGCAGTCCTCGTGGTGTTGGAGGTGGTGGGTGTGCTCAGGGGTGCGCCCCTAGCGTTGGGAGTTAGTGTTGCGGCCGGTGTGTGTCCCAAAGCGGGGGCGCGCGCTCATGCACGCGCGTTGTGTATGGAATGTTCTCTACTTTTCTATGAGTTTGAAAATTGTTCAAATGAAAAGGAAAATAAGTCAAGGCGACCATAACCAATAAGGAACCTTTACCAGAAATATTTTGGTCTCTCCTATCGATTTAATTTCAGACCCTAAAAATACACTTTCCTCCCACGTTTTTCTTTGTTGCCAAAATTCTGTTCTAAACCATAGTTCTTCAGTTAAGAGCCAAACCCTCCCAATCCCGTATTAGCAATTCCAAGGAGCAGCTTCTTTACCGTTCTCTAGTATCCTCTCCCATCCCCCACCTACAAAGTTGGGTGCAGTTCTCTTGGCACAAACACAATTTTCTGCCAGCAGTATCTGTATGTAACAGCCTTCTTCAGTCTCTCACTCTCGCGCTCTATCCATCTATCTATACAGACTCCGAATTTCTGTAGGGGCTGAGGCTCTCTTACCTTTTTGTCCTGATCTCCAAGCACAGTGCCCTTCAGGCAATTATGCACCAGTTAATTTTCCAGAAAGTTCTCTGGGTGAGGTTTATACCTCTTGAGTCAGCCGCTAGATGCCACCAAATCCCAGCAAAGGATTGGCTGTTTAGTGCCTGGAATTATGGGATTTTGTTCCCCCTCTTTCTGATTTGTTGAATTCCACAATCTATATGGATCATATATATCATTCATTGCTAGGGAAAAAATTAACTTCTGTAAATAGTCCAGCCAGGCAGAAGACTATGGCCCTAGATCTAGATGTTTTTCCTTTCCTTTTTTTAAAAAAATTCCCCCCTCCTGCCCTCTCTTATTTCCTCCTTGCCTTTTTTGGGGGGTCAGAATTGATGAATGACCCCAGGCCCTGATGCTGATGAAGATAGAATTCTTTCTGTGCACCTTCTTTTCAAAACTGATCTTTTTCTCTTGACATTTTTATTTAATATGGGTGTTTGCACCGTATTTTTTGTAATGGTTCTGCTACACTTTGTTAATGTCTTTGGAGTTAGAGACCTAATTTTATTTTACTTTTATTTTTTAAGGTTTGTTTACATAGAAAGCATGAATAGGAGAGGGGCAGAGAGAAAGGGAGAGAGAGAATCTTGAGCTGGCTGGGTGCTGTCACCACAGAACCAACATGGGGTTTGATCTCACAAACAGTGAGATCATGACCTGAGCTGAAATCAAGAGTCGGACCCTCAACCGAGTGAGCAACCCAGGTGCCTGGAGACCTAATTTTAATTCCCTACTTCCTAGCTCTGAGACCTTGGGCAAATAATTTATGTTCTGTGACCCTCAGCATTTTGCATGCTTTCTGTAGTTTAGATGCTGTGTCATATCCTTTACATGGATATTCTTCTCTCAGAAAATCCTTATTAGATGGGTATGAATCAATAAAGCTCAAAAAAACAAAAATTAATGTTATCTATTTTTATTATTTTTTTAATGTTTATTTATTTTTGGGAGACAGAGAGACAGAGTGCAAGCAGGGGAGGGGCAGAGAGAGAGGGAGACACAGAATCTGAAGCAGGCTCCAGGCTCTGAGCTATCAGCACAGAGGCCGTCTGGGGGCTCGAACCCACGAAGCATGGGATCATGACCTGGGACAGAGCCCATAGTGGGGCTTGAACCCACGAATCTTGGGATCATGACCTGGGCGGAAGTCAGATACTTAACCGAGTGAGCCACCCAGGCACCCCTAAAAATTAATATATCTTTCAATGTCAATTATACGTGTGTGCACGCACATGCACACATGTGCACACGCACACACAAAGGGGAGAGAGCAAGATTTAGAGCTGTGGTTCTTCAAGTGTGTTTTCCAGACACACCAAGTCGCATTGCATTATTACTTTGGGGAAATTGTCAGAAATTCAGATGCTCAGGCCCCACCTCAAACCTAATGAATCAGAAATCTTAGGGATAGGGTTTGGTGATCTGTGTTATAACAGAGTGTTCTGCTGATTCCTGTGTACACTGAAGTTAAAACCACTGCTTTGGAAGACTGAAATGCAATGCTTATTTTTGTACACTCCACTAGAGGGTGCTACAGAATGTAAAGCAAAACAGTAAATGATCTGTTTATTGAGACACCCTGTATATTTTTTCAAAAATTCTTGTCCTTTTTTATTGAAGTATAGTTGACATACAATATTGTATTAGTTTCAGGTGTACAACACCCTGTAAATTAGCAGTCCCATTTTAAGATTAAAAACTAATGTATAGAGGTGTTCAATTGTTTTCTCAGTGCATACAAGTGGAGGAGTCAGGATTGAAACTACCTGCTCGAGCCCAAGCCCTTGACAGTACTCTGTTGTTCAGCTATAATAGCTTGTCTTTCTGGGCCTCAAAATACGTTACACCTACCTTGTTCCCTGCTTTGCCTAACATTGACTAGAGCACCAAGTAGAGGGCAGAAAAGCAAACCAAATAAATGGAAATATTTTGATGATTTCATACCCTCCCTCATCTCTTTTCTATAATAAGATATCACATAAAAGCTCATAAGTGTTTCCCTTCTTGCTTTTCTATTCCGCAAATGTTCTCTCTATCCTACACTTAATCTGTTTTAGTTTATGTCTGAACCTCTTCTATGTGTGGGGGAGGAACCAGGATAGTGAGGAAACATGGTTGTTGAAAGCCTATTGTGGGCCACACTAATAGCTCTATACACATTAATCCCAACAATAGGTCTGTTAATTAGGTGGTAATTATCATTTTATAGGTGGTGAAAGTAGTTCTAGAGGCTATATTTATTTTTCTTTGCTCATATGACTTGTAAGTAGTGGAGTCTGGGTAATTCCTGGTATATCTCACAGTACCAGCCTGCTAAACTTTTTACTGCTCAGTTTTGAATCCGGTTTAGGTACTTACTGTTTATGTAACTTTTAACAAGTTCTTTAAATTTTCTGAGCCTCAGTTTTACCATACATTAAATGGGAACAAATATTCCTGCTTCATAATGTTAGAGCTGCAGTATCTAAAGCAGTAGCCACTAGACATGCGGGTATTTAACTTTGAATTAAAGTTAAGTAAAATTAAAAATTCAGATCCTCAGTTGTACTAACCACATTTCAAGGGCTCAGTAGCTACTTATGGCTAGTATTAGTACCAAACTGAACATCAACAGATACATGATATTTCTACCATCCCAGAAAGCTGTATGTACAGTGCTGACTTAGAGTTATAAAGCATGAAAAAGAACCTAGTATAGTATATAATTCATGGCAGGTGCCAAAGTGATTCCATCTGTTCTTTCCTTTCAGTATCAGAGCTAGGTATGTTCTCCTGTTTTATTGACAGAGTCAGGAGAGGGGAGTAACTTACCCAATGCACTATAATGGAGGATACGTCTGGCATTGGGACCTACATCTCCTGACTTTCACTCCAATATTTTTTCTAGTAGAACCCATCCTGTTCTACTCTGTTGAGTGAGATCTCAAGGCCAAGGATGTGAATAATGTGAATTAGCTTTCGAGTCAGGGTAGTAGCAGAAAAAGTCATAGGAACTGAATGCTTTCTATGTGCCAGACAGCACTGTGCTCAGTTCTTTACATACGTTATCTTAGTGAATCTTCCACTGAAGCCCAGAGAAGCTAAGTACTCACTTAAAGTTGCCAACTAACAAATGGGAGAGCAAATATTTAGATTTATTTCTGATTCCAAAGCCCAAGTTTTTTTCTTCATTATGCCATGCTATCCTCTTCAGTGTAAATACCCTCCTGCCCCTTCCACTTACTAAGTAGGATAAACCTTCCGTAGATTCCTGACTTAGTGGGTCCTCAGAAAATGTGAGTTACTCTTCCTCCTTCTTACATTTATAACTGAGTCATTGTCTTCACAATTTGTTTCAACTGGAAGGGAAAGATAGCTTAGGTCACTTTTTGATTGGCTTCAAGACCCAAGTCCAGACAGAGACTGTTTATGGTACCGGCCTTCAGAGAGAACACCAGGTGGCTCCAAGATCTCTGTTATTTTCAAGGCCATCATTTCCTCATAAAATGCCTTTGTGCTAATTAGGAACACGAGCCACCTGAGAGCAGACAAATTGTAGAGAAGTGTCCACTCCAGTGAAACAATGAGAAAAATATTTTTCTTTCTCACGGCTGTTGGAGCTCCACCAGGGCAGTCGAAGAATGAATTTCCTCTAGTTGGGTACACTTGTGCAGGGACAATCTGCTCTGCCTAATATTAACTGTATCAGTTGCCCTTGCCTTGTGACTAAGAGCCTTCCTAAGTCTGTAAGGTAGTGGTCAGTCTTTTCTGGAGAGTGGAGAGGGACACCAGTGTCCTCTCATGGCTTCTGGATAGTAGGTGAAATTGTTGCATTCTAAGGTTATTTTGGATTTTTTTTTTCATTTGGTTCTGACCAGCTTATTGGATGATATTTAAAATAATGGTTAATTTAAAAGTGAAAAAAACTTAATATTTCAAGGCTAAGCAAAATAGTATTTTTAAAAATAATAATGTTTTCTGGGAATGCAAATTGGTGCAGCCACTCTGGAAAACAGTATGGATGTTCCTCAAAAAACTAAAAAATAGAAATACCCTATGACCCAGCAATTGCACTACTGGGCATTTATCCACAGGATACAGGTGTGCTGTTTCAAAAGGACACATGCACCCCCGTGTTTATAGCAGCACTATCAACAATAGCCAAAGTATGGAAAGAGCCCAAATGTCCATCGATGGATGAATGGATAAAGAAAATGTGGATGGAGTATTACTCGGCAATCAAAAAGAATGAAATCTTGCCATTTGCAACTACATGGATGGAACTGGAGGGTATTATGCTAAGTGAAATTAGTCAGAGAAAGACAAAAATCATATGACTTCACTCATATGAGGACTTTAAGAAACACAACAGATGAATATTAGGGAAGGGAAACAAAAATAATATAAAAACAGGGAGGGGGACAAAACAGAAGAGACTCACAAATATGGAGAACAAACTGAGGGTTATTGGAGGGATTGTGGGAGGGGGGATGGGCTAAATGGGTAAGGGGCATTGAGGAATCTACTCCTGAAATCATTGTTTCACTATATGCTAACTAATTTGGATGTAAATTTTAAAAAATAAAAAATAAAATTAAAAAAATAATAATGTTTTCTATTTATACCTGCCTCATTCCATAGGGATTTTACAAAAACATTTCAACAAATTAGTCTGCATAAGTCTAGTTTGCTAGCCTATGACAGACAGGGCAAAGGATGGAAATAGTCATGGAAGTTTTATCCTTTTATGGTGTTTGTTCTCTTTTAGCTCCTTTCTCCTGTAATCAACCCTCCTCTGCTTCAACTGGCCCATCCATTTAGCAGAAAGAGGTTACTTCAAATGACTGAAACATAAATCTAATCAATGTGGTCTTTGGTGACCTTAGAATGCCAAACTTGCACATAATGCTTTGGTTCCCACTTCCTGAGTCAGTAGTTTAGGATGCAATATACCGAAGTTTGTGGTTTTGTGAACCACAGGATTTACTTGGAATCATGTCAAGTTATCCATGTTACACATCAACCAACAGACGTAAGGACTGATTTTCACCAGTGTATTCTGACTCCTACAATCTGATCATTGTCTCAAAGAGGTTGCCTTGAGCCAGTTTTCCAGAGATAATTTGTTGATGCTTATAAGCTGCACCCACAGTCCCCATTTTACTGGGAATGATAAAAGCTATGTCTTTCATAAACTTCAGATGTCATATTATTAAAGAGGACAAACCAGTAGTATTTAAAGTGCTGCATCTTTAAATTGTTGAAGCTTTATGAACCCCATGGGTACATGGCAGTTTGTTATACTATTCTTTCTATGTTTGTGTATTTTTAAAAGTCTTCCATAATAAAATAATTAAAAATGACCAAAAAAAGTGCTTCATTAGTCGTGAGGAAGAGAACACTCATAAAGTTTCTCTTTAGAAGAGTTCTAATTAACTTAGGGGTGGGGTGGAATGTACACCTCTTTAGTAGTTATGTACCATGTAAAAATCCAGGGAGGGGATATTTTAGATTGATAAGGGCTCTGCATTAGAAATTCTGATAAGGTCTTCTGTAAGGAGAATCTCCTCTGGCCTGCAGTTCCCCTCCACCAGACCCCTGAAGAAACCGCTGTAATGAGCCACTATTAGTGAAAGAAGTGTATCATATCCATTGGACATTTGGGATTGGGAGGAGGGAGTTTGAAAACCACAGAAATGGGTGTCAACTAATTAATTAAAGCTGTGTTAGACAGCAGGAAGAGAATCACAGATAAAGTGAACCTGGGGACAAGAGACTGCTAGTAGTATAAAAAGGCTTCATTCCCATCCCAGGTGAGTGCTGGAGAGAGCAAAGCTATTAAGGAAGGAGGGGACCAGGAGCGCCTGGGTGGCTCAGTTGGTTGAGCATCCTACTTCAGCTCAGGTCATGATCTCACAGTTCGTGAGTTTGAGCCCCGCGTCGGGCTCTGTGCTGACAGCTCAGAGCCTAGAGCCTGCTTCAGATTCTGTGTCCCCCTCTCTCTCCACCCCACCCCTGCTTGTGCTCTGTCTCTTTCAAAAATTAATAAACATAAAAAAATTTTTAAAAATGGAGGGGACCAGGGAGCAGAATATGTGGCAAAGAGGCCCTCACTTGGAATCTCAAAGGATATTCTTTGAAGACTCCAGGCCCTATCTGATTTGTACTTTTTAAAACAGTTGGGAAAGCCATCTGAAGGCAAAGAGTTCACACAGACAACATATGCACACACAAACATACATGCACTCATGCCTGAGGACCTGGAACCTGTCTTCTCAGTTTGTAAAGGTAGTCTCCATAAAGTACACATTGAAAACTATGTGGTTTGGTTCTTTTTGTTGTATTTTTACTGTGCCATGGAGCAAAGAAGGGTATTGGTACATTGTTGGAAGTGAGATATGGTTGGAGAGGTGGGGCATTGTTTAGAGTGTGGGGACGTAGGAGGACATGTTCTTTCAAGGCCTTGAAGTTTGAGGTAACACGATTAGAAACGGGACAGAGAAGATAGCAAGGGCAGTTATTAAAAAGGTACAAAGCTGAGATTCACCCAGCTGCTCCTAGGCCAGAGTTGTGGGTGGGACAACAGCGAGACCCAGGCGGGTGCCGCCAGCTTTCAATAGAGCTGGTCTGTGAAACTTGGCCGGGAGGACAGAGGAAGATTGATGTTTGCTCCAGAGTGGGGCTGTCAGCTGTGCTCACCACCGCACCATGGTCCCAGCTGTAAACAAAAGTCCTGGCCCTTCATGGCACTGCAGAGCCGTCCAGGCTGGCGTAAGTCTCTGAGGACAGCTAGACCATTTTCTCATCCTGGCTGACAACCAGAAGACAGAAGAAACAATAGAAGGTGGTGGTGGTGGTGAGGGGTGGAGGCAGGATTGGAAGGGGGTGAGAAGCAGTGTCTAGTGGGAAAGAGCTGTCGATTTCAAATCTTAGGTCTTTGGATGCAAGTAACAAATCTTTTAAAGAAAGCAGACCCCTTTTCTTGTCAGCTTCACAGATAATAGTGAGTTACTAAAGGAGGCCTGCAGGGACTATATAGTGCCTCATTCACTCATTCATTTATTTCATGAGAGTAATTTAATGTGCCCATCACTGGGCTAGGTATCCTGGATGATGCCAAAGTAATAGAAGACAGTTCATAAATTCAAAGAGCTTGCAGGGAGTTTGGGGATATGTGTACAGCTAAGTAACAATGCTAAATAGTGTATCTTTAAGTGCTAAGTGACAAACATTGGAGTTTAGAAGCAAGAGAAGCCATATCTGGGCATGATCAGAGAAGGTGGGATTTGAGAAGGCCTTAGAAAGATAGACATGATTTGGCTAGAAGGAAAAGGTAGTTGGGATTCCAGGTTGGGACCAAAGCATTACAAAAACGAAGACTGCTTTAGCTAAAGCAGAAGGTTATTGTGTCAGAGACTTCCTTCAACTGTTCACCCCCACCAAAATCCTCACCATAGCTAACCCAGACTTCAGGTCTCACTTGAAATGTTACATCTTCAGAGAACACTTCTTTGATCTCCAGGTTAAGTACCCTTGCTTTATATTCCCCTAGAATGCACTACTTTCCCCTTTTTAAGCTAGGATTATTTTCAACTAATAACCTACTCTTGTCTCCCTAGAATTTTTTCTCCACGCTACATTCAGAATGTTCTTTGCAAAATGCAGATCTGTTACATCACTTCCTTCTTTAAAACTCTCCTACCCCAACCCCTTCATTCTCTTTTGCCTCCCTTTATGTCCTTCCTGCTTCCTTCCCTCTTCTTTTTCCTTCAGGTTATGTCTTAAATGCCTCTGCCTCGGGGAAGCCTTCAGGACATCCCTTCCCCCAATTTTAACCTAAACTAGGTCAAGTCCCCCTCTTAAATATTTCCATGATACTTCCACATATTCTCCATTTTACTATTCTCTAATAACTTAGTACAAGTTTGTCTCCCCCACAAGAATATAAACCCTCTGAAGGCAGGGGCTATGTTTCTTCTTCAGTGTTGCCCATATATTTAGTACAGTGCCTGGCATATTGTGGTAGGTGCTCCACAAAAATTTGAATGAACCCAAGGGAGATGAGGCAATATTGGTAGGTGAAAGCCAGCCTGAGGAGACTGTTCTTATATCTAGGGGAAAAGGGAAAGCTTTAAAAGTGTTTGGCTCTAGAATGAGGAAATCATTAGACAACACTGACTATTGAAAAAACAAACAAAAATCTATCCAAACAAACTAAACCCAAAGAGCTCAAACATCAGCTTACCCCAAACCCTAGCCTTCCAATTATCTTGTGGACTCATATTCTCTCATACCTGTTCCTGCCACCACTTGCTCCTCCAAAAACAAAAGAAAACTTACTCATTGATTTTTCCAACCAGAGAGATTTGGCACTAGAGCCAAATGCACTTACTTTAACACTTGTATTTATTCATTCAGTTGGTATTTATTGCCCACGTCCACTGTTTTAAGCACTTGTGATCTTAGTTACAGATGAAGAAGATATTCTTACCTTAATGGAGTTCACAACTGAGTGCACTCTTCAGGATGATCACTCACTTGAGTGATCACTCACTTGATAGCTCCAAATTTCTAGTAAAGGATTTTGCCTTACCTGGATTCATTTAGGGACTTTTCAGGGCACCAAGAGCCTGAATCTCAGGGTTAGGTCCTCTGTAAAACTGGGGAGTCAAACTCAGAGAATGGATGCTTATGCTAACCCACACTAGACTTTTATCCTTCCATGAGGAGGCTAAATGGCACAGTGGAGAATGTCTTCAAGGGCATTCAGGGAATATCCATTCCTTAACCATATGAGTCTGGGCATAATAAGGCAAACAGGTCTCTAGGGTATATCCCTTGAATGGAGGAACTCACGGAAGGACAGGAAAAAGAATTAGATTTTCCAATAAAAATTGAAGAGTTGTCCTGTACCCTGAGGGGAGCTGAAACAAAAGTGTGGCTCTAAGAAATCTTCCAAAAATAATCAGAAAATACTCACCCTCACCCTAGGGTAGACGTTAATGCCAGGGGATGGTTTCTTTTCATCTTAGGTTCAGTCCCCAAGTGGTTAGTAAGATAGTAAATGGGGATGTCAGAAAGGCAGTGTTCCTCTGCCCTGCTCCCAGGAAAATTAAGGGGAAGAAATTCATACTGTTGTGTAGTTGTAGTCTTTCCTAACTGGTTATCTCTTGGTTGAGGGATAACATCAAACATGGTATCAGTGATATTTTGAAGATACATTTATTAGTTTTGACCCTCTCTCTCTCTCAAATCCTTTACCCTGAACAAGAATCCACAACCAGGATATCAGGAAAGAGAATATATATAATTAGCAGATAGACATGAATTAGATAAATGTCCATAATTCATTGCTCTACTCTGTTAGGTGGCCTTGAGTGCAGAGGGTTCATACACTTGGAATTTGAAATCCTAAGAGACAAGCAGGAAGAAACCAGTGGAGTATATTTCGTAGAAGGATAACAATGTACTGAGAAACCATATTGTATCCTTCCTTAAAGGATCAACTTGAAGCTTAAGCCTAAGGGATTCACAAATAAATTCACAAGAGAAACCTGGAGAACACCTGAGTTTGTAGAATTTGGAGCTTGGCATGACCATTTTTTTTTAAAGATTTTTAAGTAATCTCTATACCCAACATAACATGGGGCTCAAACTTACAACCTTAAGATTAAGAGTTGCCTGCTTCACCAACTGAACTAGCCAGGTACCCCTTGGCATGACCACTTTATACCTGTAATTTTCTAACTGGTGCCAAGATTTTTGCTATCCTCTTTTTATGAGGACTGTGGATATCTAATATGGATATCAGCCAATGTTTAACATGGCAGAGATTGGGAACTGAATGTTCATCACAAAGACAGTTTCCTCAGCTGCAGATTACCTTTGGCCTTTAATTTTCTTCAGTCTGTCACAGCAGTCTCAGAAATGAGCCTCTGAAGTTAACATATTATGACAGCCTTTGGTCTTTCACTTTATTTTCCATTCTTTCCCTTCATAGCTTCAACTAAGTTGAAAAAAGGGGAATTACACCTGGGCCTGGGCTTTGCCCAATCAGGCCTCAGTATCCCATGTTGTCTAATGAGCAGACCAGACTAAATGATCTGGGAAGGCCCTTCCATCTCTGTTGTGCCAGGTTCTAGAATTCCAAGACATTGTGATCCATTGACCCAGAAGCCTTATGGGAAATCCCATGAGAGATTAGTTTTCTAAAAGAGCCAATTGTTTCTCTGTGTGGGAATAGTGGTAAATACAGTCAATATAGCAAATGTGCTGCTGTGACCATAGTCCCAAGCATTCTAGCCCTTCTGATGGTCAGGGCTATCTTTATAACAATGATACTCACTGCCTGAAGTAGGTAAGGATTCATTCAAATTGAAGACTGATAAGACTGTGATCAGTCAGAAAAGCATTGTCAGTAAGTGAAAGGGGAGGGAAGTTAATAAAGATTCAGGACTTCTGTGGGTTGATAACTTGAAGGGGAGCTTAGAGTCAAAAAGATGTCCAATTGCTAGATTATTTTGTCATGACTGCCTTTCATTTTGGACTATACTCAAAAACCAAGCTCTTTTTATATACTATTATCCAAATAATACAGTTGTAACACCCCTTGACCTGTTAAATGAATTACCTCTTAAAGTTTTAGATGATGTAGTTTTGTTTTTCAAATTTTCATTTTTTAAATTTTTTTTAATGTTTATTCATTTTTGAGAGACAAGAGAGAAAGAGCATGAGTGGGGAAGGGGCAGAGAGAGAGAGGGAGACACAGAATACGAAGCAGGCTCCAGGCTCTGAGCTGTCAGCACAGAGCCCGGTGCAGGGCTCGAACTCACAGACTGTGAGATCGTGACCTGAGCCGAAGTCGGATGCTCAACTGACTGAGCCACCCAGGTGCCCCTGTTTTTCAAATTTTTAAAAGCAGGAGTAACTTATCTTCTTGCTTCCCCTATCCCTACCCCAAACAAAATATTATGGTGAAGTAAATATATCACTCAAAACTAAAGTTAGTCTAACTGAAATATGTGTGTATAGTTGTGTGATGGGGGAGGGACTGCCTTTTCTAGGGTTTCTTGAAGCTGACTTTGAAAATCTTTTGCCAAGTAAATAGGGCATTGAACTGAGATATGAAAAATCTGGGTTTTGGTTTTGCCACTGTCACTAACATCGTGAGACTTGGGTGAGTCACTTGGCCTCTGTAAGCCTCATTTCCTCATCTCTTGTGTGGATATATGGTTATTTTACCTTAAAGGTTTACTTTGAGAATGGCATGCCACCTAACTGCTTTGAAAAGAAAAAGGCTACAAGCCTGCTTGTTACCTTGATAGTATAGTCCCTCATGATACACCCCTTGCAAAGTAAGTATAGTTGGTGAGAACTGATGTTGCAACTGGATGCTTGAAAAAATTTTTTTTGAAGAACTACAGTGCTCACTAAAAAGAAATTATCTAGCAAACACTAATTAATTTCATGCTGTAAGCTCAGTGTGGGAAATTCAATGATAAATACATGAAAATCCTTGACCTCAACTCATATATATGTATGAGGGAAACAGATAAAAAGAACCCTATATAATCTTACAAGTATAAATATAGAGCTATGTACAGAATGTTATTGGAGAACCAAAATTTGTCTGAGTGTTGGGGCAACAGGTGTTTGAGACAGCTTCACAGAAAATGTGGTATCTGGTTAGAATTTTGACAAATGAGTAGGGATACCTCAGGTGGAAGAGTTCATAGGAGGGCATTTAAAAGCCCAGGGAACAACAAAGGCACAGAGCATTAAACTGGTTGAACTATTGGGTTCAGGGTTCTGTGGGTGTTTCAACATGGCCAAATACAGGGTGCATTTAGGAGACTGAGGGGACTGGTAAGAGAAGAGGCTGGAGGAACTGGCAGGGTCCAGAGCAGAAAATCTCTTAGAGGTCAATTTCAGAAATGTGGAATTTTTCCATGGGGCGCCTGGATGGCTCAGTCAGTTGAGTGTCCAACTTGAACTCAGGTCATGATCTCTCAGTTCATGGGTTTGAGCCCATGCCGGGCTCTGTGCTGACAGCTCAGAGCCTGGAACCTGCTTTGTATTCTGTGTCTCCCTCTCTCCCTTCCCTCCCCTGCTCATGCTCTGTCTCTGTCTCAAAAATAAATAAACATTAAAAAAATTTTAAAGTTAAAAAAAAGGAATGTGGACTTTTTCTTGAAGACAATAGGGAGCTATTGATGGATTCAGAGAAAGAAAGTGTCATAAATAGATTTGTGTTTTAGAAAGGCCAAGTTAGCAATAGTGTGGAGGATACAAAATGATACTGGAATTAAAAGTTGAACCAAGGGGTGCCTGGGGTGTCTCAGTTTGTTAAGCTTGTTAAGCTTCCAACTCTTGATTTCAGCCCAGGTCATGATCTCACTGTCTGTGGGTTCGAGCCCTGCAGTGGGCTCAGTGCTAACAGTGCAGAGTCTGCTTGGGATTCTCTCTTTCCCTCTCTTTCTGCCCCTTACCCTCTCGCTTTCTCAAAATAAATAAATAAACTTAAAAAAGAAACTACCAAAATGAGTTCAGGGAGAATAGAGAAGGGGTGGGGACAGATTTCAGAAATATTTGAAAGGTAGGGGTGCCTGGGTGGCGCAGTCTGTTAAGCGTTCAATTTCAGCTCAGGTCATGATCCCACAGTTCCTGAGTTTGAGCCCTGCATTGGGCTCTGCGCTGACAGCTCAGAGCCTGGAGCCTGCTTTGGATTCTGTGTCTCCCTCTCTCTCTCTGCCCCTCCTCCACTTGTGCTGTCTCTCTCTCTCAAAAATAAATAAATGAACATTAACAAAAGAAATATTTGAAAAGTAGACTCAGCAGGACTTGGTGATTGATTTGATCTGAGGGCTGTGGAAGAAGGAGTTGTAAAGGATGACTCCCAGGTTTCTGGCTTAGGTCATTGGGTAGGTGGAAGTCCCACTGACCAAGATTGGGAAGATTGGTGGAGGGAGTGGGAGAGGAAGTTTGAAGGAAATTGTGAGTTGTTTGGCTATAGGCATGTTGAATTTGAGGTGTTTGAGGGATTTCCAGTGGAAAGGTTCAACAGAGAATTGGAAAATAGGACTAGAGTGGTGGAGAGTCTGAACTGAAGGTAGAAATTCAAGAACCATCTGCATACAGGTTATCACAGCCATGAAAGTAGTTAAGAACAGCCAAGCAATAAGTATGCAACAAAGGGAGGTAAAATCCAAAGATGAAATCCTGGAGAATAAGGAAAACCAAGAAGCAATGCCCCAGAGGAGCAAGTGAAGACACTGGGGAATGAAAGCTGAGGAAGAAGAGAATTTCAAAGAAACTGTGATAGCTCTGACAAATGTTACATGAAGTCATGAGACATTAGGACAGAAAAGTATTGACTTGATATAGCAATTAAAAAGGAAGTGTGAGGAACATGGGAAAAGCATTTTCATGAGGAAGATAAGGGGAGGAAGCAGAGGATAGGTTACAGTCTGTTAAAGAGTAAATGGTAGTCGTGAGCATGTGGAAATATCTAATAAGAATAGGCCTTTTAAGAAAGTTGGTGATGAATGAAAAGAGAACAATAGATCAATACCTGGAGGGAAATTCAGGATCAAATGAAGGGTGGTTTTGATTTTATTTTTCATTTTTAAAAAAGATTTTATTAATTTTTTAAAATTTTCAATGTTTATTATTTTTAAAGGAGGGAGGGAGGGAGAGAGAGAGAGAGAGAGAGAGGGAGAAAACACAAGTGGGGGAGGGGAAGAGAGAGAGGGAGACACAGAATCCAAAGCAGTATCCAGGCTCTGAGCTGTTAGCACAGAGCCCAGTGCAGGGCTTGAACTCACGGACTGCAAGATCATGACCTGAGCTGAAGTCGATGCCCAACTGACTGAGCCACCCAGGCACCCCTTAAGATTTTATTTTTAAGTAATCTCTACACCCAATGTGGAGCTTGAATCCATAACCCTTAGATCAAAATCCTGATGCTCCACTGAACAAACCAGCCAAGTACCCCTATTTTGCATTTTGAATGAGAGAGATTTTCCCTTTCTTTCCTCTCCCTCCCCTCCTCTCCCTCCCCTTTCCTCTCATCCCTACTTTTCTCCTTCCTTCACTCTTCCTCCTTCTCTATCTCCTATTCCTTCTCCCCCTCCTCCTCCTCCTCTCTCTTTCTCTCTCTCTTTTAAAAAGCTGAGATTCAGAAAGAGATTAAGCAATTTGCCACGGTTATGTAATTTGTAAGCATGTTATATACATCAGCAGGAAGAACCCAGTAAGAGTGGAAAGATTGAAAAACTAAAAAGTCCATGTACTAGAAATTTGATATGTGTATGATTATGTGGTCTGGTCATGTAATAGCTAATCTTTACTGAGCACTTACTATGTGCCAAGCACTGAATTAAGCACTTTGCCAAAGTTATCCCATTTTATTCCCACAATAACCCTATGAGGTTGGTACTGTTATCACCTTCTTTTAACAGATGTGAACACTGAATCACAGGTTCAATGATTTGCTCAAGGCCACATAGTTATTGTGTGCTAGATCTTTCAGAGCCTTCAAATGACCCTTTAGAAGAGGAAACTGAGGCTGAGGGAGGTGAAGTCATTTGCCTAAGAGCCCATATCTAGTGAGGATTGGACCTGTAATGCAAACCTAGGCTCTGTTTGGTACCATAACCATGCCCTTAATCACTACACTGTCATGAATGGAAGCTATTACAATAGAGTATATGTGCATATTTTTCTAGGTCCAGCTCTGCAAGACAAAAATGTTCCTCTTGAATTTAGTTGATAGTACTAATTGCCCTTATTCCATAGAATTGATAGAGTATGTACTTCCTTTTAATGAACCACACAGTATAATGCAACCTGGGTATTTGTACATAGTCCCATGGTGAAAGCAAAGACTAAAAAAACAGAGCTAGTCAGGCGAGTAGCAACAGTTGAGTTCTCATGTGACTTTTTCAGGTGGCTTTTTCAGCAGCCATGCTTCATCCCTCCATGCAGAGAATACTCTGAATGAGAAAGCTCCTGGCTCAGGTGTCCTTCCTCCTTCCAGTCTCAGATTTGCTAACAAGCTGTTCTGATGCCACTAGTCCAAGTCTGTAGAATGTAAATGTTATCCTAGATGTGAAGTATAATAGAGCAAGCAGTATAGGACTGGGGAGAACAGCCGAATTGCTATCCTTTCAGGAATGACTGGCTCTCCAGTGGGAACAGCATGTGGATCAGGGAGAAGTGTATTATTGTAATGCCAAAATCCCCACTTCTGTACTCGCTTGTCACTGCCAGAGTTTTCATTTGGTGATTGGTTTTTGAAATATAGTTTGATATTTATTAGTCTTCATATTTGGAATAGTATTAATGTTTAATCAGATCATTATCATTCTTTATTCAACAATGCAATTTACCAAGTTTTGATGTTTTCTTAACTTTGGTTCTATTATACCCAAGGACCAGCTTGGGTGTGTGTGTGTGTGTGTGTGTGTGTGTGTGTGTGTGCATGCACATGTGTGTGTGAGTTCTATCTGATTTGATAAGTCCCCTTCTAGGTCTATTTTTCTGTGATCAATAGGTTAATGGAGAGGGAATGAATAAAAATGTGCTATATAGGGGCGCCTGGGTGGCGCAGTCGGTTAAGCGTCCGACTTCAGCCAGGTCACGATCTTGCGGTCCGTGAGTTCGAGCCCCGCGTCAGGCTCTGGGCTGATGGCTCGGAGACTGGAGCCTGTTTCTGATTCTGTGTCTCCCTCTCTCTCTGCCCCTCCCCCGTTCATGCTCTGTCTCTCTCTGTTCCAAAAATAAATAAACGTTGAAAAATAAAATAAATTAAAATAAAAATGTGCTATATAATAAACCATGTGAGAAGGCATACTTTCATTCTATATATACCTACTGAGTATTGCTATGTATCAGGAGCTGCATGAACTAAAAAGCTGTGTAAGATGCAGTCCCTGCCATCAAAGAGCTAATTCTACATTTCTTCCATTCAACAAGTGATAATACTACCTGAGTTCCTAATCCCTTGATAGTTCCCATGCTTGGCTGATTTGTCTTTTATTAGCAATGCAGCCTAGGAAGATCTTTAATCTCAACAGAGTGTATTTAAATTTAAGATTTTGACAGCCAGAAATAAGATAATAATAATTACAATCTTGAGAATAGTAAATTGAGAAGGGAGAGAGGCAAGTGGGGACACAGATTTCCAGGAGGTGATAGGTTCTGGACAAAGTTGGGACATTTGCATGGCTCAGTGAAAAGGGAATATAACTTCAAGAGTGAACTTAATATTTCAACTATAAGTGTCAGTTCTTTGGTGATAGGTGGGGAGAAAGGCTTATGGGAGAACGTAAAAGGAATAGATTGTATTCACTACCTTTCTTCCACATCAAAAGTTCTTTTTGATTTGACTGTGAATTCTGGGAGAGCAAGAGGCCCTGCTGGTGGATTGAGGGGAAAGAGGAAGACAGATTCCCGGTTTTCCAAAGAGCAGAGCAAACTGAAGGGAAAATGGAAAATCAGAAAGCCTTAACAACAACTGCATGACAATAACTCCCTTTTCTCTGGAAAAATATATGCATAAAATATTCAACTGACATTAAAGATTAACGATGAATTAATGAAAACACGCAAAGCACTTTATTTACGTAGGAAGTTTTTTTCCCCTTTAGAAAATATGCTGTTTTGGAGTGCCTGGCTAGTTCAGTTGGTGGAGCATGTGACTCTTGATCTCAGGGTCATGAGTTCAGCCCCCACATTGGGAATGGAGCCTACTTAAAAAAAAGAAAAAAGAAAAAATGCTGTTTTAAAACAGAAAGTAGTGTAGGTCTCAGGAGGGATGAGTACTATGAGGATAAATGGAAGTGACTTTCAAGTGAGTCTCTTCTGTCACCTCCTGCCAACTCACTGTGGTGAAAAGCGTCCAAATTCAAGAATTTCATGATTGAATGGATTGGTAGGTGTCAGATACTTCCAGTGGGATGCAGCTTTCCCATCACCCCTCCTCCATACATGTGTGGTAAGGATGAGGAAAATGAAAGTCATTTCCACCTGATTCTGACACCATGTGTCTCCCTTCTCCACTTGGGGGCTCTGATGGGGAAACACAGTACCTTCCACCTGGCATTGCCTCTCAGTATCTTTGTGAACTCCCTTGGGCTATTATGTTGGTTGGTACTTTGGCTTCTTTGGCTCCCAGCACCAGCTGATGCACTGAATTGAGTCCCAGTTGGGCAGGCTCTATTGCTTAGTGCTGTAGCTGTCTCTAGGGCATTGTTCTTGAGACTTCCAACAGGGCAGATTTGTGCAGTTGGCCCATCTGGACAAGATCTATAACAAGTAGAGCTCTGTGCAGTAAGCTCATCTCCATAGTCCACCCCCCACTACCCCCGCCTTCGGGCTGCAGCAGCCTGACACTCCAGCCCTGCCATGGAGAGTATCAAAGAGATACTCTCTGCTCCTTTCAAAGGGGTATTGCTTGTGGCCTCTCATTGATTGGCACTACCTAGGAAGAAATGGGAAAATAGGGACTCTCTGCCCTCTTAATCTCCTCCCTTAAGCCAGTCCTTTAGTTTTGAATCCAGTTGGCACCAGAGTTATAATTAATATCATCAGTAAGATTAACTTCTGGTCCAGCTTCCCTGGTCAGCCCAAATTCTCTCCTCAAAACCAAGAGACAGAACGAGAGGAGTATCTCAGTGAACAGAAAAGAGCAGATGAGCTCAATAGGAAAAAGAGTGAAAGAAAGAGGTGAGCTCTTGCTTTGACTATAGGATTTGCTTTGGTCATTGGATTTATTGACTTTCAATTTGGAACACCATTTTGAAGAAGAGAGGGAGGGAGGGGATGGGAGGAATGAAACAGAGAGAAAGAGAGAGAGAGAGAGAGAGAGAGAGATATTAGATTCACATAGGTACTTATTCTAGGTCCAGAGAAATGGACAAGATATTTAAGAGATCATTGTATCACCCATCTTCCAGCTGTTAGCCCTATACTTTAATCTTCCCTTTTTCAGTTCTTCATAGTTGTGTCATTTCAAAGGATTCAGTATACCAGACCCATGCTTCCCCATGTCCCATTGGTATTTCAGACCTGAAATGGGCTCTTTCACATCCTCTCTATTCTGACATTTCTGGTAGCTTCCACTGACTGCCACCCTTACTCACTGTGGAAGGAGAAGAAAAACAAGAGAAGGGTTAAGAAATAACTGCAACTTATGGGGCTTTAACTTCTACAACTACTACTCTGATGTTGGCCAAGTCAATGTTTGTCCAGGATCGGGGTCTTCTATATGCCTAGTTCCTTTCCAGGAAGCTTGAAGCCCACGTTATCCTGGACAAAGTTGAATGGCACTTTTATTTGCTCACTAAAAGAAGGTTAAAGAGCAAGTTGAAAATGAGGGATCCTGGGAAATAAAAAGACTTCAGAGAAAAAGAAACAAATGATAGCCCAGCCAACAAAAGATACTCTTAGGATATTTTCTATATTTTACTCCTTCCAGGTCCTACTACCTTGGATTTCACTTTTTTTTTGAAGGTTTTCTAACATCACTAAGTTTCTTAAAGAGTAAGAATTTTTCTCTTTTTACACTCCTTAGCAGCCAAACATACCCTGCCACCATACTAGTTAGGGAATAAAACAAATATTTCTGAGACCTGGAAGTTCAGATGAATCTGGAAGGGTGGATTTTCTGAGAGTCCAAGATTCCTGACCACATTTCTGACAGTGGAACATCCTAGGAGATTTGAAGACCTCTCTGTTGAGTAATATAGCAATACCCTACCTCAGTGCAGCCCATGACTGTTCCCACCTTGCTGAGAGGTAGGGAACCTGTCACCCTGCCTTCTTCCCATAGTCAAGGACAAATGACTGGGTCACAAAAGGCAGCATTTGTGGATGAAAAAGACTCCCTATTTGAGCTTGTGGTAGGAGGGACAGAGGACAGAGCAAAGGCCAGGCTCTGGGTGGGAGGTAACAGCATGAAGAATGGTGCAGGTTAAGATAACATATACCAGAATATAGTAGCAATGATCTGAAAATTCTCCACTGGAGAATTGGAAAACAGACAGGCTCCAGCAAGGGAAAAAGGTCATCCTGGACTCAGAAATATGGCCAAACCTTACTCTCATGAGAAATGGGATAGCATGGAGAATAACTGGATTCGAGCAGATAAGCCATCTTTCTAAGTACAGCCACCACTGGCACCATGCAGTGTAGACATGCATAGCTTTGGGATTGGCTGTTGAGGTTCCAGAAATGAACTCTCCAAGCTCCTGATGGAATCTAATGGAGGGGGAATCTCACACAGGAAGAAGCAGGAAGACAACAGCTGGACTTTCTAGCCCTTAGCCGTACCCTATTCACAGTGCCTGGTGGATATCTTCTGACAGTAGGACTTTATAGACAACCCAGTAGAAGATGTTGAAGATGAGGAAAGTGAAAGGGAAGACAGCCCGGGAGATGGTGTCAATCCTCTTGGCTTGCTCCACGTAAAGTTTCTGCATGGTTTCTCCCTCCCTTAGAAGAGGGGCTGGAGGTTGGGGGGTATAAATGTCAGAACTCTCCTTTGGACCTCCATCCCTTGCCTGCAGGCAGTGGCCTAGGCCATAGCCACGGAAATAGAAGCGACATTCTTGGATGATATCTTCCTCCTGAAATTGCATGGCAGAAAAGACAGAATTTGAGGTTATAGCTCTAAGGCAGAGGAATAGAGACCAGGCCACACACAAATATCTCATAGGTGATGCTATGCAGACAGGTAACTTGGTACACAGGACCACTGCATGCTTTTTATGGCCACAAAACTCATGAGATAGATGTATGCTCAGCAACTATTCATGGTACATATGGTATATTTTATGATTCCGTTTGCAGATAAACCCCAAGATGCCTTTTTAAAATGCATAACATCATTTAGAGCCATCTAAAACCCAGCGAAGTGCCAACCCACTGTGAGAAAGATATCTCAATGCCAAGTTATCTCTGACTGGTGATCAACAGAATAAACAGAACAATAAAACCTTTAGAATGCACAGTTAAGATATTTAGACTTGGTGAACTTGACTTTAATGACTTTCAAAAGCTGCAGGATTAATTCTCCTTCTATGTAGTATCTTTTAAAAAATTGTTTATCTCCATTCAAAGCTGAAAATTCTAAAAGTTTTAAATAACCTCGTTGGTCATCCAAGTTACGGTAAAGCTGATTACTCTATTGCAGATACATGTGCTTCTCTACAACTCAGCAGATTTTGACAAAGGGGTCAGTACATCTAGGGTAACATTTATTACCCAATACATATTCCATTTATGTAGAATATATGCATTATCATGAACACATTAGCATTGGGGAAATAAATTTTATATCAGCATTGAATAATGTAGCAGCTACACAAAGTTCATTTATCCAATAGTCAGCGGATAACCTTAAGTAGCTACAATAGTTGGAAAGTGAGGTAAGTAAGGACAGAAAGAGAGATAGAGGGAAAGATAGAGACAGAGGAATAGGGAGAGGGAGAGATGTAAAGAAGGAGACATAGAAATAAAAAGAGAAAGGACCAAAGCCCCTGAGCTATCAATAGAGAGAGCTTTACTCATATGAGAGCCCTACAGGCCCCTACTCACAGCCTATTTACTCTTAGCTTATATACAACCCAGACACACCAAATTTTGTCTACTTCTAAAGCACACACTGCCATTATAAATGATGGTTCACAGTCTGGAAAATAGAGGACAGCTAAGTACACACTAGAACCAAAAAATACTTCATTCAAATATGGTTACAATTTTTGCAAGTGTTGATGTTTACAGGAGTAAAAGCTTCAGCTATCTAGGAAATCACCTAAAGTGAAATGCCCCCTTGTGGGATGATACCAACTACCTTCTTGGTTTGCCTAGGACTGGAGGCTTCCTGAGACTCAGGACATTTAGTGCTAAAACAGAATAGTGTATACGTACACTGAATTGATACGCCATATATCTGTATATTTATATATGTATATATATATACATGTATATATGTGTATATATATATATATATATATATATATAAGAATAGAGACAGAATGTGGATAAAGTAGGTTTTAAACACATTGTAGAATTAGAAGGACATCATAGGGTCTTTATAATGGGACCTTTGCAGCTATGGTAACACACTGAAAAGTGGCTTCATAGGTGACATATTGGTGGGGTGGGTCCCAGTAGCCCTTGATTATTACTTCACTAGAAGGCTGAGTCTGTCGCTGGGCATCAGGAACAGGCAAGTTCAGGCCAAATATTTACCAACAGATTCCATCTCTTTCTGTTTCCTTTGGGCTCATAGGACAGACCTTGGGAAGGGCATTGGTCTTGTTCACTGCCATGTACCCAGCATGGTGCCTGGTATCCAGTAGGTACCCAGTAGATATCAGTTGAATGAATGAATGGACTGATGAGACATATGCTTCAGAATATAAGACAGGGAATGGCTTTGTTCTCATGAAGCTGGCATCCTCTTAGCATCTCAAACTGAAGAGTCTACTCAGAAAAGAGTCTTAGTTACAAAGTGCTTGGCAGAAAAAATGATTATTCCTTGTCCCACCCATGCACAATGGCCTGATGCCCTTCATCCTCTAAAAAAAATGGCACTTTTGGCATAGGGAAGAATATAAGTCTGCCAACCAGAGAGCTTTGCCACCCAATCTCTGATTTTGCCAGTCTCTGTGAAGAGAGTTGTATATGTGTAGGCCAGAGGCAATTCACTACTGTGGCTTTGCTTTGACCCTGAGTGGCAATAGGGCAGCCTTAGTAGTCTGCTCAAAATTACTTCCATAACCTTTCACCAAAGGCTGTGTCTCACCTCACCTGTATATTCTAGTTCATTTTTATACTTTTCCTACATGGCATTTGTGTTGGACCCATTTTGGAAATGAAGAACCAGAGGTAAACAAAATATCTTTCAAGTAATTGAAACATGAGGGAGGAAAAAAAATTTCCTCTTTTGCTTTCCATTTCAGGGTCCCTCACACCCCTAGTTCCCCACTGCTCATTCTTATCTCCTCAGCCTCTCAGCTCCTCAGCTAGAGGATAAAAGTATGGAATATATTTGTTTGCCAAAGACTCTGGAAAAGAAAGTTGAATCCACCTGCCGTTTTCTGTTTCTATAGATTCATTTACTTCTTTTCTCCAATCATAGTAAATATGTAAATTTTTACTATTTTACTATTTACTATAGTAAATCATAGTAAATCTAAAGGGAATTATTTGGAAAAAATTTACCAGGCTGAAAAAGAGCTATCCCTCATGGGACAAAATATATGACCTCTAGAGTAAGCTGCCCTTGATTCTTTTTGATTTTAACATATTGTACCACTTGCAGTTGGTGACAAAGATAAGTGGTCTGAAATCCAAGGGTTGGGGTCTTGGATAGGAGTATTATCTATTTAAGCCAAATTCTGAGGCGTGTTTGGGGAGGGGGGCGCGACAATGGAGACTTAAACACCACTTAGTGGCTTCCATGGCTATTGAAATAGAATATTTTTGTTGCAGGTATCTATAGGGGAGGACAGCTGGGCGCTAGAGAGTAAAGATATTCCAAAACCAAGTTGGGGAAGGAATGAACAATGTGAGAGGTAAGGTGTGGATATGGGAAAGAGTGATAGGTATTTAGTAATATGTATTGAAGTGAATGAAAAGAAGAGATTGGAGAGTGGGGGGAAGTGCTGGCAGAAGGAGAGAGACAAGCAGGGTTCTGGGACCAAGCCCCTGAGAGGACTTGGCAGTATTTTGAAATTTCTTCCATTTCTTAAGTTATTCTGCTGATAATGGCAAGGCCTCCTCTCTGTTTAGCTTGAAATACTGCCCTCTCCAATGAGCCTGCAAAGGTTGGTAGAATAGGTAACATGGTTGCTGTGTCCAGAGCCTAGTGCTAGGTCCTGTTGATGTTATAAAAAAAGAGAGTCAGACACTTCCCTGTGAAGCTCATAGCCTAACTGGGAAGACAAAGCAGAAATGTAGGGAAAAGAAATTAAACTATTTTAGACAGTGACATGAAAAGAGACCACCATGCAGTGGAGACGGGTGGTTGAGGAGAGATTAGAGAACATGACTAAGCCTGGAGCTTGATGAACAGCTGGCTGACTCCTAAAATACTCCTAACTTCCTCTTGGCTAAGGGCTCCCTGAAAATCATATGGTTGCTCTCCCCTCCCCTAAGAGGCTCCTCTCAGACCAAAGACTCCAGCCTTTCTAGCTGGAACAGCACAGCCCAGAGAGAGGTTCTAGAAATAGATTAACTCTGCATAAACTTTTCCTGCCAGCTCAGTGGCCTCCAGGATTCCTGCTACAGTTCCACTGCAATGGTAATGGCTTTAGGAAACACGAAAAGGGACATGGGCTAATGGCACAGGTTTTGATTTTCAGGTTTTATTTATATTAGTAATAAGCCCGGCCCACTTTTTGGCAGGATTCAGGAGCCTAAGTGGGGCCCAGGCCATAGTTATAACTTTGTAATAATTGAGCACTGGTTATGACAGATTCCATTTGATGTCAGGATCAACATATATACGACCAGGAAGGGATAGGCTGTGGGCAATTGGGGGCTGGAGAGGTGCAGAGAAGGAGGTGGGACTAGTGTCAATCTGGGGTAGCTCTACAGTAATTGCAGCAGTACTCTGTTACTAGGACACTCACAAAGGCAATTTAGCTGGCAAAAGGACACTGGAAATGTTTGGCAGCAGGTAGGCATTGAGAAGGCATCAAGATTAAAACCCCTATAAAGATAAGATTTTGGTAGCTGAAGTCAGGTTTGACACAGATAAAGAGGGGGTAGTGACAGTTACCTTAGAAAATGGAGAATTCTCTTTTCTTTCCCTTCTGTCAAGTCTATATATTATTTTTCTAACACTCAGCATGCGATAGGAAAGGTTTTAAGCCTCCTGAAGGAGTCCTACTCAAGGAGATGCAGTTGTGGATCAATCCACTAGAGGGCATGTTTCTCAGTGCCTGACTAAAGTCCAGGCAAGAACTGATGAATTCTGACAAACCAATAGATGGAACAGGAGCCCTGCTTTCAGCAGAAAGGGATCTTAGCTAGGGACATGAGATCCAGGAGTTGGTTTTTAAAGATATTTTTAGTGTGTACATATGGTTGGGCACTCCAGAAGCAACTGAGGTGGGAGGTGGGGTATTTGGAAGAGAGAAAATCTTAGTGCTGGAGTGGCCCCAATAGGCTACAACCAGTGGGATCAGATCATTTTCTCTCCCCTAAGAGGTCATATGTGTATATTCTCTGGCTTTAAAGCCTCCAAATTGGGCAGAAAACAAGGAGTCAGAGCTCAAGATAGACCAGAACTCTGATGATTAGGCCGACAGTATGTAGCTCAGCAAAGGCTTTTGGCTTTGCACATAATTGGGCACTTGCTTCTGTGAAAGTGGCCCAGGAACCTCTGTTGTCATGACAACATACCTAGCACCCATTGTCTGGGCAATGGGGAGGGGCAAACTGCCTCTGTTGTCAGGATCACAAGATCTCTATTTTCCCTGGGTGATCATTCTGCTGTAGAAGAAATGGGGTTAACAAACAAGAGTGAGGGAGAACAACACCTCACACCCAACAACTCTGATAAACCCAACAACTCTGATGCACCCAATGAAGATCAAGGTGAAGAAATCCAACAGCCAGAAGAGGCAAGTAGTGGTTTTCAATTCCAGCTTAGCTATGGGGACCCTCTTATAATGCTTCTCTAGAAAGGCCCCAATGCCGGACTCTTGAATTCTTTTATTTATTTATTTATTTATTTATTTATTTTAATTTTTTTTTAATTTTTTAACGTTTATTTATTTTTTGGGACAGAGAGAGACAGAGCATGAACGGGGGAGGGGCAGAGAGAGAGGGAGACACAGAATCGGAAACAGGCTCCAGGCTCTGAGCCATCAGCCCAGAGCCTGACGTGGGGCTCGAACTCACGGACCGCGAGATCGTGACCTGGCTGAAGTCGGGCGCTTAACTGACTGCGCCACCCAGGCACCCCCGGACTCTTGAATTCTTAACCACCAATCAATGTATGGCAACCTGGGGTACCTTCCTCCTGGGTGAGGGGAGAGCCAGGGAAAACCATTACTAATTCTCAAAGTAATCTCATATTGACTAAATTGACAAGGTTCTAATACTAGCTAACATTTTTTTCAGTGTTTACTATGTGCCAGGCACTGTTTCATGCTCTTTTTTTTAATTTATTTATCCTGTGATAAATTATTTCAGTAGTTTCCCAAGGAGACAATATCTCTGTGTCTCTCATTTACCTCGATAGCTTTTTAAAAAACATTTTATTTTTAAGTGATCCCTATACCCAATGTGAGGCTTGAACTCATGATCCTGATATCAAGAGTCACATGCTCTTTTTTTAAAAGAGAGAGAGACAGTGAGAGCAGGGGAGGGGCAGAGAGAGGGAGAGAGAATCCCAAGTAGGCTCTGCACTGTCAGCACAGAGCCCACGAACTGCGAGGTCATGACCTGAGCCAAAACCAAGAGTCAGATGCTTAACTGATTGAGCCACCCAGGTGCCCTGAGAGTCACATGTTTTTCTGACTGAGCCAGCCAGGCACCCCTGTATGTCCATGCTCTTAATCACTCTACTAGACTGCTCTTACAGGGATTAACGTCTCATTGGACAGATAAAAAAATGGAATCAAAGAGGTTAAAATACTTAG
This sequence comes from Herpailurus yagouaroundi, assembly GCF_014898765.1. Classification (NCBI taxonomy): domain Eukaryota; kingdom Metazoa; phylum Chordata; class Mammalia; order Carnivora; family Felidae; genus Herpailurus; species Herpailurus yagouaroundi. Next base: position 1,471,144 of record NW_024420231.1, on the reverse strand, counting down.
CTTATCTGTGACCAGCCTAGGACTAGAATCCAGGGTTCCTGACTGCCTGTCTAGACCTTATAGCACTATGTTGGGTCTTGGTTTGTGGGAAGAGTAGTAGGTAGGAAGGAGTTCAAAGGAGAAAGGAAGTGGGCCCCTCTCTAGTTATATTTACCATACATTGGCGCCTCTGCCTTCTTCGAAGTCGCATGAATTCCTTATGCTGACGGGAGACAAAATTGACAGCAGCATACTCCAGCAGGGCAGCGAACACGAAGAGCAGGCACACAGCCATCCAGATGTCGATTGCCTTCACGTAGGACACCTGCAACATCCACCAACAGAACAGTCAACCTTCTTGGAGCCCTTCCATGGTCTATCCAGTGGTTTGCCAGCCCATATCAACTGCCTGCTATTCTTCAGTTTTATCCTGAATTTCTCCTGGTTTTTAAAGAAGCTTTCCACGATATGTCCCATTGCCTGAAGGCCCTTGTGAAAGAGATCGGGCTACCCATCATCCTTTACGTCTCTGCACTCTCCACCCTCCACTTCCATCTCCCTTTCTTCCCTACACTTCTTTTCCTTTCTTTTATTCCTTTGTCACTTCTGCTTCTGTTCCTATTTATTGTTCTTTTCATTATTATCTTCTTCTGATTCTCTTCTTTCAATAAACAGCAATGAACATGAACACTGCTTTTGTTTGCCCTCTGTTAATCTCCTAGGGTTCTCACAGCTCTGATGGAAATTGGGCACGGTTTGTTATTCCCGTGTGAGACGTGTGAGGACACTTGAGGCCTAAAGAGGAAAAGTCTTAGCCAAGATTATCCAGTGAGAAGTTGGCACTAGGATTTGGGGGTTCTGGGATTTCAGTTCAGCGTCACTGCTATTCATCGAGGCTACAGTCTCAATATCAGACTAGGAATTCCTTCCTTTCCCTCCTCTACCCCCATTATTCTCTTAACCCTGTGTTTTTTTTTCTTCTGCTCTTTTTTTTTTAATTTTTTTTTCAACGTTTATTTTATTTTTGGGACAGAGAGAGACAGAGCATGAACGGGCGAGGGGCAGAGAGAGAGGGAGACACAGAATCGGAAACAGGCTCCAGGCTCTGAGCCATCAGCCCAGAGCCCGACGCGGGGCTCGAACTCACGGACCGCAAGATCGTGACCTGGCTGAAGTCGGATGCTTAACCGACTGCGCCACCCAGGCGCCCCTCTTCTGCTCTTTATGAGAGGACCTGCTACACCTGTTGGGATGAGCACTGGGTGTTGTATGGAAACCAATTTGACAATAAATTATATTTAATATAAAAAATAATAATAAAAAAAAGAGAGGCCCTCCTAAAGAATTGAGCTCAGTGGCCCAAGGGAATGCCACTCAACCCCCAGCTATAGACACTTCTTTAATTTCAAGGTGCTGTCGGCATTTACCTTTCTGGTTCTTAGTGCTCTCCTCTCACTACCTGCCTTGGAAGCCTTTAAGTACTTTTCTCTTCCATTTCCCTTGTGAAGATTGAACACTTACCTCTCCTGGAATGCGGTTATGGCTGAGTGGGGCCAGGAGAGGTACAGAACTTAGGTTTATGAAGTCCTTTCACCTCCTCAACCAGATGAACCCCCTACATAGTTTTGAGCTGCTGAGCCCACCTCATGGGAGTCCCCAGTTGGAGTAGGATTCATGACAGACAACCTCTTTTACCAGCTATTTTGGGCAGTGAGGGTGCTACAGGCTCCAGGTAAGGAGCAGGTCTCACTGGATAAATCTTCTACCGTAGTGGTTCTTGTGATGCCACCCCCCCCCCCACCCCTGCCTCTTTACCTGAGTCGAATTTGGCAATGTTTAGAGATATTTTTAGTTGCACAATTTGGGGAAGGGTTGCTACTGGCATCTAGTGGGTAGAGGCCAGGGATGCTGCTAAACATACTATAATGCACAGGACTCCTCCCCCACCCCCACACATAGACATACATATACACAACAATTATAAGGTCAATAGTGCTAAGGTTGAGAAAACCTGCTTTCTTCTTTTAAGACAATTCCACCAAGGCAACCCTGATTAAGCATCCCTTGGTGTTTCCACTTTGCTGCCTATTAAGAGGGCATCCTATTTCATTCACCATCTCCCAGTCCCACTGTGTCCCCAGGGATGTCAAGTAAGTGCTATGAAAATCCATAATAAGGTAATGACAAGGGAAGTCCATGAAGGGCTTTGGACCATCAAAAGAAAGGACACCTCAAGCCATAGGAATGAAGTCTTATTAACAATAGTGTATCAATAATACACCTTAAATATCTGTGGAATCCATCCACTCACTATCCTAGCTCATCTGAATGACTCCACACTTTCTTAAATGGTCTCCCTGCATCTATGCTTGCCACCTACAATCTGTTTTCCAGACAGCAGCTAGAGTTTTGTTTTCAAAATGTAAACCTAATTATATCATTCTTCTGCTTACAACCTTCATGGCTCTCCATTATTTTTACAATACAGTTTATGCTCCCCTTAGCATGACATTTAGCCCCTTGCCTACTTCTTCAGCCTCATCTTGTCTCTTGTAATCTGTGACTCTCCCATGATAAATTTTTTCAGTAGTTTCCCAAGGAGACAATCTCTCTGTGTTTCTCATTTACCTATTGCTTAAAAAAAAAAACACTTTGTTTTTAAGTAATCTGTATACCCAACATGGGGCTTGAACTCACAGCCCTGAGATCAAGAGTCACATGCTCCACCAACTGAGCCAACCAGGTACCCCAACCTCGATAACTTTTAAATGTTCACTTTATATATGACATCCTCTGGTAAGCCTTCCATAATCATCTCACTATGGTTTGGTTGCCCCTGCTATATGTGCCCAGGTTACCTACACATTGTTAGCATCCATCAAATATACCTGGCCATTTCCTTCAATAGATTGTGAGTTCTCTGATGGCAGAGACTGTTTCTACTATGTTCATTATTCTATCCTCAGGGCCTAGCTGAGTGCCTGGCACATAGCAAATATTTTGTAAATGAATGGATGGACGGGTGGATGGTTTAGCAGTGTATTTGTCTCTGCTGGCTTCTGTTTGCTTTCTTGGCCCTCTTCACTAAAACCTGCCCCAGAAGTAGCGGGCCATTTAGATCACAGTTTCTCAAGAAAATTGGGTCCCTCCTCCCTGCTGCAACTTTAGGTCAATTCTGTCAGTCTCTGGCAGAAACTTCCATTTAGCCCTCTGTCCTGGTCTGAGCCACCCAGAGCTATGTAGACTGAGAGCAGGCAAAGAGACTGTGATCAGTGCCTTTGGGAGCCCCCATAAAGGCAAAGAAAGTGTAGTTTCCTGGGAGTATGAGGAATGGCCATGCCAGCTGAATTCCATACAAGTGAGCTTCTGCTTCTCTCATCCTGGACACTAGAGTTGTATTGGGAGTGAAATTACTGACCTTTCCAGAAGCCCCTGACTTTATCCCACCTCCTTCCTTAGGGGTCTCCCCAAATCTAACATTGCACAAACTCAAGAGTGAACAGAAGCTCCCTGACTTAGTCCCTTACTTTGTGGGCTGGCCAATGAAGTCTATTTACTTTGGGGGTGAATGCCTACATATTTTGCTTACTGGTCAATGAGACCACAAAAAGGTCATCAAAATATAATGAGAAGGCACAAAATACTGCAAACAAACAGCCCTCTAACAAAGTCCATTTTTTTTTTTCCAAATGAGGAAACTAAGTGATTCCTAGGAGCAGACAGATCGTGCTTGCTCACAGGAGGGGACTAGAAAAGGAAGTTACCTTGGCAAGAATAAGGCGCTAATTGTAACCTCCCTGCAGGTCAGAGAAGAATCTCCTTGCATGGCAGCTGCAATAAACCAGGGCAGGTTTCTAAGGTCTGAACTACTTTTCTGTCTCTGGTTTTCCTACAAGTCTACTACCACAACACAGCCATCACAGCCCCACCTGGCCCTTTCGTCCTTGCCTAAACCCCGTCTGTCTCTCAGAGCCTTTTCAATATCCCTGTTCATTTAGGAAATACATTTATAGGAAATACTTTCTGACAACTTCCCCTGAAACACTTGATCCTAATCTGAACTTTGTCACCGTTTATCACTAGAGGACTTTGGTTACCTCAAAGGTTTTCCAGCAACTCAAAGATAATTGGGAGCATCACCAGCTGCTTTAGCCCCAGGTCCACCACTCCATTCTTTCCACTTAACACCTAACAATTTTAACAATAACAAACATTTATTGAGTGGTTACTAGGTGCCAAACACTGTTGTCTGTGTTAATACATTATCTTATTTATTTCTCTCAATAACCTTATGGAAGAGGTAATATTCTTATTCCTGTGTCCCAGGGAAAGAGACAGAGAGGTTAAGGAATTTACCTAAGAATACCATTGGTGAATGATGAGGGTGGAACTTAAACCCAAATCTTCCTGCCTCCAATCTCCTACCCTTAACCACTACACCATCCCCATGGCAAGTTTGTAAATTCACCATGGATGCTGAGATTACACCCTGTTTAAGTTCCCTGTAAACGTCTTCTTAGGAATAAGCACTGGGAGATGGGAGATCATAGGGCCTGGTTCCCATCAAATCAAAATGAGAAGGACTATGTTCACAGTAAGTTCCATAAGTAACTGTGTTGCTTTTGCTTCCTATATTTTTCCATGGCCTAGAACAGTGCCAATAAATATTTACTGAATGAATGAATCAGGTTGTTCCCTGATTTCTCAGAATCTTGCTGACTGTAAGGACATTGAGGTAATCTCTTCATTCCCTACATGAAGACATAAGGCAGGAAGAACCTGGGCCCAGTTTCATGAGCACAAATCTATTTGTGTAATCAAAGCATCATCAGGCCACAAATGTTCAGAGTCCACTGACTTTAACTGCCATTTGCTACTTCAAAATGTTCTCACCCCAAAAGAATGGACGTTGTCTCTAGAGCTCTTTATAATAGTGTCCAACTTCTGACATAGTAAGAGACAGATGTTGGTTTAAAATCCTTATGTATTTTTTTGTTTCTTATGGGACATGACATTGAGAAGGTTTATTTATCTCGCTGGGCTTTATTCATCTCATCTGTACTATGAGGGAGTGGGACTTTCTACTTGCTAAAGGTCTTTTGATTTTGGACATGCTAGTATTTCCAGATAAGAGTCAGAGTAAGTCAGGCACTGTCTGCTTAGTCCCTACCCAGACAACACCCACAACCTCATCTTCCACATCTTTAGCAATATCATTAGCAGTATGTTGTAGGGGAAGAGAAAACTCCGGCCACTTGCTCTTGTTCAATGGCTCTCCTCTACCTTAAATCCAAGGCAAATAGTGATCAGAAGGGAACAGGACTATGAATGGGACTATGGCAAGCAAGTTCTCTTGGATGTCTCTTCACCTTAGGCAAAGATGCCCGGGAGCCAGAGCTCTGAGTTGTCATGGTGAGCACAGTGGTGATGCCTAGGCCCACGCGAGCAGGGGCGGCATCCATGTTGATCCAGAAGGAGACCCAGGACAGGATAACGATGAGTAGGCTGGGGATGTACATCTGAATCAGATAGTAGCCCATCTGCCTTTCCAGGTGAAACTTTACCTCGATGCAGGTGAATTTCCCTGTAAGGAAAGAGGTGAGGTATCAGGCCTCAGGTTCCCAGCCTGCAGCTGAGCCTGAGAGGCAGGACTAGGGCATCCCTATCTCTATAGGTCAGCCTCTGGGAGCCTCAGCTGGGCAAATAAATGAGCCTTTCAAAATAGTCCCAAGGAGCACCAGAAGTTTGTTCTAAGGAAGCTGTCAGAGCAGCCACCACAGACTTGGCCTCTTGGTCCAAGCACTAGTTTCCAGAAGAGGGCCTTCCCTGTGACCACACAGCAAGAGGATTAAGCACAGAAGGATTCCAGAGCCAGACTGCCTTGGTTTGAATTCTGAACCTTCCACATACTGTGTGACCTCAGGCAAAGCACCCAAGCTAACTTACCTTCAGTTTCCTCACGTATAAAACAGAGTAACAACAATATCAACTCCATCATTGTAGGAATTAAATTAGGTAATGTATTTGGGGCGTTGAGCACATAGGTAGTTGGTACTATCGTCATTATTAACAAAGCAATGAGCTTATACTCTGCCCAAATCTCAGCAGCCTTGCTTGAGCTTGCTGGTACCCCAGATGCTCTCTAGCAACAACAATTCACTGAAATAAACACTGTCTGTATCTTAAGCAAGTGGGAAGAGCTGGATAGGAAATATCTGGAAACAGTGTCCAATAGAGATCAGCTCTGGATAGCAGGCAGCAGGTGCCAGAGAGCATCAGGCAGCAGCATTCTATCCCACCAATAAAAAGTGCATTAGTCCAAGCACATGTACCAATGCTCTGCCTCCTCTGCCAGCCATCTTCACTTTACCCTGCTTCCCATGCCCTGAGGCTATGAAAACACTAGCTCAGAGCTTCTCCCAGCAGCAGAGGCTTAGGATAACCAAAGCAAAAAGCAGGGGATGTGTATATTGCTATTTCATTCTGGACTAGGTTTGCTCTTATCAGGCCTGATTCCTCAAGGCTAGTAACTTCATCAATGACTGATTATGGCTATGTGATGCTGTGACCTCCTATTTTTCCCTGAGTCCACCCCACCCCAGACTTTTTGCTATGACATGTCTCTGTTATGTATCCATATTTTCTTTCCTTCCTTCATTTTTTCTATCTATCTATCTATCTATCCATCTATTTACCTAGTTTTGGTAATGGTAGTTTTATTTTTAATTAAAAAATTAATACTTATTTAGTATAGGAAAGAAGTGAGAAGTAAAGAAAAATAATAATATTTATAAGCTCACATTTATCAAGCCCCTACTAAGTTCCCTGATTTTATATAGTTTATCTCATTAAAATTTCATAGCAACTCTTTGGGGCAGGTAAAATTATTATTTCCAGTTTTACATATAGGGATACTGAGGCTTAAAGAGATTAAGTTATGTTTTCTTGAAGGCACCCAATAGTAAATGGTAGAATCAGAATTCTAACTCAGCTCTATCTTACTCCAAAGTTGTTGCTTTTATCTACTGTATCACATTACTTTAGAAATATTTAGTGATATTTCCTTCCAGGATTTTTAAACACATGCTTTTGGTTTGTTTCTTTTACCACAATATAATAATTCTGTGTATACAATTTTGAATCTTAGCCTTTTCCACTTGTACTTTCCATGTTGATATAAGAATCTTGCAAGCATCCTTTTAAACATCTGGATAATATTCCACCAAACAGATGAACTGTGTAATTTACTTAACCTCTGTCATGTTGGTGGATATTTAAAACAGTCCTAATTTCTTTGTTGTATAAGCAGTGACCCAGGAACCTTCTAAAGGTTCCTTTAGACTTTAGACTTTGGGGTCTAAAGTCAATGTGGTATTTTGGAATATTTCCTTCTAATAAATTCCAAGAAGTGGGATTCCTAGATCAACATATAGGGAAAAAAAAATAACTTTTAAAGTTTCTCAAAGTATGCCTCTCAAAGTATGCATCAGAAGCCTCAGGATGCTTGTTCAAATGCAGATTTCTGGGGCGCCTGGGTGGCTCAGTCGGTTGAGCGGCCGACTTTGGCTCAGGTTATGATCTCACAGTTTGTGAGTTCGAGCCCCACATAGGGCTTTGTGCTGACAGCTCAGAGCCTGGAACCTGCTTCTGATTCTGTGTCTCTCTCTCTCTCTGCCCCTCCCCCACTCATGCTCTTTCTCTTTGTCTCAGAAATAAATAAACATAAATTTTTTTAAATGCAGATTTCTGGGCATCACTTCAAGTGCATATAATCAGAATCTCTGATAGGCAGAGCTCAGGAATCAACATTTTAACAGGCTCCGTAGAGAAATATAATGCAGACTGAAGTTTGAAAACCACTGACCTATATACAAATTGCCAGTTTTCTCCCCAATACAAGTTCTACTGATTTCCACTCCCATGAGCATTTTCTAAATTCAATGGTTTGTTCCTATCTCCACTTCCCACACCCCTACATACACAAACACACATATTCATAAGGTGGCACCCAAAGTGTGTCAGTACACCATAGGAGGATTTACCTCCATTTTTTAAGATAAAGTTTATTTATTTTGAAAGAGGCGGGGAGAGTGTGAACAGGGGACGGGCAGAGAAGGAAAATCCCAAGTAGGCCTCTGCGCTGTCAGCACAGAGCCCAATGTGGGGCTCAAACTCATGAAACTGTGAGATCATGACCTGAGCTGAAATCAAGAGCTTGATGCTCAACTGACTGAGCCACCAAGGTGCCCCAAGGATTTCCCTTCTTTAGCCTCTAGCCTCTACCTCAGGTTCATAGCACTTTGTAGCCAAATTTCCAGGGCAACTGAGGAACAAGTAGTTCTTAGGGAAGCTGCAGGGAGCAGATGCTCAAGCTGGAAAAGCAACCTTTCTCCACTTCCTGACACACATTTCACATCTGGGAAAACAAGCCAGTTCAAGAGTTGGGTGACGGTGGCTGTGGTATGAGGCGTGGATGTTAAGCCTGCCAGTGCCCTGAAGCCTATTACTTCCTGGTTCAGCAGAGCCATTGGCTACTCTCAGATGTAGATTCCCCACTTTCTATATAATGTTGGCCCCAGGACAGGTGGGACACTACTTTCACTCACTGGCACAGGCCCATCTATTCTGCAGCATGCGATAGGGACAAAAATATGGGCTTTGGAGTTAGATCTGGATTTGAACTCTAAATCAGCCATTTTCTAGGTATATGACTTGGAAAGTTGATTTAACTTCTTAGAATCTTAGTCTTCCCTTTCTGAAAAAATGGGGCTCAAAATTCCTACCATAATGAGATAAGGCATATGAAGCACTTAGCACATTTGGCACAGAGTGGACTTTCAATAAAAGCTGGCTTCCTTGTCCCCTTTCCTCCCTCTGGAGGCCCTTCTGTGGCTTACAGCCAATAAAGATCCTGGTTTTTACCTGTGTTGTAATGCTTGGTACAGTAGCCTAGATCCTTCTCATCCCGCAAGATAAACTGGGGCAGAGTCAGCCCCTCAGCCACTTGGACAGCAGGAGCATCTTCCAGCCACTCAAACACGAGGTCATTCATGGTGTAGCCAACTAAAAGTGACAGAGATGGCAGAGGGCTGCAGAGTGTGGTTCTGGGTGGGGTAGGGAGAGGGTTAGAACCAGCAGGAAAGAACAGATGAGGAGGTAAGGCCTGGGTTTTAGGAGCTTCATGCTCATCTTAGAGAGGGAAACCTTTCTGAAGAGGGAACGTGGTCAATTGTCTTATGGGCCTAACCTAAGTAGGTAAAGAAAAAAGATTTCAGATTCCTCTTCTATCTAGTTCTCAAGCTTTAGAAAGTCCCAGAGAGAAATTATTCTGGCAGACCTATAAAGCAGGTCAAAAGGGTTGGAAAGATGTCAAGGAACCCAGCTAGGAACCTCCTGACATGTCTCAAATCCAGTGGAGTAAGGACGTGTACTGACCACATGTCTTGAACAGAACCAGCCTCAGAGCTAGGCCTTCTGCCACTTCACCCCAGGGAAGAAAAACTATTTGTACCCCGCAAGTCATGCATGGGACAATGTGCATACCACAGACTCCTAGCCAGGGCCCTGAACTGGGGCAGATATTGAGAGTTAACATCTGAACATGCCAAGTTGCTCACAGCTAGCAGTTTGTAAAGGCTCCTGCCATATATTTGACTATATTCACACATGTCAGGTAGAATTGGAAGAAGAAACACTGAGGCCCACAGATGTCCAATGTAGAGCCTTGACTCAGAGTAGCCGTGTGACTTTGGACAAGTCATTTCCCCTTTGGTAAAATGCTCCACCTACTTTTCACAGTTGTGAGGGGGTAATAAGAACCAGGATGTGAAAGTGGTTTGAACTCTAAAGAGCTGACCACATTCTACCCATCACTGTTATTATATGCTGGAAACAGCCTGAGAAGCCTTCTTCTCTGAGAATTGAATGCATGTGTATTGATCTCACAGGAGATGGCCAAGGACTGCATATAGGTGATGGTCCAGCCTTGTCATCCTTTGACTTCTCTGCAATTGGGGCAGCCCCTAAAAGCTGGCACCCCTGCCACAGACTAGCCCTTGGCTCACCTTGACACCCTGGGCACTGTCCTATGCCTAGAATTGTCCTCTTCTGGTTCTCTACAAGTTATCTTTGTTTATGAGCAATCAGGGTTCAGTACCCCCTCTACCGTCTCTGGCATTTTTATAGGCATCTTGAATGTCTTAACTCAGGGCGAGTAAAGGTAGAATTACTGCAGGCACAGTGAGAGGGAATATCTATTGGCAGAGAAAGTATCTTTAAAATAACCCCCCACAACCAACACAAGCACATTTGTATGTAAAGCTGGTACCTTCCCATTCCCCAGCCCTGTGGAATAGCCAAACCAGTAAACAGTGTGAGGATGGAAAAACACATTGGGTTGGGTGTTAGTGGGTCCCGGCTCCTAGTCTCATCTGTGCCAACAACTGATTGTGTGTAAGGGTAAGTCCCCATTCTGGGTTGCCCTTTTCTTGTCTAGAATATCATGGGATGGGGTTAACTACCTGATATTCCAGGCCTTGCTCTGTGACTCTCTAGAGACACTTACAGCTCTCCAGCTGCATCGTGCAGGTCTGGATATCCATGGGGAAGTTCTTGAGGTCCATTGGGCAGGACAAAATGAGGGTCAGCCTGGTAGGGACAGTAAAAAAGAAGTGACATCAGCTTACTGCGGCCAAGTACAACACAGGGAACCCTCTTCCCATCCCTCAGCCTCCATCTGGTTTCTTCCTCTTGACCCAAACTTTCCTGGGCATCCACCAGGTGCACCTGATGCTGTAGAGCACATTCCCATTCTTGAAGATGCGCAGTAACTTGTTGTCTGTGGTCACCTCATGGAAACTGGCCCCTTTCTCATTGGCAAAGAACAGGTCTGGCTTCCAGATAGAGTCTAGCATGGAGGGATCAAGGTCCAAAGAGTCATCAGGATATTCTCCATAGGCTAGGCGTGGGTCATTCCACTGTTGCCGCAAGAAGACATTCACCCGGTAGTCCTGGGAGGGTGCACAGATGGGCCCATCAGAGGCAGTGTTATTCCAGGGACCCAGCAAGTCTACATGGGCAGGAGGGTCATGAGGAGAAAATGCTGGGAGCATATCTCAGGGGCAGTGGACATTTTCCACTGGATAAGGATCCTGCTTTGGCCTGACATGGCAAAGATGGGAAGGGAAAAGACATTTATTAAGGACTTACTATATGCCAGGCTCTCTGCTAAGTGCTTTATTTATATGCATCATCTCATTTAAATCTTACACCAACACTGTGAGGAGGGTACTGTTATGATCCCCATTTTACAGATGAGGAAACTGAAATGAGAGATTTAAGTAACCTGTCACACAGCTATTAGATGGTAGAGTCAGGATTTGAACATGGGTTTTGTCTGATTCCAAAGACTGTGCTCTGTACCAAGGTACCTCCCATGATTGGCCATCTGCTCCTTAGGCTAGTCTGCCTTTAGCCACTGAACCCCAGGCTAGAGAAATATATCTCCCAGTGACCAACTTCAGACATCCCATGGCTTTAGCCATGATCATGAAACAGGGAGAGGAAGGCAGGGGGAGGAAAGGTTCGGTATCTGATGGGTTTCTTCCATTCACACTAGAATGGAAGCAGGGAACAAAGAAACTCCTTACCATAGTAGTCTCAGTGACAGAGCCAAAACTGTTGATGAAGATGTTGCAAGTCACATTCACAGGTGGGCCTAAAGGTGGCAAAACACAGCCATATTGGCAGGGCATTCCAGGAGTCTGGAAGCATGTTCTAGGACTCCCTCCCTGAGCTTAAGGCCAAGGCACTTCTGGGAGAAGGCAGTGCCAGCTACACAGACCTATGGGCACTAGGGAGGGGAAGCTCCTTTTGAACTGTAAGAGCTAACCCTGTGCCCCCAGCCTCCTCTCCTTGGGGCAGACAATAGGGGTGGCATGGCAGTGCGCTCCCAAGAGGAGTGGGGAAGAAAGGGTTTTTGTAGGATGAATGCTTCTTACCTTTAAAATTGGGTCGAATTCTGGCATCATATCCTGATGTTCGTCCCATAAGCTTGTCCAGGAAATCAGAGGGGGACATAGGTTGGGGCCCTTTGGTCCCAGAATTGACTTCCTCTTTTGCCAAGGCCACTCTGGACAGGATAGATAAAGAAGTCTGAGGCCAGTTGTATTCTACATTTATCACAGACCCTCTACTTTCCTGTCCCTACACACCTCTGGCTGGTCTCTCCATCAGGCAGGAGGATAGGAGAAGATGGGTCTCTGGGTACCCATTTGCAAAATGAGGAGACTAGAAACAGCCATAAGCCAACACTGCAGCTCAATAGTTAGTCCTAAAAAAGTGCTTTCACATATATGAGATCTTTTTACCCTCACAATTCTCAGTATAGTGAGGGTGAAGACAGATGAGAAAAGTGACTTGTGGGATTGGAACAGCCACTATAGAAAATATTATGGAGATTCCTCAAAAAAGTAAAACTAGAACGACCATATAATCCAGAAATTACACTTCTGGGAATATATCCAAAGACAATTAAAACACTAATTCAAAAAGATATATGTACCCTTGTGTTTATTGTAGCACTATTTATAATAGCCAAGATATGGAAACAATCTAAGTGTCCATCAACAAATAAATGGATAAATGGTATACACACACACACACACACACACACACACATACATATGTACACACACACACACACAACAGAATATTATTCAGCTGTAAAAAGAAGGAAGTTCTGCCATTTGTAACAACATGGATCTTGAGGGCATTATGCTAAGTGAAAAAAGGCAGACAAAGACAGACAAATACCGTGTGATCTCATTTATATATGGAATCTAATAAAGACATAAACAAACCAAAAGAGGAGTGGCCTACCCTAAAGTCTCAAAGTTGGTGAGTGACAGGATCAGGGCTCAAACCCAAGGGGTTGAGACCTAATCTAGTATTCTCTTCCTGAAGGTGTTTTGAAAAGTGACAACTCACTGGAAATAACATGTTTGCTGCAATGTTTTGGCTTAGCCAAGGATGGGAAGGACTCAGGGACAATTTGCATCACTGAGAGTTGGTTTTAGTTGCTTAGCCTTCATGCTAAGCCACTCAGGATCTAGGGACCTAGCTTCTAGAGAGAGAGAGACTTGGCTTCTGGTGTTTAGTCCAGCAGGAAGCTATGTTTTGAGCTGGATTTCAATTAATGCTTGGGGAAGCTTCAGGCATATAAACTCTCTCTGGCAACAAAACAGGTGAGGTAGCAGGTCTCTAGAAGCATGAGAAGGGCTCCCAGAAGGATGGCTATGCCAAAAAGGTCAATTTCCATCTTTTCCCCCTAACAGCTTGATTTTGAGGAAGGGACCAGTGTGCTTTGGCCTAACCTAGAGGCTGGGCCCCTTCTCCCCTGACAAGTTTCCTTCTAAGAGCAGCAAAACTCCTTCCATATGCCTTCTTGTCTGCTTACCAGCCAACAGCTAGCCTAGGGACCAGGAGCTCAGCCTTGAGGGCCGAGGTAGGGCTGAGGGACAAACTCAGGTTGGACTCCTGGCTGGGCCTAGCCTTCCTTCTCCATCCTGCCATCATCATTGTGCTAGCCACTAGAGTTAGCTCTCTCACAGCCACTACTATTGCCACACTCTGTGGTTGGGAGGCAGGGTGACTACTGTCCTTCTGGGTCTAATTCTCTTTGAGCCAACAGACCCTGTTACATCTGTGCACCATGCTAGGCCATATAGATCATATGCACTGTGATCAGTAAAATAAGAAAAATAGCTAAGGCATCATGCTACATGCTTTACTCACCTTATCTAGTTTAGTTCTCACATCAGTGCTCTCAGATAAAGGTTATTATTATCCCCCTTGTATATATGAAGAAACTGAGGATCAGCAAGATAAAGTGACTTATTCATGATCATACAGCTAGTAAATGGCAAAGCCAAGATTCTAACCCAGAGCTATTGACTTCAAAACTAAGTCCATCTACCACAGTGCAATGATGCAAGCAGCCCAGGGTGGGCTTCCAAGGAACCAGAGTGGGGAAGATCAGTGGAAGCCACACCCTGATGTCCTAGAGTCCTGCCTCTTTGAATCCCCTGAGCAAAGGAAGCCCTTACTCTGGGAACAGAGACCATTGAGGCCACAAACAGGGGCTGCCAGAGCAGGTGGCTTAAGCATGCTCTGAAAACCCAAGGAGGCTGGCGGTGGTGCTGAAGCAAGCAGAAATCTGTGGCTTCACTACAGGATGTCCATGATGGCCACATGCTGCTGCTGGCCGCCTGCCACCTGCCTGCTGGGAGGCCACATTATACTGTACATGGAGCAGCCAGACCCTCGCCAGCATCTTTGGCCCCACTCTCAGGTCACCTCTCCCAATAGTTCCAGAGCTAAATTTTTTTCTCATGCAAGCCTCTGGGGTGGGGTAGGGGAAGAACTCTGATTCTGCTACTGGGTGGTGCCTGAGTGACCTTGGACAGGTCGCTCCCCTCTCTAGGACTCAAGTTTCTATATATGTACAATGAAATGCTTACACTCAAGACTTCCTAAGGTCTTGCCTTGCTCTAATTGTCCAAGTGGGAATGCTGCCACTAAAGCTTGGGCCTTGAGGCAGCCTCCCCTCCAGGAGGGCCAATGAGCTCCACCATGTGCCCCCTTCTGCCTGCATCCTCCTACCAACTGCAGCTGAGCTGCCATTCTACTCTGGACTATTTTTCACTCTTAGGAAGTTTGTCGTCCCACACATATCACATCCCTGCCTGCCTGCCAGCCAATGTATCTGTAAGCAGTGAGGCAGGAAGCTCCTCAGAAACAAGCAGTCCTAGTGTGTTCCTTGAATTAAGAGGAGGAGGAGGTTATTACCATGGCACCTGGCCCTCCTCACCTCAGGAGGCACCCTTCTTATGACCAGTTCAGCCCAAGCCACAGCCATCTTTCCTCCTCAACTCACCCTGTCCACCTAGACTGTCTCCTGGTCTCATGAGAAAGTGGGAATGGGTAGGGGTACATTTACAGGAAGCTGAAAGCATGTCTTGCCCTCAAGCCCAGAAAATGATTTCCACTTAGTGCCCCTTCAGGGACAGCAAGCTGCCACATGTGCACAGGCAGGGTGACTGCAGAGGGACAAGGTTTGCTCAGCCCAGCTTCATTCTGATATGGTTTAGAGCAAATCCCTGATACTTTGAAGCCTATTTGGTGGGCAGCTGATAGATGCTGGTGTCATTTTTAGGAATTTGAGCAGTGTGTGGCCATACTGGTAGGGAGACAGGAAAGGATGGTAGGACAGATGACCTCTGTTCTGGGGCTCATCTACCCAGCCCATACCCAGGCCCAGAAAGATCTCACCCATGCAGAAGCCTTCCCACCAGCTCTGGGGCCTTGGCATTCCTCATAAAAGCCTCCCAAGTCCTGGTTGGGGGGAGAGTGTCCTTCCCTGGAGCCCTCCAGACTGTAAGCTTTTTTGTAAACTTAGAGGAAACTGTGCCAGAAGCCCCTGCTGCCCCCAGCCAGTGTTTGCATGTACCTTCTCACTCCAACTCAGCTCACCTGAGGAGGACTTGCCCTGGCAGGGTCCAGAGGAGAAGGAAGGAGAGGGTTGCAGGAACAAGAGTTGTCATTCCGCAGGGAACCTGGAGCTCTTTCTCAGCCTGGCTGCCAAGGTAAGTGTGATATCCCAGCAAGGAGAATGTTGCAGAAAGTAGAGAGCCTTTCTCCAACTTGGTCTGCTCACATGGAGCCTCTGGAGCCAGGCTAGGAGTTGTGCACTCTCCCTCCTCTTCTGCTTTCTTCTCTGCCCTGCTGTTACCAGTCAGGGGCCAGAACTATTCCCCCTGGAAATGATCCTGATTTGGATAACCCTACCAGCTCGCTCCTGCTCTGGCTTGCCCGGGGGCTCCGGAGGGCCTCAGCCAGCCTGCCTGCCTGCCTGCCTGCCAGAGAGCATTCTCTTTGGGCAGCACTCACCAAACCCTGGAGTGTCTTGGAGGGAAGGAAGGAGGGCGACTGGTAGGAAGATGTTGCCCTCCCTCCCACCTCCCCCTAGATACACCCTCCTAAAGTTTTAAAGGCACAGTCGCCTGGCAGCTGGAGTGGGGTTCAGAGAGTGTCGTGTGTTGGGGAGGACCTCGGGCTGCCTCTGCTGCCGCTTGGAGAGGGCTGGAGGTGTTGTGTCCAGCTTCTAACTCTCCAGCTGGAGGAGTGCATGCAGGCTGCCCTGCTCCCAGCTCCCCAGCTGGGGAGCTTATAGCCTGGAGCTAAGCTGGGACTGAGCTGTAACATTCTAATGACTTTTGTAAGGGGGAAAAATACCTGAGAGGGTTTAGGCAGAGGCATTGGGTTTTCTCAAGCTGACAGCTTCGGGTTTGAGAGCAGGCGAGAGGGAGGCCAAGGGCAGGGTTGGCTTTTCCTCAACCCTCTGGATGGAGGCACAGGGCATGGATGATACAGAGGAACTTTGGAATCTTCCTCATATTGTTCTGCCTGCCTGTCTGTCCATCTGTCTGTCTGCCTGTCCCATCTCCTTCATCCTTGCAGTTTCATATCCTTTTCCCTGACTGCTTTCTTCCCTCAGGTTGTCTCTGGTGAGCTTGGCCAGCCCTCCATAACTCTTGGAAACTCTCTTTACCTGATACCCTTCCCCCAGCCCAGCTTGGCTGTGGGAAGAGATAGGTGTCCCTGGCAGGGCCAGAGCAGGCCTGGCAAACAGTAAGTTTGCAAGCTTCAGAGGAGGCAAAGCAGCCTAGAGCAATGATCTGGTGACCCAGCCCTGAATGGGAAAGAGAGGCAGGGAGAGTGGGTCTATCTACTCCCTGGCCTCTGCCCATTTGCTTGCAGCATCCAGGTACTTTAGGAGCAACACATCTCTTGCCAGACCCTTCCCCCAACTTTCCTGAGCAGCAGCTCAATTGCACTGAGACTTCCTCCAGTGTGTTTCCCTCTCTCTTTTCCTCTACTCTCTTCCTCCTTTTCCCTGATGTTTTCCTCCATCTAGCCTCTCTTTATCTCCACCTCCTTCCTGGTTTCTTCTCTGTGTCTCACCTTTTGAGTCTGTCTTCTCCCTCTTCTTTGGCCCTCACTTTCTCTCCATTCCCTGTTTCTCTCTCAACCTCCCTGCTATATCCATTCTCTTACTCTCTTCTAAATCACAACAGCGAGAAGCCAAGTGTTTTCATCTTCTTCAATGGAAACTCTCATACCAGTTCTGCTGAGTTCTGAGTGCATACAGGGGGACGGTCAGTGCCACTTTACAGGGATCCCAGAGCTGACTGCAGCAACCCCCCCAGCATCACCAGAAAGGGGTTTTGGGGATTGCAAGCTCTTCTAAGGGCCCGTTGGGTTGTTAGAGGAAGTTATGATGACAAGGTAATAATGCATAGAACTTGCACTGCATCTCCCTTTGGCTGTGTTATTATTCACAGGAGGAAATTTTTAATTACAAATTACATGGAAAGAAGATCATTTTAAACAGTACACACTGGGGGCGCCTGCGTGGCGCAGTCGGCTAAGCGTCCGACTTCGGCCAGGTCACGATCTCGTGGTCCGTGAGTTCGAGCCCCGCGTCGGGCTCTGGGCTGATGGCTCAGAGCCTGGAGCCTGTTTCCGATTCTGTGTCTCCCTCTCTCTCTGCCCCTCCCCCGTTCATGCTCTGTCTCTCTCTGTCCCAAAAAATAAATAAATGTTAAAAAAAAAAAAAAAAAAACAGTACACACTGAAATGTTGATGGAGAGGATTGGGCTTTTGGAATTGGGACTAGAGACATTACAAGCTGCAACTAACATTTATATGGTCAGTAAGTACAACAAACAAAGTATTAATTTTCCTAAAAACATTTTTAGCAGTCCTTTCACCTGCTCACCCTCCCTCCTCATTTCTGGTAAGCATCACAGTGCCCACTCTGCAGGCACAAGTGCAGGTGGGAAGAAAATCTTCCAGAACCTCTTCTGGCAGAGCTCCTGATTAAGCAGCTAAGGGCAAGTGTGGGTGTGGAGAGGCACTTGCCTCCTCTGTGTAATGCACTCCTTGTGCCAAACCTAATCGTGTCATTTCCCCCGCCTCAACTGTTCCCTATTGATCTCAGTTTGAAGTTCAAGGTTCTGCATGATCTGGTCACTCTGCTTGACCCACTGATGTGTCTAGGGTCACCATCTCTCCAGCTTCCAGGTATTTTCACATGTTCTCTCTACCAAAGCACTCTTCCTGCCTCTCTTACTTATTCCTGTAAACTAAGTTTTATTGTCACTTTCTCAAGAAAGACTTCTTTTTTAATTTTTAATTTTTTAATTAAAAACATTTTTTTGTAATGTTTGTTTATTTTTGAGAGAGAGAGAGAGAGAGAGAGAGCATGAGTTGGGGGGCAGAGAGAGAAGGAGACACAGAATCTGAAGCAGGCTCCAGGCTCTCAGCTCTCAGCTCAGAGCCTGACCCAGGGCTCGAACTCACAAACTGTGAGGTCATGACCTGAGCCAAAGTCGGATGTTTAACTGACTGAGCCACCCAGGCACCCCTAGTTTTTTTTTATTTCAGAGAGAGAGAGACAGAAAGACAGAGAGAGAGAGAGAGACAGAGACAGAGCAGGGGAGAGGGGAGAAAGGGGGAGAGAGAGAGAGAGAGAGAGAGAGAGAGAGAGAGAGAGAGAGAATCTTAAGCAGGCTCTATGCTCAGTGAGGAGCTGAAGGCTCAATCCCACAATCCTGTGATCATCACCTAAGTCAATATCAAGAGTCAGATGCTCAACCGACTGAGCCACCCAGACACGCCAAGAAAGACTTCTTGAAGTGCCACCACTCCCTTCAAGTCTGGGTTTGAAGACCCTCCAATGTGTTCCCATAGGACCCTGGCCTTCCCCCTTCACAGCACCCATCGTACTTCATTATAGTTGTCTGCTTACTACCTCTCTCCCCTGCTGTACTGTGAGCTCCCTGAGGGCAGAGACATATTATCGACCAACTCCCTGGAGCCCAGTTCAGAGCATGGCACATTATAGGCAAATCTTTTAACATTTGTTAAAAGATGCATCCTGGGCACTCAGAGATGCTTCCCTGAACCCAGTGCCTGTGCATCTTTGTCGGGCAAGAATGATAAGTTTGACACTCAGAGAGAGGGCCAGCATGAGGTAATGGTAATAAGGAGAAATGAGGAAGCGGTTTTTATTCCCTTGCCCCTTAAGCCTGTGGCCTCATACTCAGTCATTTGGAATTCTTGGCTAATGGAAGTCATAAGCCCCTTGGGACTGGTGCACTGTCTTGATATCACCTTCTGTGGGCCCTGTGGGATCCTTGAGTGGTGACAGTATAGTAGGGTCAGCTTGTTGGGAGGAAAGATCCTTTCTTATGAGAGGCTGCAGTGATGACCAAATGCCTGGCTGGCATGATGAAGGGGTACAGCTTTCCTAAGGTTCTGGAAGCAAAGTTTTTGGGAGGAGAAGGGATGGAGAGGTGGCAAAGAACTGGGTAATTTCTCCTAGAAATTGACAAGAGGCAGAGGAGATGCCTATTTAAGAGTTCCTGTGCCAACAGGAAGCCACACTCTGTGCAGATGACCTCAGCAATTTCTGGCCTGGGAAGGGTACAAAGTTGTGTTCAGCTTTGATGTATATCCCCTTTCTCTTCTTATTATCAAACTATGATGGATATGATTCTCCATGTTCCAAAATGTATCACACCGTTTTCCTGTTTTGCAATTGATGGCCACATTGGCCCCAATGTTGGGGTTGTGGAGAGGCTACAATAGGCAAAGTGTTTTTCAGGATGAAAGATATTATTTCATCATGACAAAATTACTGAGCTGCTAAAAATTGATTAAGCACATTTTCATAAATGTTTCATTCCAAGAAAGAGTCTGTCACATTTCAGCCCTATGCAAAGAAAATGGCAATTGCCCCCTCCTGACAAGCAGACTTCCTGAAACCTCATTCTGGAGGACAGCATATTATTTGGTTAACTCAGTGATTTCTAAGACTTACTTTTGGGAGAAAGCTGGAGAATCACTTTGCATACCTTCCTGGACCCAATCTCTCATACTGCCTGTCCAACCTATTGAAGTACAAACTGGTCTGGGGTATACCTCAAAAGGCAAGATCTTTCCCCTGTCTGATGAAATTTGCAGAGAATTAGGTACTTCTCAGAAGCATTGAGGTAAGATTTTTTTTTTTGGTGGGGGGGGGGTGAAATAAAAGACAAACACCTTTTTAAAAATCTGCTAACAAGTACCAGGACAACTGCTAACAAGTACCAGTTGGATCTCCAAGGAGCAAGGCTGCATCTTCTTGATGTATGTGTTTTTCTTTTCAGGGTCATTTTCAACCACCATGTATGTGACAGTTTACTCGAAAGTGGAGGCTCAACTTCTGGTGCTGAGGGAGCACTACCAGCAGAGGTGGGAAGCCCCTTGGCCCTCAGACTCAAGGAGACATGCATACTGTATGCAGGTAGTAGCAGTGCTGGGATTTTCACAGTCCTCAATTCATCCAGAGGAAGGAAGAAGAACAAAATGGCAGACGTGTCAGGCACATTCTGTGCTCTCCTAAGACTTTTGGAGACTACCTGGTTTAAGTCCGATGTTTCAAATATTAGCCTTTCCTCTTTTTATGGAATTTTTCAAGCATGGGTTTTACAGACAAAGCCTGAGGCATCTGAACTTGACCCACAAAGAGGTTTACTGAGCTCCTCCCAGTCCTCAAAGACAAACCAGGTATCACCACCAAGTAGCACCAGTGAACAATGGTACTGCCTCTGTTAGGCTTTCTGTTTAGTGTCCAGGGGACAACAGAGGTGTAGGGCTTTAACCAGGGAAGGTGTTATTGACTGGCACCCAAGTATGCACCATTTATCTCCTGTTGGACCCTCAGAATCATTCCTCGTCTAATCATCCACTTGAGAGCAATTCACTAGGCATGCAGGAGCGTTTCATTAAGGTTTCCACAGAGTTTGCACTGACTTTCCTAGTCTCTTGGCTCTCATAACTCTGAAACATTCTGTTTTGGAGACAATAGGACCATGCCATGCCTCTCCTTGAAAGTAAATTGGTTTTTGCTTGTGTTCATGCTCATGAATATCTTATTTCACTCCTTTGGGAATTGTGATCATCCATGCCATGTAAGGTGTGAAGCCCTTACATAACATTAAAGCAACAGAATTTGGAAAGATGAATAAGTATTTACTGTTTGGAATGGATTGCATTCCAACCAACTCATACATGCACTCAGCAAATATTTATTGAGTGCAAATCATATGCCAGATGTTCTAGGTGCTGGACATACAGCAGTGAACAAAGCAGATGAAGTCCATGCCCTTATGTAGCTTATATTCTAGTGGGGTAGTAATATAGTTCTTTCCCAAAGAAGGATCTGCATGGGTCATCAGCAGTGCCCCAGGGCTTGAGTACCTCTCATAACATTTGAGTGGGGCACTTATTCCATATCCTGACAAAAAGAGAGACTACTTTTCAGCAGGAAGGAATGAGATTAATTTCCATCCATCCCAGAATCTGTCTGCTAGTAACATCACACAGGTCATCACTTGCTAGACACCCTTCCAAGAAGCTTATCCCCCAATAATCCAACCCTAAACAGAATACACATGTCCAAGTCCCATGAGTATCTCTAATGGTGCATACATATCTGTCTGTAACTGCTAATAAGCGCACTGCTCACTAGGAGTGTTGGGATTAACAGCACATTTAACTCTCTTGCTGTGGTGCTTCTAAGTGGCCTCCAATTATTTACAATTTTCTCTCTCCCCTGCCTCTCTTCTTTGCCTTTCCTTTCTTTCTTTCAGCCTGTTTTTTTTTCTGTCTTCCTGTCTTTTCTCTTTATTTTTTGGTTTTACCATGAATAAATTCAATGTCTGCTACAATAAGACATTGGTCACTGAAGTAAGGAAAAGTTTAATTGATGACTACATGGAACTAGGCAGAAAGCTGAATTTGCACTAATGGTATCAATCATATAGTTCTAGTTAAGTTAGGAAATTTTACATGGCAAGACTTAGAAATTTAACATCAGAAAAATACCATAGCTTAATCTTTCACTCTTGTCTGAACATATACACATGTGTGCATGCAAACACACATACACACAGAGCTCTTCTTGATAATCTGAAGATGCCCTTGCAGCCAGCAATTATCCAAGGGTGTGACTGTGAGGTGTGATGAAGTTGGGGTGTGATAAGTAGTCCTTTTCATCCTGAGTGTAGGTGGATCTTGTTCTTTGGTTTGTGGCTGTGGCTTATAAATGTACTGTACTAATGAGACCCTTTTAGCCACAGTTACTTATGCAGAATAATTGGAATCCCTAGGTAAGGTGCCAAATTGAACTACTTGTCTTTGTACAGGGTAGGTTAATTTATTTTGCAAAATTTATGCTGCATATGGCCCAAAGCGACAGATTATAATCAGTGACTCACTCCCAAAGAGTCACCAGAGATGTTAATCAGACAAAAGTCTACTCTAAATCTCAACAGGTCACATACACCAGCTTTTGCTATCAACCACTCCTGCACTGTCAGCAACATTATCGTCTGACACCGAGAGCATTGCTTTGAGAACTCTGACTTCTCTTTCCTGCCCATTGTCAGTTTCTTTCTGTAACCTTCACATTGCTTTTCTACCATGCATTACATCTCACATGTTCTATAATCCCCTCTTTCCACAGCAGTATGCCCACTGCTGAGTCAAAGGCAGGTGATGTTTGACAACTGCACACCCAGTGCAACCGGCCTCAATTATGGTCCAGTTTCTGGAGAGACAAATAGGATGCTGAGGTCTTGACATTTTAAGGCAAGCAGTGGCACAGGGCCAGGGAAGTCAGCTCAGTTACATCACTTTAAGCAAAAGCACTTGAGAGACCAAATTATTTTCCATGTTCAGAGTTAGGTCTATGAAATGGTAGAATGGAATAGAAGAGGACCATTTAGAAGGTTCATTGAATAAGGATTAACATTTTTGTGCTTTAGAGAAGCATCCAGGAGGAAACTGGAAGCATGGGCAGGGGAACTCAGCTCATGCTGAGCTACTGAAGGGAGAGAATTTGAAATGGCTATTTTTTTGGTGGCCCAGATTCTGGGAAAAAGTTTGCTGAGATTCCATTTGAGATCAAGTAATAACCAGCAGCAGTTAGAAGATTCCTAGAGAAAGTTAAACTAAAGATATATGCCTCAGACCAGAGACCATATCCTGGAGAAGCTGTTAATCAGTGCTACAAATTCCAGTGCATCAGGAGTCTTAGCTCAAATTAATTACATCCATTGAATCCTAGGGTAGAAGTGAGTTCACCATAAACTCTAATGACACCAAAGGGCCCTCCTCATCTCCTTACTATGAGAGGGTTCGTCTGTTCTCATTACTGTGGAAGGGAAATTTCTGGCATTCAAGTGCTTCCAGCTGGTCAGAGGTAAAGAAGATTCTTTGTTCTAAGTTGGTGGGATTCATAACTATAATTAGGTACATTTCAGTGTCTTTAGCTGTTAACTGATTAATTTCAATCTATCTGCTATTATTGGTCTTCCCTAGATCCATTTCACAGATGGGAAAACTGACTCACAATACTGTTCATCTCTGTCTTCTCTGCCTGACATTCTGCACCTGTACTCTTATTCTGCCTCTACTTTGCCAACATAACTATACTATGTTTACTAAGTTTGTAAAAGCCAAGCCAACCAATAAGACTGACGAAGCAGAGATAACACTGGGCTTCTTCTTGTAGTTGTTAGCCAGGAAATGCTTAGATGCCTTTCTCATGTCTAATTCTATATTCTGTCTCTGGCCTCTCCGGTGCTCTGCACCTACTCAGACCTCTACTCACCTGCACATTCAGAGTGTCATCTTCTAGAGATTAAATGAAATATATTGATGCCCAATGAGGATCAAGGTAGGTCTCTTCATTTGAAGAAGAAGGGAATAGGAAGTACAGTAATTAATTCATCATAGGACTTGATTCTGCCATTCAGATCCCCCTTGTCTCAGGAGGTGAGTAGAGAATGGAGAAAGGACAAGTGTCTTGCTTTCCTAGGAATCAAAGGATACTCTGGAGACTTTTGTAGGAAAAAACTGCACTTTTCCCAGCCTGCCTTGGTCATGGGATAGGCTTCTTTTCTCAAAGGTCAAACAGATTGGCCACGAGGCCAGGAGACAAAGCCAGGTGGGCCTGTCCCGCAACTGACTGCCTTAGTCAAATGAGAGCAAACTGGATACTTAAAACATTAAGGGACAGTGGACAATCAATCCATAATCAATACTTCCTTCCAAATCAAACTTTGCTGTGGTTAGTGATGAAATTATCTCAAAGTGATAAGTGAATTTTTTCAACCACCAAAAGAATCACGGATGAAATTAGCACAGAAACTATTTTTTTCTAAAGGGCTTGATTCTTTTCTGATCTACTCTACAGCCTCCTGTGCCATACCATATATCCTCTTCAATCCTGCACTGTGCCTGAGTTGAGTTGAAGGAAGATGCCGTTGATTCCCAAGTTCCTTCTAATGTCTTTATGCAGAAGCTTGGCCCAGCCAGCTATGAGTAGAGATGGTAGCAACCTTGAATGTCTTCTCAGGTGGTTTAGAAGTGCCTTGTGGCTTCCATTTGGTGCTTGAAGCATGTTAATGTGGTGAGGAATGGGGGGAAGGGAGACTAAAATTCAACAAGAGAGACTTACCTGCATGGGACAAATGAAGAAGAGGGGCTGGAATTTTCCTCAATATCTCATGCACAACCACCAAGTCATAGAATGTTAGAAATGGCTAGGATATTAGAGACCAAATCCAATCCCATCTTTCTGAAAACCAAAGAAGGTGAAATGATAGATGATCTAGCTATTTGGTGCGGAGCTGAGAGTAGATCTCAGAAACTTTGGCTCCCAAGGCAGCTGCTCCCTATGACATTGCTGACTTTTACACAAAGCTCAAACTATCTTCTGTGTTGTGCTCTGTGACATTTTCCCTATGCCTCTCTCTGCAAGGCATGCATGTGCACATCTACATTCTGCACAGCACGTGGTAATCACGAACTCTTCCCAGCAAAGCACAGGCCTGGGTGATCTGGCCTTCCCAAGTTGCTAGCTTGCAGTAAAGGGTCAGCAGTAGGGCCAAGGGAGGCCCTTTATATTAACCCACAAGTCAGCTAAATTATGCACACACATGCTGCTTCCATAACTGTTTACTCAATAACTCATTCTCTTTCCCCACCCCCAAAAAGAGCTGAGGAGAGACATGAGAGAAGAGAAGAGAGAAGAGAGCAAGAAAGAGAAACAGAAATGAGTAGGTTCCCATAGAATATCTTGCTACCCACCCCCGATTTACTCAATTTGTTTAATCCCTGTTCTGTGGGGCCAACTTCCCTTGCAACCCTGGACACACATTGTCCCATTACGATTATGATAATGATAAAAAAAAAAATGTTGCCTCAGCAGTGTCTTTCTTTATCCAGAGACCTCATCAGCATAGAAGATTGGGGTCAGAACCAAATGTTGTGTTCTACAGATGGCTGAATCTCTTCTTCAACCACAAGAAATAAGCAATTTGGAAAGAGGAAGCTGCATGCTACAAGAAGCAAGTTGGTATATGCCATGAGAGCCCAGTCTTGCTCTTGCTGTGAGAAAGCCCGCTCCTGAGACAGTTGGTAGGCAGTCCAGCACTCCCAGACCCATTCCATCTCTGGAAGAATTCAGCACCAATCCCCTTGTTTCAGGTGGAACTTTCCCATGTAGCAGCAATCTATCTCTACAAAGATGGTCTGTCTTATATCAGGCATCATGTCAGTACTTCCTTAGCCATGGTTTCCATCAGCTAGCAAATATTTTTTAATGTTTATTTATTTATTTTTGAGAGAGATAGAGAGCACGAGCAGGGGAGGGACAGAGAGAGAGGGAAACAGGATCCAAAGCAGGTTCCACGCTGTCAGTAGCAGAGGATCTGAAGCAGTCTCTGCACTGTAAGCACAAAGCCAGATTCAGGGCTCAAATTCACAGACTGTGAGTTCATGACCTGAGCCGAAGTCAGATGCTCAATTGACTGAACCACTCAGGTGCCCCCTCACAAGTATTTTGTCCCCAGAATCAAGCTCATACACGGCAAGTGGAGAGCTAAGCCTCATAAAAAGGACTCCTAGCACCCAATAGTCTTTCACAACAACACAGGTGCCTATGGCTAGGAGGAGCAGAGCCTGGCTCATGGGAAATACTTGCTAAATGTGTGTTGCATGGATGAAAGAATGACTAAATGCATGAACTGAGTGTCTGAAGAGAGAAGAGGTTCACAGTGAGGACTTCTCAACCCCCTTGCTCCTTTTTCTCCTCCACTGCTCTCATGTATCTAAGCAGAAAGACATGTATTTCTTGTCTAAGACCTTTTTGTTTTTTGACAAGACCCTTTCTAAAAAATGCTGATTAAAGGGTTTGCCTGGACCCCTTTTCCATTCAATGAGTCAGTATGGGAACTTTCTCCCTAAACCTCTTCTGAAAGTAGTCATGAAAGGAGCAGACTTTGGTGCTAAACTACCTGGTTTAAATCCTTACTACCACTTGCTCTACCACTTACTAGTTGTGTGAACTTTTACAAGAGATGTGACCAGTCTAAGCCTCAGTTTATCCATTTGCTAAAGTGAGATAATAAATAGGACCTCTACCATTGTGTTGTCAGGAAGATTACATGTGATAATAGGGCCTGTCACAGTCAGCACAAGATAAACTTTGATTATTCTTGATCCTGGCACCCTTCTTTCCCTTCGTCTGCTCTTTGAGCTGAAGTGGTTTTACTGCACTGTATCCCCCCAGCTGGAGGATACAAGAAGAGAAATATGGGCTTTGGAGGAAGTGCCATATAATTCTTACCCAGAAAGCAAAGACCAAAGTTTACTCGGTTGTCAGAACTGGAGCTGATAAAACATCTTGGATGAGGGCTTACCTCTGGGAGAAGAGATGGTTAGAAATATTGTTCACAAGGAGAGAGACAGAAAGCTATGGGGACAGGCAGAATCAACAGAGGAGATAGAAGGGAAAGGAAAGATAGGGAAACAGAAGAAAAAGTTTGGGAGAAACAGGGAGGGGGTGGAGAGCAAGGAAAGGCTGAACTGCTACTGGAACATTAAGCACAAATGAGGGGAAATAAAATTAACATATTTATTGAAAAGAAAAACAAGGAAGTGAGAAACATCCATGTTTGGGGAAATCTTGTGTGGAGAGGAGCAGGTGCTGAGGGCTTCTGGAGGCTGGTTGCCATGGTGATGCTATATGTCTTCTTTTCCACCACCTGTGAATCTGGCAGCTGATCCTTCCTTTCAGCTCTAGTTTCTAAGTCCAGGGCTTAGACCTCAGTGAACCCTTGGTGTTTCCATTTCTAGCACCTTGCTTATGCTGTGGGACTTGCTGGCATGTTGTCATGGTTCATTCTTGATATGATACCTGTTCAGAAAGAAAAGAGAGGGCATATGCTGGGAAGCTCCAGGGAGAAGGACTCTGTGCAACTCTTTCCAAATCGATGAAAGGCAAGTTTAGGAGGTAGGGAGCACTTTGACCAGAAGGATATCAAGGCACTTACAGTGACTCCTCGATTTACAAGGTAAATCTAGGTGGAAACTTTCTAAGACTAAGGTGACTAATCATCCTGTTTTGACAATACTGAGGGGCTTCTTGGGACATGGAACTTTCACTTATGTAATGAGGAGAATCCCAAATAAGCTGGGACAAATGGTAACCCTAAGAATAGATCCACTCATAAAGTCCAAGATGAATGGAACGCACACTCTTCAGAGCCTGACATTAAACAATCACATGCAGGGATCACAGAAGGCTCTTGAAAGAAAGCCACTATTTAACCCAGGTTCATAAACATGGGCAATAATAACATAGCTTGGCTTTTGCCACCAAACCAACTTCCCCGTTCTATACACCCATAGTATTTAAAGAGACTTTTCAAGTTCCGGTAACATCAGAACCACTAGGAGACCTTATTAAAAATGCAAATTTTCAGGCTCCACCCAACCTGCTAAATCCAGATCTCTGGGGGACGGTACAGCCCAGGCATCTATATTTTACTGAGTTTTCTAGCCAGCTGTGATGTACATGGTCTGAGGGCTGCTGTTGAAAAGATTCAACAGCAGCAGCCAGAGTCTGTTCGACAAGTGAAAGCCAACAAGCCTGATTCTCTGAAAGCCTGACTCCTCCAAGGCAAAGGGCTTGGAAATGCCCTGGGCCCAAGGCAGGGACACACCTCAGCCCTCCTGCACACATCTTCCCTGCACTGTTTGCCTGGCTGGTGCCTTCTCTGTCTCAGGGTCAAGCCTACACACCACCTCCTCAAGAGTCCTTTCCTGGCCTAATACTTGATTGTGTGGGCATGCACAACATCCTGATCTTTATTTTCTTCTGTTTATTACAAGTTGTAATCTCACATCCATGTGTGTGGTTCTTCATAAATTCTCTCTGCCCTCCTCACTAGACTTTAAGCTCCATGAAGTCCAGGCCCGTGCCTATTTTTCTCATTGCTGAGCACCCACAGCACCTAGTGCAGGGCCAAGCACAGGAAAATGGCAGCTACATACTTTGGAATGAATGCATGAATGAATAAATGAAGGCACGGATGAGGAGGCAGTGGTGACAGCCCCACCCTGGAGGACAATGCCGAGTAGCAATCCGCTGTGGGGCCAGTCCTAGCTTCTCTGTTGGCAAGGTTGCTTGCGATACCATTAATGGGGTTGAAAGGTGGCAAAACAGGGCCTGGTCCCCCTTCCTCCTAAGTTCCAGCCTCTTGGAAGAATCCTAGGTCACTCTGAAAATGTAAAGCAAACAGAGAAGTCAAGGCAGCCAAGTCTGAGGCAACAGGCCAGGGCAAGTGCCACATTTCCAGCTACTTGGCTGGGTACCTGGAGGCCAGGGAACTTGCTGCCCTCTTTCCCTGGTCCTGGTCTGCCCAGCCCCCTGGCTCCCGGAGGGTAGGTACTGAAGGGAAGCAGAATTTGCCACCCCAAAACATGCCCTTTGGCACAAGGATTATTTTAGGCTGATTATTTTTTTTTTAATTTTTTTTTCAATGTTTATTTTTATTTTTGGGACAGAGACAGAGCATGAACGGGCGAGGGGCAGAGAGAGAGGGAGACACAGAATCGGAAACAGGCTCCAGGCTCTGAGCCATCAGCCCAGAGCCCGACGCAGGCCTCGAACCCACGGACCGCGAGATCGTGACCTGGCTGAAGTCGGACGCTTAACCGACTGCGCCACCCAGGCGCCCCTAGGCTGATTATTTTTAAGAAACAGCAGACAGGTAAGAGACATTGACATTTACAAGGGAAATCTCCATTTGTAGAGGTGTCTCCCTCTCTGTACCAGGAAGAAAAGGATGGCTAAATCTCAGAAACTCTTATCGCTGGGGAAGGCAACAACCTCAATCTGCATAGCAACCTTGCCCTTGCTTACTGTGCTTTGCTTGGTAACCTCCCAAAACTGAATCCACTCCACCCCCAACATCTTCCTTTGTCTTTAGCTGAAGATGATATTTGAGGCGGTGGCTTGTGGCATTTGGGGGAGTTACTCAGTTTTCCTGGGTCTGTCTCATGGATGTTGTTCCTGTTTTACAGATGAGGAGACTGAAGCTTTGTCAGGCTAAACAGGTTTTCACAGCCATGCACCTCAGAAGAGGCAGAGTTGGGGTGTGAACCCGGGAAGGCTGTCTCCAGAGCCCACGCTCTGTATCACTAAACTATATATGTTTCCTCATTTGTACAAGTGAAGATTCAGCCAGAGAAGCCAAGCCATGTGCCTGGAGTCACACAGCCAGATAGTGCCAGAGCTGGAACCAGAAATGTGGTCTCCTCTTCTCCACTCTGGATCTCTTCCCCACATGGCCCCATCTCTCTAGGTACAATAGGGATAACTTGACCTACTTTACCCAGCCAAGCAGAATTCAACAGCCTAGACAGAGGCTGAGTTCTCCTCAATCTCATGACTGGATTTTCTTTGACTCCTCAGCACTGCAACGTTCTAAGGCTGGGAAGCATGGTGGAATCAAACCTCTGTTTGTCCAAAGCTTCTGAGAAGGATAACAGCAGATGTGCACTGTTGTTACCCTGCAGTGAAGAGCCTGCATGTGTCCCATCACCCTCAGGGACTCCCTGTCACAGGCTCTATAGAGAAAGCTCCCACCCTTGTCACTGTACCTCTTCTTCTGCTTGGCTCTCTTTCTGGCTAGCTGTGGGAGCTGGGGCCAGGCAGGTCACTCCCACCCAGGGCTTTTAATGAGAGGTTTTGTCATGCCCAGGCAGCAAAGATGAATAATTTAGTAAAGGAAGCCCAGGAAATTTTGTTTTTTCAGAAATGAGTCCCTTGACAGTGGGAGAGGCAGAAAGGACTGCATCTTATTATGGGTGTAATGGGGGTGGGATGACAGTGTACAGAAGAGGAGGAAGGCTACTCATGAGTTCCTAATAGAATTCTTGAAGATCCTTGCCAAAGCCACTTTGTTACTTAGAAGTTAAGCCTACTTAGGCTGCTGCAAATCCCTAGTAATCTGTTGCCTTTTGCCCCATGAAACAGTGATCTCTTAATGACCAATTCCTACTTCCAAGAAGCAGTTGTAATCTCTAGAGGTGGTGGCCTGTTTTTTTATTCATCGGACTTTAAAAACGATTAAGAGTGCTCATAAAGGAAAGAAGACAGATGGGTATAAGGAGTGACATGCATTCCTGGTCCTCATTTAGGTTCTAGGAAAAGTAAACAAACTCACAGAAGCCCTTGCCAGCTTGCACTGAATCTTATCACATATCCCTCTGTAGTTGCGGGTGGTGGAATAGGGAGGGGAGGCTAATTCCCAGACAACACCTTTGTGGAGAAGACATCAAAAGGTTTTCCTGAAAAGTGATGTGTTTCTACTTCTGACAGTGCATGACAGATGCCAAGTTTCTCCGAGTTGGCAATTTCAGATATAACACCAGGGCTCTAGATCATTCTTGTTTGAATAGAAGGCTGCAATCCTTTAGTGGGAATTGACACATGACACAAAACAAGGTTTCCAATGCCTTATATGACAAGAAGGCCAAGTGGCTTATGCTCTGGGGTTTTAGAATCAGAAAAGAGTGAATTTAATTCAAGCTCCACTACTTGGCTGTGTGACCTTAGGCAATTTGCATCACCTCCTTGAGCCTCAGTGTCCTTATCTGTAAAGTGAGTAATAGTAACAGAACTCCCTGTTTTGATTGCTTTGAGGACTGTTGGAGAGATAAGTGAACTGTAAAACTTTGTACCTGTGTGAAGGATGTGATTAGTATAAAGGCACATTTAGCAACCCACACTCTCTCACTTGGGCTTCTTCTGAAAAACTGATTTGCTGGGAATAAAATATGTGGTCAAGGAACTATGTCTGTGAAAAGCCAACTGGCATTTGGGGAAGCCAAATAATGACTTAAATCTCAGTAGCACTTCCATAACACCAGAGGTATAGGGAAGTAGGCTCTGGATTCCAAGAGATGTGGTTTGGTACCAGGCTTTGTCATTTATTAACCATGTGAATTTGGAAAGGTTAATTAACATCTTTGAGCCTCATTATTTTAATGTATGGAATGGAATTGAATAATAGTCTCTACTCCTGAGTGTTGCCATAAGGTTTAAATGAGAGTATACTTAGGAAATACTTAACACAGGCCCTGGTACATAGTCATCATTCAATAAAGAAAAACTTTAGATGCTGTTGCTGTTATTTTGAGTGATCAAAAAACTTTGGGATCATACACATAGTAGGCATCATTCAAAAAAAATTCACTAAATATACACTGTGTGCCAAGCAGGGACTGGAGACACAATGGTGAGCAATATCAAATGTGGCACCTGCCCTCATAGACTTTAGTCAAGTGATTTTCAGTAAATGTTTGGTGAGTGAGTGAGTGAGTGAGTGAAAGCAAGATTCCACTCTGACTCAGAAATTAATAACTCTAAGTTATTAAGGTCTTACACGTTAGGCTGAAGGGGAGATGATCATTTTTCCAAATTCTGGGACTCAGTTGCTCACTAAGGGAATACAAAGTGTGCACAGATGGTATCAGGTACAGGAAAACATACAGATGAATGAAGATAATGCTTTTAAGGAGGAAGGAGTATCCAGTTCCCTTTGCAATAGGGGAAACCAAACCTACTAAGAACAAATTGAGCAAGTAACACTTCACTAGCTGTGGACCTGAGTAAAACTCCCGAGGCCTCCTATTTGTTGTTCTTACTGCTTCCCTTTCCTTTGTTAAAGCATGCATTTAAGAAAGGATCTAAGAATTTACCTACACTGCTGTCGTGTAGGGCCAGTATGAGCTGCCTGGGGACTAGCCTCAGGTCAGATTTCTGAGGCAAGGCCCAGCTTATTATGTGGGTCAGTAAATCTGCTCTAGCTTCATCCCCAGCTCTAACCTCAGTTTCCTAGGAAAGACAATTGCCAAAGTAGTCACCAGTGAGAATTATAGAGCCTCTGATATGACTCGAAGGACTGCTCACTTTGGCAGTTGGCTGTCTGTCCATGGGGGTGAGGGTCAGTTTTGTGGACAGACCAAAGCAAACAAAGGTTGTGGCAATGGTGCCTTTGTGAGGCCTGGCAAAGCAGAGTTGGCTGTCAGATTAGCTGAGTTTCCAGGAACTTTTCCTGAGTGTGCCTCATGTTTCTTGGGGGAGAGTTACACTCTCACCAATGACCAGCTGCCTCTTGGGCAAGGTGAAAGTGGATATGCACTGACTTTTACTTTCTATCTCCTCCTTCTGCTTTTGGCCAAAGAAGGTGCAAATCACTTTGGGTTGCAAAGGGCTGACTGCTCCCCCCCCACACCCACCCACCAAAGGATTCTTCAGACTGCAGAGGCTTGTCTGAGGGGAATAGGGAAGACAGTGGGGAGGGCTGGCCTTCATCAGGACCTTTGAGGGTTAATCCAAGTTGGCACTGAAGGCCCTCCTCACCTTCCTAAGAGAGTTTCTGAGAGATGCTGCCTAATGAAAACCTGCCATCCCTCACCTCAGTGTTCCCTTTCCTCCCTGTGCTGTTTCCCCCTCCTTCAACTGCCACATCTCTCCAGGACCAGTTTAATTTGCCCTGTATTGAAATCATCCCAGGCAAAGCAGCCAACCTCCTCTCTTCACTAACAACTGGATTGAGGATTAAGGAGGTCTGAAGGTTTACTGGTTGCCATGGTGAGGAGTAGGGCCTGAGAGGATTAAGGAGCTGGGAGCTTGAGCATTTTTGTTTGGTGGTTTGATGATTTCTGTTTGCTTTTCTTCCCCACCCCCACTTCCCCTTAATTCCCCTCCCCCCATTCCCTTCAAACTCTCAAACCACTAAAGCAGAAGGAGATTACTAGGAGGAAAATCAGCTCCTGATGCAGGCTACACTAAATGCAGGCTGCCCTGCTAAGAATAATTGGTGTGTGTTTGCAGTGCAGACTTCTGGGAGGGCCAGGTTTGGGCCACAAGATGTTTCACCTTGGTGGCATGGCACAGCATCCTGAGGCAGAAGGGAACTGGTGGGGGAGGAGGGTTTGCTGAAGCTCTCTAAAGCCTCCATAGTTTTTCCTTTCTGGTCACAGAATATGAAAGGCATAGGCAAACTCAAACCAGGAATTTGGGCTGAGGGAGGCTTCTGGGAACAGGGAGGCAGGTCAGTCCTGGCAGTCAGGGAACTTTTGTCCAGTGTCTCCCACACCCCCAAGATAGTTTTTAACTGGATTCCAGGCACCCAGTCCACTACATCTCCCTCCATCTGCTGCCCTCTTGCCACTAGTGACCAAGGTAGAACATATTTGTGGAGAAAATATGGGCTCTTAGAGGGCTACAAAGGTATTATATTGTTTTTGTTCTATAAATAGTTTCCTTCAATTCAGTTCATTGCTCTCAGAAGAAAGACAGCTGATTCAGAGAGATTTTGTGGACTGGGTGCCTGGATTCTAGTCAAAAATGACCTTGTTGAATAGACACTTCTCTAAAGAAGATATCCGAATGGCCAACAGGCACATGAAAAGATGCTCAACGTCTCTCCTCATCAGGGAAATACAAATCAAAACCACACTCAGATATCACCTCACGCCAGTCAGAGTGGCCAAAATGAACAAATCAGGAGACTATAGATGCTGGAGAGGATGTGGAGAAACGGGAACCCTCTTGCACTGTTGGTGGGAATGCAAACTGGTGCAGCCGCTCTGGAAAATAGTGTGGAGGTTCCTCAAAAAATTAAAAATAGATCTACCCTATGGCCCAGCAATAGCACTGCTAGGAATTTACCCAAGGGATACAGGAGTACTGATGCATAGGGGCACTTGTACCCCAATGTTTATAGCAGCACCCTCAACAATAGCCAAATGATGGAAAGAGCCTAAATGTCCATCAACTGATGAATGGATAAAGAAATTGTGGTTTATATACATAATTGAATAGTATGTGTCAATAAAAAGAATGAAATATGGCCTTTTGTAGCAACGTGGATGGAACTGGAGAGTGTTATGCTAAGTGAAATAAGTCATACAGAGAGAGACAGATACCATATGTTTTCACTCTTATGTGGATCCTGAGAAAGTTAACAGAAGACCATGGGGGAGGGGAAGGAAAAAAAAAAAGGTTAGAGAGGGAGGGAACCAAGCCATAAGAGACTCTTAAAAACTGAGAAGAAACTGAGGGTTGATGGGGGGTGGGAGGGAAGGGAGGGTGGGTGATGGGTATTGAGGCGGGCACCTGTTGGGATGAGCACTGGGTGTTGTATGGAAACCAATTTGGCAATAAATTTCATATTTAAAAAAATGACCTTGTTTCCTTCTTAATTGGTACCCTGGGGATGAGGAGCTACATGAAGGGAGAGCTGGGAAGGAAACCCTGAGTGCACCAGCAAGGCCAGATCATGGCAAATGGTGATGTCTCAGTGGCTCCTGTGTCCTCTTTCATCCTGGGGCAACTACATAAAGCTAGCTTGATTGGATGGACTTCTCAGGGTGAAGGTATTAAATGGCATCCCGACATCCCTAGATCAAGCTGTTTATCCATCCTAACCTGGGAATAGGGACCGTGCTCCCCTTTTAACCCTCCAAACTTGTATTTTCAGCTTCCAAGGTCTATATTTATCCTCTCCTAGGTGTTGTTGGGTGTATACTCTCAAGTTTTTGTGTCCATGTTTTGTTCTCCCAGACAGACTGCATGCTTTCCACAGGTTGGCTTTATGTCAAAAACTCCACTACACTCCATCTTCAGTGTTTTGTAACACAATAGGATCTTGGTAAATGGGTCTTGACTTACTGCTCAAGAACCAACGGCCACACGAGAGGTCCATGCATGCTATGTGAAACCAGCATAATGTAGCAATAGTGGGAAAATTTGCTTATTATATAGAAAAATAAGATTAAATATGCTTATTTCATGCCATATACAAAATAAACTTAACAGGTATTGAAGACTTAAACATGACAGGCAAAACTATGCAAGTAACTAAAAAATGTAGAAGAACATCTTTGCAGCATTGGGGTAGAAAGGTTTTCTTAAGGTGGAGAGCACATGCATCATAAAGGCAAAAGTGGATGGATTTGATTAATGTCCATTAAAAGTAAAGATTCATCTTCTATGAGGGACACAATGGGAAAAACAGAGGTGGCAGGTTTGGAGAAAATATTTGTAATGTATATGAGAAAAAAAGGTTAATATCCAGAATATGTAGGGCAAAAAAGAGATAGGAAATCTGATAGAACAACAGATGTACAAATAGGCAACTTACAGAAGGGGAAGTTCAAATAACTAGATCATAATCCTCTGAAGAAATGTTCAACCTCATAATTGGGGAAGGCAAATTAAGACAG
This sequence comes from Herpailurus yagouaroundi, assembly GCF_014898765.1. Lineage (NCBI taxonomy): Eukaryota > Metazoa > Chordata > Mammalia > Carnivora > Felidae > Herpailurus > Herpailurus yagouaroundi. The sequence goes on along the minus strand of NW_024420231.1, from coordinate 1,435,405 downwards.
CAGCAAAATGCTCTTTTATACCCATCAGACTGACAAAACATTTAAAAAGAGTAAGCTAATAACAAGTGTTGGTAACAATATAGGGAAACAGGGATCCTCACATATTGCTAGGAATTATGTACATGGATATAGCCATTTTGGAGAGGAATTTGGAAGTGTTTAGAAAATTTAAGTTTGTACATGCCCCATGGAAGAACAATTCCACTTCTGGGTATATATCTCCCAGCAATTGCTCTCACAGGCACACAGAGTGGCTTATATAAAAATGTTCATTGAAATATTGTAATAGAAGTTGGAAACAACCTAAATGCCCATCAACAGGGGAATGGATACATAAAATGCAAAATACACAAATCATGGAACACTTTGCAGTAATCAAAGTGAACACACTAGATCCATAGATGAAAACCTAATTAGCTCTCCACAACAGTGATACTACATGAAATAAAGAAGAAGAAAGAGACGTATAAAACTGTATCATTTATGTAAGGCAAACACACAAGAGCAGGTGTCCATCCAGAAAGGAGATTGAATTGTGAAGGACAATAAAAAGGGAAAGAAATAAAGTGGGATGAATAAAAATAGAAATAAAATTTTAAAAAGTGGGTCGTGCATGAACTAATGATAGTGTGACTCTAACAGAATTTTAATCAATGCCATTCTTTGCATGCAAGGCACAGCTCCCCGCCCACCAAAAAGGAAAATAAAATAGAAAGAAATGAGATAAGGTATAGGAAAAGTACCCAAAGCCATGTCTGGCAACCAGTACTTGCTCAGCAAATGTGAGTTTCTTTTTTCCTGATTCATCTCTTTTTTTTTTTCTTTGAGAGGGAAGGCATGGCGAGTAGAGAGTACTAAGAGACAAACACCTGGGCATTTGGATCTGTCCATGGCTTCCAATAGGTCCACCTGGAAGAGGTGCCCCTGTTGGAGGACACCAAATGTGAAACAAGGGCGTGTGGTTAGAGACCAGCAAGAGGTCTCCACATCCTGAATGTTTTTCAATGGTATGTGAGTTCTCTCTGTTCCTTATGTCCCCAGTCCTACCATCTTTGTATTGAGAACTTGACCCAAAGTGCCAAATCACTAGGGTAGCCAGGCTGGCAGTACTGGATCCATTCACTTAGTGGTGAGGAGAAGCTTTCCCTCTTCTCCTGACTGAGACAACACTACACCTGCCCAAAGACCTCCTGGCTACTCTGGGATATGGGCTCCATAGCCAAGACACCTGAGAGCTCATTTAAAGAAACTTCCCTCCCCATATAAGGACACAGGAAATGATCCCAAAGGCAGTGATCCTGTTCAAGAGACTTAGTCCACATACTGAGCTAAAAAGTCCCTAGCAGGAAGGTGCTCAGAAAACCTGATTTTCACTTGCCTCAGCCTTCATTCCTGCTGGAGGCCAACCTGTTTAGCCCAGCCTGGCTCAGCCTGAACAGGGCCAGTTCTGGAGGCCTTTAGTGGCATGCTGCCAAAGAAGAGAAGTAAGGTAAGGAGTGGGAAAATTCTTGTTCCCCAGGGCAAGGGTTAGGAAGAGCAATCTGTGAGACTTGAGTCGTGACAATAGAGCAACCAGACAGGAATGCTTCAGGTCTCCAGTGTGACTTTGACCTATTTTGTAGCTGAGGGATAAAATTCCCTCATAGAGGTCCCAAGACAAAACCAGGGCAGAGAGAGAGGGAGACACAGAATCTGAAGCAGTTTCCAGGCTCCACGCTGTCCGCACAGAGCCCAACCGAGGGCTGGAACTCAGGAACCATGAGATCATGACCTGAGCGGGCTACTTAACTGAATGACCCACCCGGGCACCCCCAGGCCAGTGTTCTAAGAACCAAGAGAATGGTATTGTAGGAAAGGAAAAATCCTTCCTCTACCCTTCAAGATTTCTCAGCTGGACTAAGAATTAAATTGACATGAGGCAGATTAACAGAAAAAAAAAAAACATGAAGTTTTATTACATGTGCATGGAAGCCCAATGATGAAATTGAGACCTGAAGAAATGACCAAGGCAAGCAGCTTCTGTACTTTTTAGACAAAAAGATGATAAATATGTGAGGAATTGACAGAAAAGAGAAGACTTAACTTTGGGAACTTCAATTAGTAAGGAATTCTAAACAGAATTTGGGCTGAGGTAGTAAATCAGTAAGAAGTAATAAGAGATCTTTATACAGCCTTCTCAGCCCTGAATTTCCTAACTTTGGTGATAAGTATGTCTTTTTACCTCCTGGTACAGGGAAAGTACCTTTCACAAGGGAGATTTATTTCCAGATTTCAGGGAGAAAGAGGAAGGTTTGAGTGTCCTTCTTGCACAGGATGTCTCTAAAGTAACTTTTATTTAAAACAACCAATATGCCAAAGTGGCACATTTTGGGGGCAGTCCCCTGCCTTGGCCCCTATAGGAAAGGAACAGACAAGTATACATGGGGGCATAAAAGGGAAGAGATTTTGGAAAGAGCAGTTATTTATGATTTACTCTCCTTCTCTTCTTAACCAAGCTCCTGCTTGCTGGGATTCTTATTAGGCCAGTGTCAGGACTTGACATTGACCTTAGCTTTGGTGGTGTTAAGGGAGATGGAAGCCTGGTCCTACCAGGCCACAAAGCTGCTTGCCTGTCTGTCTGGGGAAAAAGGGACTCAGCCATGTGGTGAGCATCCATATTTATGCCCACTTATCTCCTTGCCTTCATTGTATCTTTACCTCCACCTCCCTCCCCCCCCCACTTCTAGGCTGCAGAGCCCTGAGTCCTCCTGGCTCATTCCTCTACATCTGTTGTCTATCTGTCTGTCTCTTGGCTTTCAAGGTCAGGCATTTGGGATTTGCTGATTTATTCATTTATTTTTTGTTTGTATTTAAAGATTTTGCAGGCTTCCTGCCCAGGAATGCAAATGGCATGGGGAGTGCCAGTCTGCTCTGAGTACTCCTTTGTCTAGTGTCCTTGGCTAGATGAGGGAAAGAGGAGGGGCTGGGGCCAGGTGATAGAGGAACACTGCTGGCCACATGTTCCAAGGCTCACTTTGTCAGCTTTTTTTTTTTTTTATCAACGGCCCCTCCCCCTCCTCCCACTTGGACTCATGAAGGGATAGGCACTGAGGTTGGGGAGAGAGTGCAAAGAGATAGGAAGAATTAAGAGTTATGGAGCACTTACCATGTGCCTCTGAGGTCAGTACTATTATCATTCCTCAGTTAATAGTTGAGAAAACTGAGGTCCAGAGAGGATAGATAACTTCCCCAAGGTCTCAAGGGCAGTTATCTGTGGAGATGAGATTTAAAGCCAGGTTTGTCTGACTCCAGCTGTGTAGTCCTTAACCACTTTGCTGTCCTATAAGGAGCCCTAGGTTATACTCCTGGTCATGTCACCAATATCTGTGGCTGTTAATGCAAAAACCTCCCTAAGCTTCCATTTCCTCTGGTATAAAATGGGAATGACAGCCTTTGTTCTGCTTAACTCCTGGGGTCACCATAAAGATCAAATGGGCTAGGGGATATGAAAGAATAAAAAACCACATACCCCTGGTGGGAGAATGGAGAATAGAATGAACACGGGTCTGTGAATTGGGCTGCTGGGCTGCTGGGGTTCCAGTCATGGTTGTGACCTTCTCTGGTTCTGTGACCTTGGGTGAATTACATCAGGTTTGGTCCTCAACAGTAAAATGAAGGAGGTAAACTTGAAGGTCCTATTCAGGTCTGTGGCTCTGATAATTTCCCCTCTCTCAAGTCTTAGGCCATCTGTCTGCTGCTAGAGTGAAACTATCCCACTTAGCCTTCTTCCTTCACTGTGTTCACACTGACTGTGAAACGGTTTTGAATGAACACAGAGAACCCAAACAGTTTCCATGTCTCCTACTGCCCCAGTGGAGACATTCTTTCATTTCTCTACCACCACAGTGTTAGTCCCTGTTATTACCCTCCCTGCTACTTCCTTGTCATTAATGGAGGGGAAAGACTGCCTTGACCCCATCTCCTTAGAGTCCAGCACATCCCTGCTCCCACTTGGTGTCACCTGATGCTGCTTTTGGGGATATGGGAAGATCCTGTTCCCAGACTTAATCTGTGGAGCAGCTCATAGTAAGAGGCTTGACCTAAAATGCTCTTCTCCCAGTCATATCTCAAATTCATGAAGCACAATTTTACTGGGTATTTATTATGTGCAAAACACTCTGCTGAGCACTAGGAATAAAATAATCAGGTAGATGAGAAGTTTAGAGCCTGGTGGGTGAGATGAATGTGTCTCTTAGTACATGGAGCACTTTGTGTGCTTACTAGAGCATTCAGAACTCAATTGCATCAGATTCTCAAAACTTCTAGGAGATATGCAAGGCAGCATCATCTTCATTTTACAGATGAGTAAACTGAGTCATGTGCGTACATGTGAGACCATGTGCCTATAAAATTAGAAGAGTGAAAATAGAAAAGTAGGTGGCAATTTTAGAGGTTTTTGATGATGTAAGGTAGACATGTTATAACAACACAGGGTGGTGAGCCATAGGAAGAGAAGCATTGTGGGAAGGCTTTGTTTTAGGGTTAGTGAGTTTATTTTCAGGGAACTGAGGGGTCAGCCACCAGACTGTATTTTTATGCAGAGGGTTCAAAACTTAGAGAACTCACAGGGCCTGAGCACTGTTTTCAGGTAGCCTATGGGTTGAGAAGATGGAGGGGTACTGCAGGGTAACCAGAGTGAAGGGTATGAAACTTCCTCTGGATAACCTCTGTTGAGTCTTCCTTAGGGAAGTTCCAGAATGGAGCCTTAGGATTTCATTGGGAGTTGAGGAGGCTCTCCACAAAGTTTTGCTCACAGAACCTTTAATAAGCCAGTCTTATAGGACAGCCCAGTGTCTTCTTAGCGTCTGCCCTAGCTAGGAGTGCTCTCTGAGCTCCTGGAGCTCTGCATGTTGCCCAGCCCCCAATGCTCTAATCTTTTTCAAAGGTATAGCTGGAGGACACATTTGCCTAGCTTCCTAACTAGCAAGCAATCTCTTCTCTGGCAGTCCTGCTCTGCCCTTCTGATGAAATAATTAAGCACAGAAGTATATGCATGTGAGTGTATGCATGTGTGTGTGTAAGGAGGGCTGGGGGAGCAGTTGTATTACCTGGAGAGTAGAGGGAATTCTCTTCCACCCTCCACTTTACTAGCTACCTCCTTCTCCAGACTCCTGATTTAGCTGTGCTTCCTCCCTTCTCTTTTTGGGCCTTCTCACATTCCTAGGAGGGTCTCCCTGCTCTATGCCCTAAGCCCACACTGGCCCAGGGTATTACTAAAACAATGAAATAGGATTTTTTCTGCCACCACCCCCAGGCATAGGGAACCAGGTCCTGAGTGGAGAAGGACTAAACCAGGAGGTAGAGGGCAGGAGAGTAGGTTCATCTACACAGTGTGCATAGTGGCTTGAAGCATGGGATTTGGAGGCAGATTGTTTAGGTTCAAACCTTGGTTTTCATCCTACCTGCTGTGTAACATTTCTATGTCTCAGTTGCCTTGCCTCTAAAAGGGGGATAATATGGAGTGCCTGGGTGGCTCAGTCGGTTAAGTGTCTGACTTCAGCTCAGGTCATGATCTTATACTTCATGAGTTCAAGCCCCACATTGGCTTTCTGCTGACAGCACAGAGCCTGCTTTGGATCTTCTGTCTCCCCTTTTCTCTGCTTCTGCCTCTCCCCCACTAGCTCTCTCTCTCCAAAATAAATAAACATTAAAAAACTGGAACTGAAGGAATTAAAAGTGATTGTAGGGCACCTGGGTGGCTCAGTTGGTTAAGCATCTGACTTTGGCTAAAGTCATGATCTCAGGGTTCGTGAGTTCAAATCCCCATCAGGCTCTCTCTTCTCAGCACGGACACTGCTTCAGATCCTCTGTCTCACACTCTCTCTCTGTTCCTTCCATGGTCTCTCTCTCTCTCTCAATAATAAACATTTAAAACATTAAGGGGCGATCCAGGGAAGATGGCGGCGTAGGAGGACGCTGGGCTCACCGCGCGTCCTGCTGATCACTTAGATTCCACCTACACCTGCCTAAATAACCCAGAAAACCACCAGAGGATTAGCAGAACGGAGTCACCGGAGCCAAGTGCAGACGAGAGGCCCACAGAAGAGGGTAGGAAGGGCGGCGAGGCGGTGCGCGCTCCACGGACTGGCGGGAGGGAGCCGGGGCGGAGGGGCGGCTCGCCGGCCAAGCAGAGCCCCCGAGTCTGGCTTGCAAAAAGCGGAGGGGCCTGACGGACTGTGTTCCGACAGCAAGCGCGACTTAGCGTCTGGGAGGTCATAAGTTAACAGCTCTGCTCAGAAAGCGGGAAGGCTGGAGGACAAAGGGAAGGAGAGCTGCTGAGCCCCCGGACGACAGAGCTCAGTTTGGTGGGGAACAAAGGCGCTCGCCAGAGCCATCTCCCCCGCCCATCCCCTAGCCAAAATCCCAAAGAGAACCAGTTCCTGCCAGGGAACTTGCTTGCTCCGCGCAAACACCCAACTCTGCGCTTCTGCGGAGCCAAACCTCTGGCAGCGGATCTGACTCCCTCCTGCTGCCACAGAGCCCCTCCTGAAGTGGATCACCTAAGGAGAAGCAAGCTAAGCCTGCCCCTCCTGACCCTGTGCACCTTGCCTACCCACCCCAGCTAAGTCGCCAGATCTCCAGCATCATAAGCCTGGCAGTGTGCAAGTAGCCCAGACAGGCCACCCCACCCCACAGTGAATCCCGCCCCTAGGAGAGGGGAAGAGAAGGCACGCACCAGTCTGACTGTGGCCCCAGCGGTGGGCTGGGGGCAGACATCAGGTCTGACTGCGGCTCCGCCCACCAACTCCAGTTATACACCACAGCACAGGGGAAGTGCCCTGCAGGTCCTCACCACGCCAGGGACTATCCAAAATGACCAAGCGGAAGAATTCCCCTCAGAAGAATCTCCAGGAAATAACAACAGCTAATGAGCTGATCAAAAAGGATTTAAATAATATAACAGAAAGTGAATTTAGAATAATAGTCATAAAATTAATCGCTGGGCTTGAAAACAGTATAGCTGACAGCAGAGAATCTCTTGCTACAGAGATCAAGGGACTAAGGAACAGTCACGAGGAGCTGAAAAA